>NC_056729.1:768722883-769325383 GCF_019279795.1 Protopterus annectens
GATAGGTACTAGGCTATCAGCCCTGGGGCCTATATAAGCCTATCCAAAAAGGTTCCCTGGCTTTCGCCAACCAAGAAAATTATTTTCCTGTGTCCTTGTCGAGCAATGCCACAGAAGAGATCCCCGGGGTGAATTTTCTATTTCCCATACAGTCATCAAGATTTTCCTTAAAGAAGGCCAATGAGGAGCTTTTCTTGACATGAATGGGTAGCTTGTTCCAAAGTATGGAAAGTCTCTGGGACAGGAATCTATCCCTCCAGCATGTCCTGTTTATTGTGGTGGCAAGGTTTAGGTCCCTGGAGTGTGTGGTTCAGAGAGACTGAGATTTCTTTAAGTGAGCATGTCCAACAGCTCTGGGTTTGACATAGCTTTGTATGTTAGGCAGAGATCGCCTCTGAGTAGCCAATATGTGATGGAGTAGAGCTGGAGTTTTTTGAGACGTTCTCTGTATGGCATCTGTTTGAGGCCAGTAATCTGCTTAGTGAGGTATTTCTGTGGCCTTTCCAATTGCTGTAGGTGTCTTGTGAGATACATGCCAAGCGGGGCATTGTACTCTATAATGGGTCTGATGAGGGATGAGTAGACAAGGACAATGACCTCCTTTTTTCTAAAGGAAAACTCCTTTATGATGAGGTGTTCCACGTAGAAGGATTTCCTGACTACTGTGGTGATGTGCTTATCAAAGGAGAGACTACCCTCCACCTGTGTCCCGAGGTCTCTTATCACACTTTCGGTGTTTAGTGAGCTATCACCTATGTGGTAGTTTATGGGTACCAAGTTTTTCCCAAAGGAGATGGCAATGAACTTCTTGGCATTGAGCCTGAGGCCATGACTTAAGGCATGAATGATCATAGGACTCATCTATAAATAAAAAAGCCTTCATGAAATCACAGGCAATCCTATGTCCAGTATGCTTCTCTGTCACAACTTTATTTGTGAAAAATTAAACTGAACTCCTCTCTCTCACCACT
Organism: Protopterus annectens; assembly: GCF_019279795.1. NCBI lineage: Eukaryota > Metazoa > Chordata > Ceratodontiformes > Protopteridae > Protopterus > Protopterus annectens. The sequence goes on from NC_056729.1 coordinate 768,723,855, forward strand.
GCAGCACCCCATTGCAACCTGAATACAAAAAAAAAAAAAAAGAAACAGTCAAAGGTGTCACTGTTATATTGTTTGGCTATATTTGACCATTTGTATTAACATGTATTAACATTAACCTTCACAAGCCATGGTGGTGCAGCAGTAGCATTGTTGCCTCACAGCAAGAGGTTCTCCCGTTCGATTCTCAGCTGGAGTGCCTTCTGTGTGGAGTCTGCATGTCCTCCCCACGGTCAAGTGGCATTCGAAAGACATGCGTAGAATGAGAGTGCTTTCATTGAAGGTTGGGCTTCGAGCTGGCACCTCGGCACCCATAAAAAAATCTACTGCCAATCATTAGCAGACCGGAGTTCCGCTGTGTCAACTCCTAACCGGGAAAAGCCGAAAGAAAAACAACAACATTAACATTAACCTTCAAAAAATATCTCACTCGGTCGCAGCAGCTCATTGCGCAGCCTCACATACAAGCGAACACAGAACACACAAGCTGACACTCTGACAAGTCAATTATAATGAACTGAAACCTTTAAACAAACTTGACCCTGCAGGTAAAATACCCACTTAAGATGCAGAATCCCTAACTACAAAGAAATGGAACACATTTATTGCTGTCTGTGCCAGTAGATATGCTTTCTTTCTGACAGAGATTGCGAAGTGTTCTATGGGTTTGAAAGATGGCAAAACACTTAGCATATTTTTAGTAACTAGCAGTGCATGGGGAAGATAAAGCTCCACACCCTACAAAGAATTATAATTGGGTTTTCAATTATAACCCTTTATTAACTGTTCTTGACATTGGTGCCAAGATTCATCTCTTGAGGTTCACTCTCAAAGTGAATTTACTGGCATCCATATCTTGAGCACATAGAAAACCAGTTACTATCAGAGGCCTTAGCATAATCCTCTACATTGATGCATTGCATATCAAGACAAAAAATAAAGTCATCAAACATTGAAGGCATAGTCTGCATTATGCAGTTCTCCATTCAGAATAGGGTGAAATACTGAACAAGCAGTAACATTGTGTTATGGCTATCCTGAGAATCATCACCATGTAAAGTCTTTTAAGTCAGCTAGTTGTTCAAAAATCTCTATCCTCAGTATAAACACAATTGTAATTTCATGTGCACTTCAAGCTCAGTTAGCAAATATCAGCTTAGGAAAGTCATACACTCTAAATTTACCTCTACTGGGGTGCCATCTGTCCCCTTTGAAGAATCTGCATCACAAAACCACAAAGCATTTCACTGGGTAGCTGCATTTCAAAAAAAATAATAAAAAATAAAAGGGCACCAAAGGCTAAACACATAATAAAAATGATGCATCCCTTCATTTACTACACATGACCACCATTACAATAATTTCCCCAGAGTTCAAAGTCCGCTCAAGTAGAAAAAAAGCATCTCTCTTCTCATCACACATTTTCCAGTGTACAGGTAACAGCAATCTCACCTTACCTTTGTTCATGATCTTGCTGTCTACCTTTTTCTAATGCAACGCTGTCAGTGCAGTCATTACCTTTCTACAATTATGATCCATGTTTGCCTCATGCATATGATCCAATGACTGTACCGATCCTTGGCAGCCCATTCATTACAGACTTCGTTGACTGTTGGAAAAAACACTTTCAAAACAACTGGAAACAATAGCTTCTTTCCTGATTTATATCACTGTCACTCATTTATATCAGTCACTCATTTATATCTCTGTCACTCATTTATGGCAGCTAAAGACTGCATTCTTTGCTGCATGGTAACTTCACTGAAATTGTGACCAATAAACACTAAACACTGGTCTTCCATCAACAGTTACTTCTTCTTACCAGGTTGCCATAGTTGTAACCAAACCTTATCCTTCTCATACAAAGTCACTAACTAAACCAAAAGTCACTCTCAGTTGACTATAAGCCATAACCACCACCAATAGCCTAATGATGTATTTTGAGGAACATCAGGAATGCCTAAGAAAGTAGCAATAGGACAAGAATGTTCATATTTTTGGGGGGAGGGGGAGAGTGGGACAAGTAATATCAATACACAATGTATTGCAGGTATAATATTAAGAAGCTGGATTGATGAAAAGGCAAAAGACACATATCCAGCCCTTCTCAATAATAGCAATAAAACTGGATACAGGAACATGGCTGCACTACTGCTTTGCTCTCAGCAGCAAGAAGGGGTTCATCCATCTTAATCACATGGAGAGAGCACATCACTTACTTGATAACATTTCAGGGCAACTGGTCATAAAAGGCTTCATAGAGGTCAGTCTACAGAGGAAGTATCATACGTTACAGCCTCTTTTCTTTCAGAATGTAGGAAATATCCACTAAATGCACTACTATGGTATCCAGAAGCGCAATCCAGACTGTATGATCATGGGAGAATAAGAATATGGGAAAAACAGGAGTGAAGACCCAGTTACTGAAAGGAGGCTAGCCATGTATGAGCAAAAGTTCTGGTTACTTAGCACTGTGCAAAATGCATTCTTGCAGGCAGTCCATGCTTCCCTGTTCAATATAAGTTGTACCATGTTTTACATAGTCATTTAGAAAGACTGCAATCCTGAAATGCATTGCTGTATAAGAAGGATTTATTACAACTTCTTTGTATTTACTTTTTGTTAATTATTAAACTTCATTTGGTTTAAATTATGGACCAAAGAAGTCTTAAAACAGCAATAGTCTGAATTACTTTTCAAAGTGCAAGCAAACATAATATTTTAATACAAGATCACCAAAATCAAAGATAATTCATTCAGCTTGCAGAAGCAATACTTATCTGCTCCTTTATTTAATGCTGAGACTAGATAACCATTCCCTGTGGATATTCTAGGCAAACATAAGTAACTACAGAAAACATACTATTTGCCCTTGTGTTTGAAATGCATTGTCATTGACTGCCAAATTATCAAAAACCTGCTTTAGTGCACTGTAGACCATAATTTGTATTTCCTCTCTGACAGCCAGACTGCAGCCATAACGTTTGACATCTGAGTAGATAACAGACTAACACATTACCAGATATAACCCATTAACGAGCCCAGTTATAAGAACAGCTGATGTAGTTTTTGCTTATCATCAAGACAGAATTTATTTTAAAAACAATAGCCCTTCTGCCCTCTGATATTTTCCATTATAGGTCTGAAACAGATGTTTTTGCAGAATCTTTTATCAGCTAATATTGTTTCTACATGATATGACACAGAGCTTTTAACTCTGTAACTGTTATACACATAGATGAGATAACTGCAGGGCATATACATTGTGCGTTTGACATATCTTTGATTCACTGTAGGTCACAGAACCTAACGTGGTGTAAATGTGGTTTTCAGAACTTTTTGACCTTAAACTCTTTCTGTCATGTAATAATTCTGCAGACATTAAGTTAATGTTAAATAATATAAATTTTATAATAGTGATATAATAATATTTTTCTGGAACATGTATATAACTACTGTAAATATCACTGCCTGTCCTAATACATTTTTATACTTTTTCTCAAACTTCTGACCAAAGTCTGTTTTTGCAAACTTGCAAAAGAGATGATCAGAGTTCCTATAAAATACAGTGTGAGTTTGGAAGGCAGATTAACATGGGTCTATGTTATAACATCGAAGTCTAAAAACTTTGAATGTTATAATATCGAACCCAGTAGAGCAAACACTGGAAATAGCAAAGCTGCAGAACACCGAATACTTTCCTAGGGAAAGTATTCAGTGGGCTGTTTCTGCAGCTTTGCTATTTCCTCAACTGTGGAGCAAAGGTTACGGACCGGGTTAAGGTAAGTGTGCGAATGAAGGTGAGTGTGCGATTGCACACAGGTTAGGAGAGTTAGGGTTAGGGCGTGGGTCAGGTAAGTGTGCGATTGTGTGGATGTGAGGGTTAGGGTGGGGTAGGTGAGTTAGGGTTATGGAGCGGGTAAGGTGAGTGTGCGATAGTTAGGAACCTTAGGGTTAGGGTTTGGTTAAGGTAAGTGGATAGCTAGTGGTTTATGTCTAGTTTAGTGTAGGGTTTTGTGAAGTGTATGTGTGTGGATTATTTGTTTTGGTGTGCTTGTGTTGTGTGTGTGTTTGTCGGAACAGCACATTTTTTCCCTGGGAAAAAATTTGCTATTCTGACTGTTTGGTTTTCTCGTGTTTCAATTGAATGGGTTCGATATTATAACATTCGAAGTTTTTAGACTTTGATGTTATAATATAGACCTGATTAACAGTTGGTGTAAAATGCAACATGCTTCAAATGTGGTCTAAACTATAAATAGTCTAGTATATCTTTTCTGCTAACAGCTCAAAGAACCCAGCTTCTATGATGGTTACTAATTACTGATATAAAGTCTGGCTCTGCTGGTACATAGATACCTCCCATATATTGACAGTCTCCAGTCCATGTAGCTCAAAAGACGCAACAAACTTCAAATTGCTCATTTTGTCTCCGTGTACACATCAGATCCCACCAGCTTTGTGTATACTCACTTAGCTGGAGCTGCCTTATCTCCTTGTTCAGAATCAGCTCAGACTGGCAACGAATACAGTATGTTCCAGTATGTTCTTCAACGATCAGTATTTTAAAACTGCATGCTCGCTTAAGAAATCCTCACTCTACACATTTCCCTTGTGCAAGTAAGTTCCTCTGCCAATAGATAATGGGGAGTCCACATTCACTGTCCACGTAGGTAAAGATTAGAATAGACCCCCACTTTTCATCAGGAAACTGATTAGCACGACTTTGTATATGAGATAAAACTGTGTTTTGCCAACAGCTTTTCATACAGCTGTGACACTTCATAAACATATACTATCTTACATAGTTATGACAGCAGAAAAAAGACAAACAGTCCATGTAACCTGCTCTATCTGCATAGCGTTGTCTTTAAAATTCTCCTTCTATACCCCTTTTCTAAGCCTACCAGCAAGTCCAGGCCTTCCTGAAGGACTGTTTGGTTTTATAGTCGATTGTCTACTCAGGTAACCTGTTCCATTTAGCTTACACTCTATGCATGGGAAGAGAACTTTATGAATTCGAAGTTGAGCTTTATAACCTTAGTCTGGTAAGCATTTGCTATCCATTCTCTGTTTTCTCAATTGAGCTGTATCCCATCATACTGTCCCTTAAATATCTTATGGACCTGCTTTTCCTGCCTCAGGTACACTGATTTATTAACATGCACTGCTATAGCTTTCTGAAGGTACTGCAAAACAAGGAGGGTAGAATGGGTCAATAGAAGGTTCCCCTAGTGCCATAAAAGTTTGAAGTCAATGGGGGACAATTCAAACACACAGAAGCACAAGCAGTGATTACCAACCATTGTAACATTAACACACTCTCACCAGGCCTCATTTTGGAACAATTCCCCGTTTTGCTTCACAAATATTCCCATTAACAAGAGTTTTTCACACATTCACTGCTATAATCTGTAAGGGAAAATTCAGGGGCAACAGTACAAAATTGTACCTACTGATCAACAAAGCATACTGTACAGCATAAGAATTTTTTTTTAATTGTGCTGCAACCTCCCCAGTTAATGTTATTAGAAACCATTTCATGTGTGGCTTGCTTGTTCCACATTTTAACAGACAATGCTCTGCATTTGGAAAACTGAATGCTGGAGCTATGGCAAACACAGAAAGATCAGTGACTTACCTGGAGTTTTAACAAACACTATTTTTTTCAGATGCATTTGTAAGAATTACTGCCATGTGAAAAACTGAGGCTCCCCTGACAGTGAGTAGATCATTTGAACTAAATACTTTGAAATAGTGTGTGAAATTTTACAATGTAGTATGCCGTAGGTGTAGCAGGTTACGAAAGCTACTGAACACTGTTAGACAATAATGTAAGACAGTAGCAAAGCAGCAGGAATAGATCTATGAGATTATGCAACCAGAATATTAACATGTTCTCTAAGTGCTGCTTGGGAGACATCCAGCAGCATTTCACCACTACCTTGTTTACCAATTTATGCAAAGCATCCTTGAGATTCAGAAAAATCACTTGGATTCATGTAAAGTGTCTGACACAGTTAGGTTAATTTATGCAACCTGTGAAAAATGAGATTCAAAGACAGCTATTGCCACAATGAGAAAGAGATCGTTATCAGCTCATTTGCATCTCTAAATTGCATTTTTCTACCGCTAATTTTAATTTTAGGACACTGCTTATAGAAATCATTTCATGTAGCCTGGGGGCATCTGCAGCATTGTATCTTAGCTGCCATTTCAATTCTTTATACTTTAAAAACAAGTCAAGTGATCCCCCTTTTGGCCCAATTAACTCTGTTAACTACTGTATATTTAATTTATGGTCAGGGTAACTCTTTATATGCCCTGGCAGTGCATTCCTCTCATCTAGTTTCATAATATCATATTGATGCTGATATATACTCTTTCTAAATGCAGTCTTGGTTTTCCTTATATAGAACATTTTGCATTCCCACAGACAGCCGTATAGACTACCCCTGAACTATAACAATAAAATTTCTGCAAAATTTTCACAAGGTCCCCTGTTCCTATTCTGACCTCTTTTCCTTCCAAAATATATTTGCACTGGTGACATCTCCCACATTTGTGCATACCCCCTTCCTCTAAGACTTGTGCCCTTCTTTCAAGTAATGTTTTAAAACACAAGACTTTTTGTACACAATAATGGGTTTTTCACCTACTTTCTGCAAGATGTCATGGGCAATTTCAAAGTGTTTAATTATTTTACTGACCCCTTTAAAGCATATATTGTATGGCAAAACCAGAGCTCCCTGAAATCATTCCTGTCCTGGTTTTGTTATCCTATCACTTAGTTGCACAGTTGATGAATACCCTGAAATTCCCAATAATGCCACAAAAAATTCCTTCTCTTCTTTTGATTCTAACCTCCGCAATGACCTTGTTAAGTAAAAAATGAGGGTACTCCCTCCTTTCTAACATAGCCCACAAATTTTCACATTCATTAATGAACATTTTATCACTGCTTATCATAAGGGCTAATCTAATGGTATACCTTCATTTCATCGTAAGGAAGTTGTACGATGCTCCAAAGTGCAAAAGTACAACCTCCAGATTTGGCAAATTTCGACTGCCACTGCTGCAAATCCAAATGAGTGAATGTACATTGGCATTCACTCATTTGAATTTGGCATTTCAGGTGCAGATTGCACAATAGTGGGGATCGGGAAATGAACCCTTTCCTTACTGTAGTATGTTGAAGTTTGTATATTAAAGTAGCAAGGGGTGTGGGGGGGCAGCCCCCTCACATAGGGGGTGCAGGGGGGATTGCCCCCTGCATAACGATGTTTGGAGACATTCAGAAATGTCTCCTGACATTTACTGTTGTGCTGCAGTTCGCAAATGGTCGAATCTGGTTTAGCAGATTACCATTTTTGACATTTTTTTTTGCGACATGTTGCGTTTTGACATTGAAAGTCACACAACAGTGCGATCGTACAAATGCCTTTCTAACAAGTGAAGGTATACTAGTCTAACACATTGCTCTTTAATAAGTGACCTTTTTTGGTGGAAAGGGTGTCCACTACTAAAATGGAGAAGTGAGTTTGAGTAAGTTGGTTTCCTGTAGATGGAAGATTCAAACTTTTTAGACATATTCTTGGGTATAGTGACATCTAAATAGTGTACCATCTCACTGTTGACTTCCATGGTGAATTTAAAAAAAATTAGTGCTGGCATTGATGTAACAGATTTATCTAACTTTTCCTGAGTGTCATTCCAAAATATGATAATCATCCAAAAAACAACCGTACATTGTCCAGTACCCTGAAAATTCAGAATTAAAGACCTTATTGTTTTCCCATCAGGCTAACACAATTTTTGCAAATACTGGGGAGCATACAACCCCCATAGCAACCCTTTTCTTTTGTTTAAACAATTGATATTCAAAAATCAAAAAATTATTTACTAGAACTGCTTCCATTAAAGCCCTAATGGTAAGTACTTTGTCATGGATGAAACCTGAGTTGTTACAAAGGAAGTCATAGAACATGTCTAATCCTTCTTCATGTGGAATAATGGAAAACAAGTCAACCACATCTATTGTAACAAATAACAACTGGTCTAAATATAACTGAGGGGTAATCTTAGATAAAAAATCCCATGTGTCCATAATCTATTTTTAAATTTAGTTAAGGTTCCCTTAAACTAGACGTCAACATATTTGGCCAACGGAAAAGTCTTAGATGCCTTTGCATGTACAATTGGTCTTAGTGGCAGGTCATAAATGCTCTTGTGCACTTTCAGAATCCCAACAAATGATGGGGGTTCTTGGATGGCCACTTTCAAAAACTCATGATCTAACAAACAAATTTGGTCATTGAACAATAACTCATCTAGTGATATGTCTATTCTTTAGTATGCAATGTTTCTCTCATTTACAGAAACCTGTTCATAGGTGTCTGTATAAAGTATACCAAACATTTTACTAATGTAGTCATTCTGGTCCATGACCACCAGTCCGCCACCTTTATCTGGTTTCATAATCCTCAAGTGCTGCAAACCAACTATACCCTAAATAACTCATTTTGTATAACATTCAAATGTGAGTGTGGGGGGGGGGGGACTTTGAGAAGAATACATATCCCTAATGCCCTTTTCACACACTTTTTCAAAAATGTTCACAAGAGTATGTAGAGGGGGGTTGGAAGCACTAACTCGTCTGATTGGGAGTTGATGTCTCCCATTCTGATTCTCAAAATAGGTGTTCAAGTTTATCTTTCTTACATAAAGTTTTAGTTGTAACAACATTTCTTCGATTCTCCCTTTTCTCAAAGAGACAAAAGTAAGTTCTCTTTCAAATAAATCAACCCAATCAGTGACCTGAGTACTGCTCAAATTGTATATCATAAAATCTCCTACTGTGTTTGACACTATTACGCATTTATCGCATTCACTGTCTACCAATGGTTGAATCTCCCTGTCCCCCTGCCTCTCTCCCCTGAATCTCCCTCTCCCCATTGAATGTCCCTGTTGGAATCTGTTCACCATCTCTGGGCTGCCCGAGTTTGCTTCCCTCCGGTTCATTAGTTATGCAGACCTCCTCAGAGGGGAAGTTTCTAAAAGGACCTCTGCCTATCATCAGTTTCAATTGTGTCATTAATTTAATTTCTATTTGCATTGGGTTCCTCTTCTCTGTTTTCATTAATTTGAACATTAGGGTTTTTACCTGATGGAACTGGATATGGTTTGCCAGCTTCGCATTCATTTTTATCCCTTAAAAGCTTCTTAGCTTTTTTCTTTTTCAACTCATAAATTGTTCTATCAATTTCTATAAACATGTCTATATAGACATTCTTTTTACTCTCATACAATAAATCAGCCTGAATATTGTTACTCAATGAAATGATAGAATTCCTGATTTAGTAAATTAATTTGTCTATCATTGTCTCTGATTAAAAGTTTCAATAATGTGCAGCCTTGCTTGTTAAATAGAGTTAATAACTCACAATGTAGCACAGAGTCACAAACCAGTCCAGCTGGTCATTTCCAAAGCCTCAAACCCTTTGATATTTGTTCTTCTTTGAGGCATTGATGGAGATAGCAATTTTCCAACTGCAGTTTCCTACATTTGAAGGGTTTTTTTGCTGTAAAATCCTCAGTTGGTCGTCTAGACTTCCAAAATTCGTCCGAGCTCCATCTACAGCAAACAAGCTATTCAAACCTTCCTGAAGCCATGTATTAAAAGAAAAAGTATCATCCATATTGGTGCCTGTTCATGGATGTGCTTCTCCATTACTTCCTCTTAAATGACTCGATGAACCACTACCCACTGTGGGATTTGTAGTTCTCTGTGCTGGAGTAATTCCGAGGTCATCAAAGGTTTGCAAACCATTCTCTTTGTTGTTAACCATCAATACAGACCAATTAAGGACCATACCTCTTGAAATTGAATACATTGATAACTGTTAGGTTATACTACCTCACGAAACTTCCAAACAAACAAATGAAAATAGCCATAAAAAGGCAAAATAATAAAAAATGAACAGCTAAAAACACAAAATGACTTTATTACATAAAAATCCAACTGGTAAGCACTTTCATTCCCTTCATGGAACTTCTTCAGACCAAGGTGCATAATGAACAAACTTATTTAAACACTTAATAACAATAACGTGACCCAAGGCACGTAATGCCTTAACTCTTTCCTTCTAAGAATGACTTTAAAGTTTTGCCTATCATTTAAACCAGGGTATGCACATACATTCAGCCTAATTTGCCAGCAATATTCTCTCTAATCCAGTTCATCTTCTGCATCAAACCTATGATCAAAACCATTAACTTTATGAATTATTACAAATCTGAAGCATGCCTTATTTTTTCTAATATCACTAATACCACATATTTGGGCCTACATCTTTTCATCCCCACTTCTAAAACATCAAGTATACTTGAGCATAAATTCCTTTTCTTAAAAAAGGTATTTTAAACTCTTTCCTCTTTTTGAGACAAAGACAGGGTCTCCCCTTATAAGATTTTTAATTTCTTGAAAATTCATTAAGAATCTCCAATTATTCTTGATTATTCCTTTGATTTTACTTTCATCTAATGAATCGTCTAAAATACATGCTAAGGAAAAATCTTTTTCTTTTGAGTTGCTATTTACATTTGCTACCTTACGTTCCCTTACATTTTTTACTTCCATCCAGGAATTGTTAATGATGTCCTTGGGGTACCCTCTTTCTTGAAATTTCCTTTTGAGTTCTTCACATTCTTTTAAAAATATATACTGCCTTATCTGTTAACCTGCTTATTCTAGTGAATTCCCCCTTCACTATGTTTTTTTCTTCAGGCTAAACTTATGCATACTATTGTAGTGGAGATCGCTGTTATTTTGCACTTCCTTTTTATAAATTTTAACTTTTAAAGCATTGCTAGATCTGTACACATTCAGGTCCAAAACATTAATGTTGTCCTTCCTATAATTAAATGTCAACTGAAGGTAACTTGTGGATTCATTCACATGTTTAATAAAAACTAAGAGTTCTTTTTCAGAACCCTCCCAAATAAATAAAACAAATCATCACTAAAATGTCTGTACATGATGATATGTTTTGCCAGTCAAGGCAGTAAGATGGAACCTTGGCAATGTTGTAGTGTACTGGCTCACCAGATGTGCAGTAGTAAACACCGCCCAAACCCTGCCCCAGCTGGTCGACGTCAATCAGTACTAATGAATATTCATTGCCATGTGGTTCTCACACACATGAATATTCATTCTTCAGCCATTGTTATGCATGCGGACTTAGGTACATAGAGTGAAAATATGGTGCTCTACATTTTAGCTGTCGTACACCGCTGGGATCTGTGTTCTATATAGTGACTTATATGATGGATGTGGTGTATAATTTGCAGTGGATTTTGCATTAATCTCTCTGAAAAATTGTGTTCTTCTGAAATATTCCAATAAAAGAAGTTTCAGATTAATACTGCAGTTACTTTCCATCAAGAAGGCAGACTCTAATTTGTACATTTACTGGTCTGCATATCTCTCAACTGTCCAGATTTTTTACTCATATTTAAGTCTGATCTTCATAAAGTTTTGGTTTTCTGGCAAATGACTGGCAAATCTTTGAGGATGGAATCAGAAATTAATGACAGGCATTTGAGTTTCAGATGTTATACTGTTCAGAAAATTCTTGCTAACAGAAAACACGTTACTCTATCAACTTTCTAAGTTTATAACAGCAATATTTAAAAATTGCCCCCATTCTGTTTCTTTGTCCTAATTACTTATAGGGTTGTCCAGATTTCTTGCTGCAAGAGGTTAAGAGGTATGCCTACATTAAATGAATTGCACACAATATTAATGCTTTTTTTTATGCCAGCAGTCTCGAGCCCAAGCATCTGTTCAGTACTTTATAACTCTATTACCCCCCCAAAAAAAGATGAAGATAGTACCGAAACTACTATTGTACAGATGTCAAAAGAGATGTTAAACACTAGTCCCAAAACATGTAACTCAGAATTCATTATTTATTTTTTGGACATGAAAAAGTGTCAGTGTTATAATGTACTGGCTCTATGTTAGAAAATGCTTTAAAAAGTTTCACGTATACAGATTTCAAGTATAAAGCTATAATTAATTGTAAACTATGGAGTATATCTGATCTTTTGTTAGTATGTCAGAATATATTCTGCACACTCAGTGACAACTTCAACAGGCTGCAAAACTCAGAGCTGCTCATCTACATTAATTAAATGGATGATGTCACAGGCTAATGGCATGCCAATCATGCCTCATCTCCATTCTGCTTGACACACTTTAGGCTTGTCAATCACCCTGGCCATGCCCACTCCTGTGTGAAACTGCCGGTGAGCCAATAGACTACAACATCGTCGGAACCTCCAGCCGTCTTCATAGATAAATATTTACAGAAGTTGGTCGTACAAAGTAAATCTTATATTAAAGATTCCTTTGAATTTAAAAGTTTAGTGAAGAATTTGAAAATACATGATTCCATGAGGTTGGTTAAAGCAGATATTGCTTCATTATATACAGTCATACCAAATGTAGCAGGGTTGGAAATTGTGAATAGGGAGCTTCGTACTTCAGGATAATTTAATACTAGACAAGTAAGATTTTTACAGAAATGTTGGATGTCATTTTATCATATAATTTTTTTGTGTATAATGATGAAATATACAGACAGAAAAATGGTGTAGCTATGGGGGCTGCTATGGAGCCCAGCTATGCAAATGTAGTCCTGATGAACTGGGAAAAAGAAGTTATTTTAGAATCAGTTTTTGCAAACATATCATCATGTACAGACGTTTTATTGATGATTTGTTTTTTATTTGGGAGGGTTCCGACAAAGAACTCTTAGATTTTATTAAACATGTGAATGAATCCACGAGTTACCTTCGGTTGACATTTAATTATAGGAAGGACAACATTAATTTTTTTACTTGAATGTTTACAGATCTAGCAATGCTTTAAAAGTTAAAATTTATAAAAAGGAAGTGCAAAGTAACAACTATCTCCACTACAACAGCATGCATAGGTTTAGCCTGAAAAAATTGTGAAGGGGCAATTCACTAGAATAAGCAGGTTAACAGGTGAGGTAGTATTTTTTTGAAAAAGAATGTGATGAACTCAAAAGGAAATTTCAGGAAAGAGGATATCATTAACAATTCCTGGATGGAAGTAAAAAATGTAAGGGGAACGTAAGGCAGCAAATGTAAAAAGCAACTAAAAAGAAAATGAAAAGGATTTTTTCTTAGCATGTGTTTTAGACAATTCAGTAGATGAAAGTAAATTCAAAGGAATAATAAAAAATTATTCGAGATTCTTAATAGATTTTCAAGAAATTAAAAATGTTATAGGTGTGACCCTGTCTTTGTCTCAAAAAGAGGAAAGAGTTTAAAAGACTTTTTTAAGAAAAGGAATTTATGCTCAAGTATGCCTGATATTTTAGAAGTGGGGATGAAAAGATGTAACAGTTGTAAGTTATGTCACTATATGAAAGAAGTTAAGAATTTTGTAGTGACAGCAAGAAGTTCTGAAATTAGGTTGAATAATTTGTATAATTGCAGGTCCAAATATGTGGTATACCTGGCTCTGTGTGAATTATGTCCAGCATTTTATATATTTTATATAGAAAGAACCATTAGAGAATTCTACATGCGAGTGAATGAACATATAAGAGCAGTAGACAAGTTTGATGTAAGCAATGCCATGGCAAAAAATGTTAAGCAAAAACATCTGTTAGAAAAAAATAAGGCATGCTTCAAATTTGTAATAATTCATGAAGTTAATGGCTTTGATTATAGGTTTGATGCAGAAGATGAACTGGACTGGAGGGAATATTGCTGGCATATTAGGCTGAATGCATTTGTATACCCTGGTTTAAATGACAGGGAAAACTTTAAAGTTGTTCTTGGATGGAAAGGGTTAAGGCATTAAGTGCTTTGGGTCACATGTTATTGTTATTAAGTATTTAAATAAGTTTTTCCATAATACAACTTAGCCTGAAGAAGTTCCATGAAAGGAATGAAAGTTAGCTTTGATATAAGTTCAGATAAATTCCTGTTAGTTGCGTGTTGCCACTGCTGCCCGAGTTTGTCTCCATTGCACAAATGACACCAAACTATTAAATAAAAACACACCACAAACTAATAAAAAATAAAAATAAAAAAGCGACAGAGTGAACCCGTACACACTTTATTGTTAAAAATTGAGAGCTTTCATCAATGGTAACTTTGACTTCATCAGAATACAATTCAGTACAGCACCAACCCTATTTAAATGTGTAATATCACATGACACTAATTCAAATGGCTTATTAACAATTAAAAAAGCCATTTTCAAAGACTTATAACTTTTACATCACCTATTCCTAATACAAATTAATGTTAAACAATTCAGTTAACTCTCCAAATAATAGAAAAATACCTCAAAGTGCAAACTCAGACCTTAATTTTAAGACACTGTTTATGGAAATCATTTCATTTAGCCCAGGGGGAACCACAGCATTGTATCTTAGCTGCCATTTCAATTTTTTATACTCTAAAAACAAGTCAGCTTGTCCCCCTCTTGGCCCCAGTTCCACTCTGTCAACTATTGTATATTTAAATTTATGGTCAGGGTAACTTTAAAAATTGTACTGACCCAGTGTGCATCAGCTATATGAAATTAGACTTTCTACATAAGGTGTTACATTACCAGTTATTATAATGTACTTAGAATGTGATCTCATTTTTACTTAGATCCTAACATTTTCAACACGGGGTCTCAGTTTTAGTTAGATCCTAACATTTTCAACACGGGGTCTCATTTTTAGTTAGATCCTAACATTTTCAACACGGGGTCTCATTTTTAGTTAGATCCTAACATTTTCTACACAGGGTCTCAGTTTTAGTTAGAGCCTAACATTTGTGCACATGCGGTCTCATGTTTAGTTTGATCCTATCTTTGTCCATTTCCACAAAGAGCAGAACATGAGTCATCGAATCACATTAAGGCAAATCAAGGAAAACAAATTCCAGTCACTCGACTATAATCTCTGGCTCACAAAGATTACAGATGGCTTTTCAGTTGTATGACCCATCGTGTGGATATGCTGGGTGACATATTTGATATAGTCATACATGGTAAATTTGTTGGAAATATGAAGCTCAGGATTCTATGATGGAACACCTAATTTACAATGATGTATGAGAGGCCCCTTGCAAAAGATAGTTTGACAGTAAACTAGAAGGAAAGGGTTGAAAAAGAAGTTCTTCAGGCGTCATTACTTAATGTCTTTTTTAATATTTATGTCATTAATAGAGCAAAAATATTTATAGTAAAATAAATAGCCTGCATGATAGCAATGCGCATTTTGTTGTCAGCACAAATTATGAAATTTATTGTTACAAGTATGGAAATGACTCAGTGGAAATAGGCTTAGTTACACAGGAAAAATGACCTTATGACTGGAAGGAAACAGTTAATGTCTGACTGATTGGAGAAAATGAGAAGTTCTTTGTATAGGAATAAATTATCTGGGAAATAGATAAACAGTTGTCTACTAAATACAGTGGAAGACAAAATGTTTAGGAGGTTATTAACTCAAAAGATTAAAGGTAGAAAGTATTTGAGAATGCAGTTATATCAAGAAAGCTTGGTATCCAGTACAACAAACTGTATTTTAGAATTTGGTTTAGAATATGACAGAGTTTATTGGATGTATAGCTGTTAACCTTAAAGAAGGATTTTTTTTGTTTCTAATTTTCAATAAGTAAATGCAAAATTCCTGTCTTAGAAAAAAATGCTGTAAATATCTGGCCATTTCTGGGAAAGTCAGTTATTGCTAGTAATTGTAAAAAAGGCTGTAGGGCAGGTTTTCAACTGCACAAATTCCATTAACTCTGAGATGTAATGCCTGCGCTGAGAAGATGGAATTGTCACAACATACAGAATATATCTTTGACAGGAATCACTGCTTTTATGCCTTGCTTCAGAAAGCATCATCAAGTCTGGAAATACAGGAAAATAATCTCAGAAGTGGCAGTGGAATGTCTTGTCAGGATATATTTTCTGTTACATGCTCCATCCTTACTTCTGTGCTTCTGTGTATTTGGAGGTCCATGACAGAAGGCATCAATATGGCATTTGCCTGTTTTTCTTTATACAGCAGACACATCCTTATAAAGCAGATAAGCTTAACATGACAAAGGCAGTCACTCAGGAATGGAAACTAAAATGGGGGTCCTCCAAGATTTTATCCATCTGTGAAGAATTCCTCAGACAAACCTTTTTGCCTCATCTCTAAACAATCAACTGTCAAAATACTGTTCCAGTATTCCATGTCAAAAGGCCTGGCCGACAGATGCATTTTCCTTTCCTTGGACAGGAATTTTCCTGTATGCTTTTCTACCTTTTTCACTGATATTCAGGCTACTTCTAAAGGTTCATACAAAATCCCCTGAGATCATAATGGTGATGTCCTTCTGCCCAGGCAGCAGTGGTTCTCCCTTGTTTTGAAAATGGCCAGGAACAATCATCAGTAGCTTGCTCACAGACTGGATTTAGTCACACAAGAGCAAACAGTACCCATTCAGGGCTAGTATTTATATGGTTTTATAGTATTTCTGTGTTTTACTGTCCTATGTCTATGTCTTACTCCTCTGTTAAGATTCATTTGTTGGCCATTTCAACATGTCTGCCTATGGATATTGTCTTTTAATGCCTTCTCATATGAATCCCAAAGAAATAAACATGAGGACTCAACCCAAGGCAAAAGAACCACATTAAATGACGTTAAAGAACATATAGAATTTTATTAGGTGAGCACTTTCACAGTTTCTAAACTGCTTCATCAGACAAATGACAAAACACACAATATTGCTATTTAAAAAAAAAAGGATCAGCCAATGATTTTCCGTCACTAATTGCAAGATATCTACGCTTAACCCTTCGTGCACCAGGCACTGCCTATTCAGCATATAAAATGCATATGAAATACAAATTGCACAGTAGATATAAAAAAATTGTATATAAGATGTCCTTGCATATAACACATAAAAATATATTTCAATTAAATATCATAAATATTAAAAACAAATTATGAAACATATTATAAAAACTTTATGACGTTATTCAACTATTTTTGTAGAGACCTGCCCTTCATTACAGGCTTAGTGCATATCTTGTCATTTAAGCCTTTATCCTTGATCGCCCTCATTCAGATTATCCATCTAAGCTCACTAACTTCTACTTTATTACTCGTATCCTCCCTTCTAGCATCATCATGAACAGTCTCCATCACCATAAACTTAAAACTATGTTCATTACCACATTCCAATACATGTTTGGCTAAAGCATTAGTCAAAATAGAATTATTGATATTATATATATATGCTCCCTAACCGAGTCACGCAACCTTCTATCTGTTTTACCTATGTAAAATAAACATTACTCCTGACATACTGCTAAATAAACTAAATAAGATGCATTACAATCTGCCATTAATTTAAATTCAAGCTGCTTTCCCATATTAGGGTGTTTAAAATTACTAGAGCTGTCTATATATTTACACCAGTTACATTTCCTACATGGTCAAGTATAGGTTGACATTCCTTTCTTAGATTCTGCCATATTCCCTAAATAGCATTATGTCCTTTTTAAATTCGTATTTGTATACACAAAAGATGGTCTTGGACCAATCACCTGTCCTACCTCTTTTTCTAAAGTTAACACCTGCCAGTGCTTTATCACTTTTTCAATGTCCCTGATGTTATTTGTATAGGTAAGTGGCATCCATAGATATACAGAGCCTTATGGTGTAGTCTTCACTCTTATGCCTTCAGAGAAATAAGGTTTACCACTACTGCTTCTCAACCTGTTAATGCTCTTCAAAATATTGTCAGTTTCCTTAATGCCATAACCCATCTCTTTAAACCTATCCCTTAATCCACCTATTGTTCAAAATCCACATCATCAGCATTCAGTCTTGAGGCTCTTAACCCCTGCCCCCTGACAACATTCCCAATGATATGGGGTGGGTGCATACTCTTTCTCTCCAAGTATGTATTCCTATAACAATCCTTATGGAAAGTCTTAGTTTTTATATTCCCATCTGTCATCTTTATAACTGTAACATCCAGAAAATTCAATAGTTCTCTCGAACTATCAAGTGAGAACTTCAAAAAAGAAGTGGTGTGATTAATACGCTCATAGAAAGCCTGTAAACTGTCTACACTACCTTCCCATATAAGGAACACATCATCTACAAACCTCTTATAAAAGACAACTCCTGGAGTTGTTAAGAGATGCTCCTCTTCCCAATGGGCCAGTACCATGTTGGCATAGCTATTGGCACACAATGTGCCCATAACTACGCCATCCTTTTGCAAATATATACTGTCTACAAAAAGGAAGACATTATTTTCCAAAACCAGCTCCATAAAGAGACACAATATATCTATAAAGTTACCACTGTAGCCACTATATTTTTCTAAATAACACTTCATCATGTCAATCCCCTGAATATTTGGTATACAAGTGAAAAGGACTGGACGTCAAGAGTGACAAGATTATGGTTATCATTTAAAAGTGTATTTGATACAAACACATAAAATCTTGGAAAAAGTGTTTTGTATCCTTCAACACTACTAAATTTTTGTTTAGGACTGGTCTCAAAATGCTTTTCAAGGTATATGAATATACCCTCTGTATACTATCCTCTCCCTGAAACAATGGGCCTGAACAGTGGTTGCTGTGAGTTTTTTATGTATCTTAGGGAGGCCATGTATTATGGGAACAACAGGGTTATCACATACTAAATACGGTTTACTATCAAATTGTCGATCCCGTTTTGTGCGACGCGCATTGCCCGAACGCGGAACTGCGAACGTCACTACACCGACGCCCAGATGTGCGAACGGCAAAATCTCGCCCCCATCCGACCCATGGTAGCATGGGTGTGGAGGTGTTGCGCGGCCGGTAATGTCGATCGTCGGAGTTTCGCGGTTTCGGTTCGCTATCAAAACGGTTTCGGTGTTTCGGTTCACGCAAACGCGTCGATGGGGTCGCCGTTCGCACGGAGTGCATTCGAACATTTAATAGTAAACCACTAAATACTTATATAAATCATATTAATTGTTTTTTTTTTGTTTAATTGTCACTAAGCTAACTGCCCTTGTGAGCCATTTTAAGCCTAGCCAATTATCCCTTGTGAGACTCAAACCCTGCACCTTGTGGTTGTAAGGCAAAAATACTTTAACCATTAGGCCACCCTCCCAACCCGGATATATGTAATATCTCATTGTAATAAACAATCTAACAATGTATTATTCACTCTACAAACCATACACTCCATTTCCTTCTTAGTCAACTTAACATATGTCTCTGTGGCACTTAACATTGTACACATTGATTCAATATAAAACGTTCGATCCATAATTACCACAGGGACTGCTTGTCAGCAGGCTTAATAGATATTGTCCTATCAGCACACAAATTCATTAAAGCAGTCCATTAATCTTTTGAGAGGTTATTACGAGCCTTTCCTAAATTTTTAGTAGAAAACAATTTAAATATTTCTTCTTCACATAATTTTCAAAAACATCTAATATATTATTATTCATTGGTACATACATGCTAGCCTTCTTAAAACTTATATAATCACTGACATTTCCATTTGATTTAAATTGCAACTTCAACATAATATTCCTAACATACATTTTTAAATCAATAAGACAGTCAATAATATCCAGCCTTTGTGTAGGTATAGGTTCATAGGTTCATAGGTTGGTGCTGGGCTATCTGCCCGAAGGCATATATTAGCCCAGCCACATTGTGCGGTATTCACCGCCCCTTTAGTAGTTCCCTAGACCCTTGTACTAGCAGCTAGTACCCTTGGTCCCTATCTAGTAGTGCTGTTGGTATGATCCCCGGTGTGAACTTTCTATTACCCATCAACTCATCAAGGTTCCTCTTGAAGAGTGATAGTGAGGGGCTCTGTCCTATGTAGATCGGGACCCTGTTCCATAGTAAAAAGTTATAAAAAGTATAAAGCTCATACCTTTATTTAACAATGAACGTTCATACTCGGATAAAGTCCTGTGTGATATATTCCATACTAAGGTGTGTTCAGTTTCTGCCACATCTTCTTCAATGTTTTGTGACCTATAGCATCCGGGGTTAACTTTATTTTGTTCTCCCCCTGCTGCCTGACCTTATATTCATCATTTTCATAAAGGGTAAAGGAAAAGGGATGGATGAGCTACTCAAATTCAATGACTCTTCATTGCTAGTAGCCAACATATTTGTAGAGCATTCCAAATTCAAATCCAAGGTAGATGGTAAAGCCTGTCCATTGACCCTAGTTTTCCTTCTGGCTCCTAAACTGCTTTCAAAATTGTGTGTAGCTCCATTCACTGTCTCCACAGAGCACTTATGGGTGCAGTCATTACATGTCATCACAAACCTTGTAGAGCCAACACTAGCAATAGACACAGGGGAGTTTCTTACACCTTCTCCGCTCACTATAGATCACTGAGAAAGGCATTGGTCTTGATTCCTCCTTCTGACTGGTTCCTCACTTCCCATTCATCGCTGATGTGGGTGCTGGTCCTCGTTCTCATTCCTGATAGGTTCTTCTCATACCAAAGGATTCTTAGGCTATGTAAAAACATGGCCAACAGCAAAATCCAATAAGTCCCTTTCAAGTTTCTTTTGCTTCTGCATTGAAAGCTTACACTCATATAATGCAGCAGAGTCCAACAGATTACTTAATTTAATGTCCACTCATTCTGTTGATTCAAAATACTTTGTGCAAGATGATCTGCTTCAGGGCGGAAAAACTCTAACAAAAGCTTTATATATTCAAAGCTTAAGTCCAGATTCATTTTCTGCCACTTCACCAACAACTCCTTATAGCTATCACCATATGCGGGCATCTTAAGTATTCTTAAGCCCCCAGGAACCACTCAAAATTTCAAACAAGCTCCGAAATGAAAGAGCTGCATTTGCAGATGCTTAAGCTTAAACAAATCACTCTCCAGCAACAGCAATGCTTTCCATAGATTTATTTCATCCAATTCCACCTGTGGTTCACTCCTAGCACGACTATATATCAAGAGTGGATTGTTGTTCTTACTCAAAAAAACAGGCAAATCTCTCGGTCATAGATTCTGTCCTTACTTTGTCCATCCCACTAGAACGTGAATTATAATCCAATTCAATAACTTCTGTATTACCTTCTGCCATGGTTCTTTCTTGCTGTAAAAAATGAAAAAAACAAACCAAATAGAAAAAGTCCAGCAAGGCAGATCAATGATTCACTTGAAGAGAAAACTTGGTACAAAAACACCAATGCAGCAATAATTCCAAATAAATAAACATGAGGAATCAATCCAAGGCAAAAGAGCCACATTAAATGAAGTCCAAGAACATGAAGAATTTTATTAGGTGAGCACTTTCGCAGTTTCCAAACTGCTTCATCAGACAAGTGACAAAACACTCAGTATTGCTATTTAAAAAAGGATCAGCCAATGATTTTCCTTCACTAATTGCAAAATATCTAGGCTTAACCCTTTGTGCACCAGGCACTGCCTATTCAGCATATAAAATGCATATAAAATACAAATTGCACAGTAGATATAAAAATATATATATAAGACTTCCTTGCATATAACACATAAAAATATAATTCAATTAAATATCATAAATATTAAAAACATATTATGAAAGATATTATAAAAACATTATGACATTATTCAATTATTTTTGCAGAGACCTGCCCTTCAATACAGGCTCTAGTAGTTTAGTCTAGTAGTAGCTCTAGTAGACAGCTCTAGTAGTTTTAAACACCCTGACACGGGAAAACAGCTTGAATTTAAAGTAATCGCAGATTGTAATACATCTTATTTAGTTTATTTAGCAGCATGCCAGGCTAGCCTCCATCTCTCAGTTGGCATGAAACCTCTGGTGTTTTTTTTACCCAAACCAGTATTTTAGTCAGCTCAGCTCGAGCTGACTAACAGTTTGGGTGCTTGCAGGATATAACCCATATAGCTTAGGCTACTTCAGCAGTGATCATTCAAACATCAATTTACTTGCACAATTGTACTTTCTGTTTCTATAACTATTCTACAGCATTCCTGCATTCTATTTGACCAACTCTGTTGTCTTTGATTAATCCCTGTTATACCTATTGTGCTGTGTTGTACTACTCCACTGAGCTCTCTGTTTTATACTTGCACAGTTCTAGCCACATATGATGGCAAGAAACAGCAGGCATAGGATGCATCCACATATCACAATTTTCAAAGTTTCCCTTACTGGAGGACCTGGGTAGAATTTCTAAATATGCTTGAAACTATTTTGAAACAATTCTTGTAAAAGAATTTTAATATAAATATTCTTTGCCTTAATCCCTGCATAAAAATAACAAGCCAGCATATTTGACAGAACCAGAAATAACAGAATGCCATACCAGTCATAAAACAAGTATTGTAAAAGTGCTCCCATGCAATCCATCTCACTTTCAACACCATATATTTTAATTCGTTCATTCATTCATTCATTCATTCATTCATTCATTCATTCTTCTCATTTAATGGGATCAGAAAACTAAATAATCTCATTGCCTGAGAGAGAGATGTGAAAAATATGTTCAAAAATCACCCAGAATAACAATTCTTGCAGAAAAACATTACACAATTTCATAAGTGCAATAACATATGCTGAGGTATGCTGTGAACATCATTTGCTGCACATTCAGGATTATGTAATTCACCTCACAATACCTGTATATCTTTTAATAACTGTCTAGCACAGTCCCCGGCATGTGTATATATATGTATCCGATTCATAAACATTATTAAGACGGTGGAGAGTGACATGTAATTAAAATGTAGTATTTTTTTTTTATTTATTCTTTGTTGGCCAGGTTAATCCCACTAGACTAGTAGCCATTTTTCATGGGAGACCCAAGGTGGTATTTATGCTAATAAGGGAAATTCAGCTAGGGCACCATGAAATTTCCAGCTACTCTTTTAGATTTAAATCAAAAAAAGAGATCAGGTAGAGAAATTATTAGAAACAGGGAAATGCTAATTGAACAGGAAAAATCAAGTATATTCAACAAAGAGCAAGAATCAAAAAATAACTTGATATAGAGAAAGGTTAGGAAGAAGAGTCAGGATTGAGTGACAGTGATGATTTGAAATTTAATTTAGTCAAACAAAAGAGAAATTCTATTGGTAAAAGGGTGCGAGAGAGAAAAAGAGAAAGTGTAGAAGGGTGTAAAAAAGAAAAAAGAAAGGGAAAGGTTGAATGTGTTGATACTAAGACAACATTAACTGTAAAGTCTTAGCACTAAATGTTAATAGTTTTAAAAAGTTAGTAAGAAAAATAAGGATTTTGGAATGGTGTTAAAAGCAGGAAGGTGATATCATTATATTAGAAGACATTACATTTTTAACACAAAAAAGAGATGTCAACTAGAAGTGTGGTGAGGAAAATGTGATTTGGAATTTAGGGAGAGAGACTTCTTCTGGGAATCTTATTCTATTTAAAGATACAATAAAAATGTATATGTCACATTTGTTATAGTGGGTAGAACAACAGTTCTTGATGTAAGATGGAAAGACCAGATTTTTGGAATAATTGCAATTTAAACTTATGTGACAAAAAAGAGATAGAAGACATGTTTAGAAACATTACTCAGTAGGTTGCAATAAATATGGAAATAGTTATAGTAGGGAATTTTAATTATAATTAAAGACAGTAGAAAAAGAATACATATTATGTTAAGTTAGTGTGGGACATTATAAAATATGGACAATTAAGGATTTGGAAGAAAAATAAATTTACTTATAGTTGAGAAGAAAAAAAAATGGAAACAGATAATTTCATTAGGTTTAGCAATAGTAGAAGAAGGAGTGTTGCTGACTTTTTTTTTTTGTTTGTTTGTTTTTTCAGATAACAGGATAATTTGTATTGTGTTAAAAAGAAATTCTGAGTATATAAGAATAGCGAAAGGTTTAAAAAGAAAAATGAGATGAAATGGGATGATAAAGGAAAATCTGATATATTAGATTTATGGCAGGATCATGTAGAAATTAGATAATTTTATAACAATTGGCCTGAATTGTGGTTGTGCTTCAAACACAAGTATAAAAAAAGTTATTTAATTTGGGAAAAAAGAAAAATAAGAAGTGCAAAACAAAGTATAAGATTTTAAGTAATGATACTATTAATAGTTTAGAAAAGAATGATGAACATTTTGTAAATGAAAGAACAATGGTTATATGAGGTAAATAAGAAAAATAAATAAAATATCCATTGTATAAGTAAAGATATTTTTTGCAAGAAAAAAAGAGGAACTAGCTCCATATTTCAGTAAGGTAATTAAAGAGAATAATAGTGTAATGAGAAGAATGAAAGACATCAGGCATAAAAATACACAAGAGAAAATTATGGAAATTGTAAAATAATATATTAAGACAGCATTAAAAAAACAAAGAATAACAACTAATAAAAAAATGGAGTCAGGTAAATTTTGGAATAAAGATAATGAGGAGCTAGAAAAGAAAATTGGGATAAAGGAATTGGAATATGTAGTAAGAGTAGTCCATTTAGACAGGGCAGTATGCTTGAATGGAATAGAATATAAAATGTATAAAACTATGCCTATACACCAAAAATGTTTTTAAGGGTATTAAATGAATAGTTAGACAGAGGATTTATGTATAAAGAATTATGTTGTGGTGTAGTTACATTTATTTGGAAAAAAGATGATAAATGTGAGATACAGAATTGGAGACCAGTAGTGTTGAATAACACAGTTAATATTTTTTATGAAAATTATACAAAGAAGAATGCAAGATAGAGAATACAAAGTTATAAATGAGGATATATAAGACATAAAATGAAAAAAGAGTTCAAGACTTGTTATTGATAATTAGGAAATTAGTAGATGATACATTGCATAGAAACATTCAAGCTAAAATGATAGTAGGTGATTTAAATAAAGTTTTTGGTTAAATTCAGCATAATGTCTTATGGAAATTTTTTTTTTAAATATTTTTATTCATTTCCAAAAACAAGAAAACATGAATGCAGGTTATTTATGACAATGAAGTATTTACAAATTATTTAAAAAGGTAGGCTAAAACCTCTAAACAGATATTAAACATTAAAACCAAAATAAAGTATTTACAAGGGTGTCTATTGTTGACATATAATTGACTTTCTATACAATTGTTTCCTGATTATAATCTGCTGCAGTCATTATTCTCCAGTATTTCAGTTACTTTTTGCCATGCTACGTATAATGATGTAGTTCTTTCAGTTCTTCCTTTAATAGTGTTCATTTCCAATTGCGATACTGCTGACACCATATTCATGAATTGCTTAAAAGTTGGAGAAGCTTTGGATTTCCAGTTTGATGTAATGTTCTTCCTTGCAATAGCTAGGAGAGTCCATAAGATTACATATTTTGTTCTTGGCACACAGTCGGGTACAGGTGTATTAAACAAAATAATAGATTTGGAAATCTGGAATTTATCACTGAATACCATTTGCAGAAAATAATTTATTTTATCCCAATATGGTTTAATCAAATGGCATTCATAGAACATATGTTGCCAGTCTGCTTTTATTGATAAATCACAACTCCAGCAGCCAATATTTTTCTTAAACATAAGTTCCATTTTATGAGGGGTTACATAAGATCTGTGTATGAATTGCCATGTAAAAAGTCTCCAATGTAATGAAAGTGATGTCTGCTTTGGAGAAAGAAGAATTAGTTTTTTTATCTCTGTCATTTGGCACATGCTCATAAACTGATCTATAATAATTCCATATTTTGTCATTATTATGCATTTTTATTTTTTTGTTTGTTTTATAAATAGATGATAAGTATCCCTTTCCAGTAATGGGTCGATTCGTTAGTAATATTATATGTTCTATAAGGTTAGGAACATTTTGTCTTATTGATGGTTGCATTGTTTCTTGTTTGCTTAATATATACTTAATTCTTGTACATGTAACCACGAACTATCTTCCATATTTAATTTCTGTTTAATCTGGTCTATTGTCAGAGGATTTCCAGAGTTTAGCAATTGATGCCAATATATTAATCCCTTTTCTTTAAGCATGTTGACTACTTCCATATTAAATGTTATTATATTACCTTGTGTGTACGCTACTGGATATAAAAGAAATGACCATGCTTTAATATCAGGATTGCTATTAATAAGATTTTGGAAAATTTTTAATGTATAAGTAATGTATTTGGAACTTATATTTTTATTCTTATGTATCATCATATATTCCTTCATCAGCCATAGAAAATTGTTTGGTATGAAATCTGTATACTTATTTGCTACTACAAATCCTGATTTTAACCAGATTCTCTCATGAACTAGCTTCCATTTTGATGTATATTTTGTATTTAGCCATAATGATATTGTTTTAATAATGGATGAATGCAAATATATTTCTATGTCTGGTAAACCTATGCCACCTATATCCCAATCATCTAGATGATACTTCATAGCTATCCTTGTTTTTTTTGGATACCATAGGAATCTTACCATTAAATCATTTAATTGTTTTAGGTGCAATTTAACTGGTGGCAAAGAACAAGCTTGTATGACATAAAGAATTTTTGGAAATATGATCATTTTAATTATATAAAGCCTTTCTTAAATTGAAAAGAAGAATTTATTCCATCTTTGTATTAGATTTTTAATATTATTTAAGGTCTCTTTATAATTTGTTTCAATTGTAGTATCTAGGTTGTTAGTTATTATAATTCCCAAGTATTTAATTATATTATCGGTAGAGATATATTTATGGTATTTTTATTTAGATCTTTTTTATTAGTATTTATAAGCAATACATTTATTTTGTTCTCATTAAATTTAAGACTTGAAAAGTTTTGAAAGTTTTGAATTGAGTCCCATAATGCTTTTAAACTGCTATTATTATTTTTTAAGGTAATTAAAATATCATCAGCAAAAAGTTGAATTTTAAGCTCTAGGCTGTTGTCTAGTTGTATTCCTTCAATATTTTTATCCATACGTATATTATTTGCTAAGGGTTCAATGACTAGCGCAAACAATAACGGAGAAAGAGGGCAGCCTTGTTTTGTGCCCTTAGTTATTTTAATAGATTTAGACAGACAAGATCCCAGTTTTATATAAGCCAATGATTTTTCATATAATGATTTTATTAGCAAAGTGAAGTTGTTTGAAAAGCCATATTCTTCTAAAACTAACCACAGATAATCCCAGTTCACTGAATCAAATGCGCTATTTATGTCTAAGCTAATAACATTCATTTTATTTTTTGTGACATTTATATAATCAATTAAGGAAAGAATTATTTTAATGTTGTCATAAGTGTTCCTATCTTTTATAAAACCTGTTTGATCCTCCTCTATCAAAAGTGGTAGTAATTGTTTTATTCGAGCAGCATGTATTGCCATAAAAATTTTATAATCTATATTAAGAAGTGAAATGGGTCTGTATGATGAACATTCACTGGGATCTTTATTTTGTTTCAGAATTGGTGATATTAATGTGTACTTCCAAGAAGGAGGAATGTCTTTACCATTTTTAACTGATGTAAAGACATTCAATAACAACAGCAAAGCCTCATTTGATAGCAATTTAAACATTTCTGTGGTGATATTATCTATACCTGGAGCTTTGTTTAATTTTAGCTTATTTACTTCAGCTTTAAGTTCTGTCATTGTTATTTGTTTATCTATTAGTTGTACTTGCTCCTCTAATAACCTAACTTTAACATTGTTTTTGAGAAAAGCTTTCAATGCTGAATGTGTTTCTGTTTTCTCATTTTGATTATTAAGTTTATGAAAAAGCCTAAAAGCTTCTAGTATTCCTTCTAAATCAGATACTTTCTTTTTGGTTTCTATATTATGTATTTCCTTGATTTGATTTGTTTTAATAATCTTTTTAGTCCTATTTGCTATTCTTCGTTGGTTTTTAGGGTTCATTGAATAGTAACATAGTTTAATTTTTTCTAAGTTGATCATTGTTTTGTGATGTAGTGTCTCTGAGTATTTTTTATTAGTATCTTCTAGTTCTTTTATTAAGTTGGTGCTTCCATTTTGAATATCAAGCTTTAAATTATCTACTTTTGACTGTAATTCCATTAATTCCTTATTCCACTGTTTTTGTTTATTTTTATACCATCCCACCGCTCTTCCATATAGGTATGCTTTCAATGCATCCCATATATATATTTCAGATACATCTTTTGTAAGATTGATATCTAGGAATGTTTGTGTCTCTTTAATATAAAATTCCTTAAAATCTTTGAGATTTGTTATGTAAGATGGTATTCTTGTTACTGATATCCTTCTCTTGAAACATAAGTCTATCTCAAACGTTATGGTGTTATGGTCCGAAAATGGACATGAAATTGTCTTGACTTTATTTAATTTAGAGGTTAAATCCTTTGTTATGTACACTCTATCTATTCTAGAGTATGTATTATGTCTATGGGAAAAATGTGTAAAGAATAGTGAATCCGGGATAGCATACTCATTTATGTCAACTATATTAAAAGTTTCAACAAACTCAGATAACAACTTTGTTAAAGGTGATCTCTTACGTGTAGTTTTAGTATTTGTGTCAGTTTCTTTTATAATGCAATTGAAATCTCCAGCTATGATTAAATTGCCTTTGGTATATTGTACAATGTCTTCTAAGTGTTGTTTGGCCACTCTAACACCTAGTCCTGGTATCCAATAAATATTCACTAATGTATATATCATTTCATTGATAGATATTGTCGCTAGACAAAACATTCCTGAGTTGTCATGGAACGTGTTTATGATTTTAGGCATTAAAGTAGTGTTTTTCCACAAAATTGCTACTCCCCTTCACTTCTGATTATAGGTGGAACTTACTAGTATTGTATAATTTTTATTGTTTATTTTATTTATGTCTTCCTGTGTAAGGTGTGTTTCCTGTAAAAATACCAGTTGCTCTTCACATAGCTTTAAATATCTATAAAGACTTCCCCTTTTGCAGCTATTATTTAAACCATTTACATTAAGAGATATACATTTTCCGATTGGATTTATATTAGCTTTGCTTTTATCCATATTCATATACTCGTAACAATGTGTAGATGTGTGTACATGAAGAGAATGACTTGTTCTTTCTTCTTCCAACAGTATTACAATAGATTATAGACACCCAATAAAAGTAAATTACAAGATCATAACTGAGAACAATATAAGATAAACAACCACCAAACCGCTCCATGAGAAAAAACATCTCATCCTTGAATGATCTAATCATTCAAGCGATCTCTCTAAGTCTGCATTTCAGCATCCTCCCCCGGCCCTGCCATATGGTAGTTTTATAATGAAAAGTATCTTATATATCTTTTAAGTATACATGTATCTGTCTTTACAGATTACTTAAATACAGTCTTTATCTATTTTTAATATTTTATAAAACACTAAGGCAACACAACTATACATAGATTTAATACTTAACTATTTGGTTTTGTTTAAATTGTAAAGGAAAATCTTTTATTTTAATATCTTTTGTGTAGCAATAACGGTTATGCATCTTAAAAATAATATGCTTGATGTCTATCTCCCTTATAGTGTGAGTGGCATTCATAGGTATCAAATTTATTGTAATGGTCTACCTATATATATATATATATATATATATATATATATATATATATATATACATATATATACATATACATACATACACATACACACACACACACATATATATATATATATATACACACATACATACATACACACATATATGCATACATACATACAAAAAAAATGTTAAGCATTATATGCATCAGTTAACCATGCCACAAGTTGATTAAATCAGAAAGTATCCGTAACAATGAATATAATGTTACATTTGTATTGTCATTTATCAGTAATCTTATAGTTTTCTTTTAATTCAAAAAGTCATATTTTAGTGGTATGAATGCTACTAATTTGTTTTTGGCATTGGTATTATATAGTTTAAGACTACATTTCTTAGCAATTCCTATATATTTATTAGTGCCACTGGCATATTTCATCGCTAGTGTACCACATATGTCATATGTCAAATAGCAACTCATACTCCTTATGATATTACAGGATTTATCTGCAGCGTTATAACTGTAAGGTTGGAAAATATGAGAAGCAAAGTAGGCTTTAAATATGCTATAACACAATTGTTTGGTACTTATTACTGTCAACTCTTCTACATACACAGGAAAAGATAACCTTATATGACCATCAACCATTTTCCTTCATTTTTCTCTTCATCCTTCTAGTCTCCATTTTTAATAAATATTTGTTTCTATTGTGGCTTCTTTGAATTTAGTGAGGGTACTCCATATCATATTATAGATAATATACAACGTTCAAACAGAGAACATGCCCCATATAGAGACATATTCTCAACTCAAGTGGTCCACACCATATATTTATAACACTGCAGTCAGAAATATACTAATGAATATGCAATAACTAGCAGCTTTGCAGCATGTGTGTGTGTGTCTCTAACAAGTACATACCTATAGAATATTAAAAAGAATAGATAGCACGCAATTGTTTCATAATTAACAAATGCATACAGCCTGGTATTTACTTTCATAGACAGAAATTAGACCTGTTACTTATATGCATATCAGGTACCAACAGCAATATGTTAGTAAATGCCTATGCTAGTCAAATCATATTTTAATGCTGATTGATATGAGATGTAGCTGACAATGACTTTAGCGTTTGTGATGTTATATAATATATATTCAGTATTATAAGTAAAAGTATGTTGCATGTCTATTTGCAATCTAAGGTTCAAGGCTGATCAATTTAGACATACAAGACAATCTCTTTAGCCTTGGTTATATAATGGGAGTTACTGTGTCTCTACACAACCATTCATTTTCAGTGAGGATGTTTAATATTAATATAACTTGCCTTTAATAAAAGCATACTTATAATTCAGCAGTTCTTTCCTATATATATATATATATATATATATATATATATATATATATATATATATAACAATATCATAAGCAAGTCTGAGATTTTTTCTTGCTCATTACTGCTTAATGATTGTGCTACTTGAACAATTTAATATTTACAGAGTATCTTGATAATTAAACAGCAACTCCTTTTTACCTTTAAATGCCTAATAACACATAGCTACATTCATGAACCTTAATTGACTTACTATCCTTAAGGTTGAGTACACTAGCTGCAGTGTGTTTACAAATATGTTATATAGTTCCAGTCAAGGACTTAAATATATTAAATTTTTATAAAATTAAGTTAAATTATAGTAATTTAGGTGGGTGATCTTATCAGAAAAGATTATAGTAAAGTCTGTATGCGTTAACTATTCATACAGTTTCTTCCAAGTGATATAATTCTTTTTAAGCTTTGTGTGCTGTTTATGTGTACAATTCAAAATGAATAACAAATATTACAATATAATAAAACGTCATGTATGTGTTGATACCTTCTAAATTCATTAGGTACTTCAGTATACTTTTAATATTTGTTAAAACTGTAAAAGCACTTTGCCATGTCATAAATAGTGTGCTGGTTACTTTAAGTAGCTTAGGAGCTGACACCACACCCATACTGTCTTGTTTTAGTGCTGACATCACTCATGACTGTTTACTTTCATTTTGTGCTGTTAGAAGGTATAACACACTGTAATGGATTCTAACTGAAAAACCTTCATTCAGGGGTGGTAAAATAAGAGTTCCCAGCTCGTGACCATGGCGGGAAGACAAAAACAAAGTAAGTGAAGTTTTTAGGGCTTTTTTTAAACTGAACACCAGCTCATTAAACTTCTATTAGTTTTCTTAACATTAAGGGCAGATATACAAGCCAAACAGTTGTTTGTTAGTCAAAAGGCACTTTTAGCATCAAAGAATAGATAATTACTTTTCAAGGCACTTTTTGACAGTTATTACTATCAGTTTTTATATATTATTATGTGTATTAAATACATCAGTTTAGATATTTCATGCAGCTTAGTGTAAATAATATAAAAAGGAATCATGCTCATTTAAACACACCACATTAATATGTCAGTGTAAATACATCATATTCTATACTAGCAGTAAAAGGCAGGTAATTTATAAATGAACTATCTAAACATCATTTAGAGTTAGAAAAATCATGACTGTAAGTATTTACACTGTAATAGAGAAAGATTTCTTACCTTGCTTTCTTTAGGGTTGTTTCCTTTAGTTATATAATGTCCTGCTTATTTTGTATTTATTTTGTTTCAAAGACTGACACATATGTAAAGCATGAATGCTTTCAAAGAACTTTTTTGCCTTACAGAGCAAATAGAAGACAATAATGTTTGTGTTTTTCATATGTGTTTTATCGTTTCTTCTTATTCTTGTCAGCAGTGCTACATTCATTTTTTTTCTAAGTGACGCTTAACCCCAAATTGGGAGAAATCCATTTCTTCCACATTATCCAAGGTTTTATTAGCTGAAAGATAAGAAACTGTTGCTTGCAGAGTGTCAAAAGTTTTAGGACCTTCAGTAAAAAATATTTTTATTCTTGCAGGGAACAGCAAGTGGACTTTAAGTTGTCTTTTTTTCAATTCCTTTATCAGAGGGAGACATTCTTTTCTTGCAGTTATAACTCCAGCAGAATAATCATTATCAAATCTGATTATGTTGTCTTTGTATTTAACTGGAGAAGTTGACCATGCTGTTTTTAAAATAAGTTCCTTGTCCTGTGATGAAAAAAACTTTACTATTATTGATCTCAGGTGATTTTTTGATTTGATGGTTGATGAAGCAGCTCTTAAGGATCTGTGGGCTCTTTCAATTCCATAAGAAAGAGCTTCAGGCAATTTTAAAACTTCTGGTAACCAGGTAGTAAGGAAAGTCACCATGTTATCTCCCTCTGTTTTCTCTGGTAGCCCATAGATGCAAAGATTATTTCGTCTGGACCTGTTCTCTAGATCCTCTATTTTATTTTGTAATGAAGCATTTTGTTGTGATAAAAAATGTAGCTGAAGATCTTGTTCTGAGAGTCTGCCCTCAGTATCATTTAAGGATCTCTCTATGTCAGCTATTTGAGACTTCTGTTGCATCATTATTTCTTGTAGTTGCTGTATTTGTTTTGTAGATCTCTCCTCAAAAGTGTCCAGTTTGATATTCATTTTGTCAAATTTCACTGACAAGTCTTGTATAGCATTTAATAAAGACTGCATCTCCTTTTTCATCGTCTGGTCCTGTGTGGTATGCTTAGAAAAGCTCATTTTCAGTAGATTCATATACCTTTCTTCTTGTTTTTGACAGGAAAAATAATGTTTAAAGCCAAATTTTTTGCACTGTAGACTTCTAGTGATATTAGTAGAAGTAATTCAACAAAATAGGTTTGTCTACAATATCTAGTTTTTAAAAATTCCTGTCAGAAATATCTTTTGAGTGCAGAGCTGAGAAAAGATGCTGCCAACCAGTCTACATCCTAGCCACGCCCCCCCCTTATGGAAAATTGTTGAAGTGTATAAGTAAAGAAAATAAGAATTGTTTGCACTGCATATATGTTTAATATAGTCAATGTATTAGTAAATGGCTGGTTAAGTGAAGATATACTGTTTCAGAAAGGTATAAGACAAAGGTGTCCAATGAGTGGTATAATATTTGTGTTAGCAATTAATGTGATTTCAATATGTGTTAATGAAGAAATGGGAAGTACAGGTTAAAGTTCAAATGAAGGGATAAAAATGCCAATTTTGCTAACTTATGCAGATGATATTATTCTTGTTGCAAAAGATAGGATAGGAGAGGAATAAGAAAGGTAATAAAATATTTACATGAGGTTATAGCGGTAATAGGATTTGCCATAAATAAAGAAAAAAGTCAAAGATTAGACTTTGAAGGTAGGATAGAGAGCATTCAATTTAATATGACAAAGTTAAAAACACACGGAATAAGCTTTGGGAAACAAGAAAATATACAGATGATATGGAAAGAAAAACTAAAAGAAATGAAAAATTACTTGTTTATTTTGGATTTTTTTTAGATTATCATTTAAGAAAAAATATATTTGATTAATTGAATTCTTCTTCTTCTTCTTCTTCTTGCAGCTGTTCCCATTAGGGGTCACCACAGTGGATCATCTGTTTCCATTTCTTCCTGTGTTCTGCATTTTGCTCTGTCACACCAACGAAATGCATGTCCTTTCTCACCACATCCATAAGCCTTATTTTAGGCCTTCCTCTTTTCGTCTAGCCTGGCAGCGCTATCCTTAACATCCTTCTCTCAATATACCCAGCATCCCTCCTCAGCACATGTCCAAACCAATGCAATCTTGCCTCTCTGGCTTTGTCTCCAAACCATCCAACCTGAGCTCACCCTCTAATATATTCATTCCTAATCCAGTACATCCTCATCACACCCAATGCAAATCTTAACATCTATAACTCTGCCACCTGCATCTCTTACTCCTCTTTTTTTACATTGCCACATCTCCAGCCCATATAACATAGCTGGCCTCACTACCCTCTTGTAGACCTTCTCTTTCACTCTTACTGGTACCCATCTGTCACAAATCACTCCTGACACTCTTGTCCACCCACTCCACCCTGCCTGTACTCTCTTCTTCACCTCTGTTCCACAATCACCATTACTCTAAACTGTTGATCCCAAGTATTTAAACTCATCCACCTTTGCCAACTCTATTCCCTGCATTCTCACCATTACTCTATCCTCCCTCTCATTCACAAACATATATTCTTAGTCCTGCTGACCTTCATTCCTCTCCTCTCTAGAACATATCTCCACCTTTCCAGGGTCTCCTCAACCTGTTCCCTATTTTCACTACAAATCAATGTCAAACAGAAGCATCTTAGCCCACAGGGACTCCTGTCTGATCTCAGCTGTTAATCTGTCCATCACCATTTCAAATAAGAAAGGGCTCCTTGATGTAATCACCATTTCAAATAAGAAAGAGCTCCTTGATGTAATCCCACCTCCACCTTGAATGCATCTATCACTCCTACTGCAGACCTCAGCATTGTCACACTACCCTTGTTCATATCCTGTACCACCCTTACATACTTCTCTGCCAATCTTGACTTCCTCATACAACACCACAACTCCTCTCAAGGCACCCTATCATATGCTTTCTCTAAGTCCACAAAGATACAATGCAACTCCTTCTGACCCTCTCTATACTTCTCCATCAACAACTTCAGAGCAAACATCACATCTATAGTGTTATTTCCTGACATGAAACCATACTGGTGCTCACTAATCATCACCTCCCTCCCTAACCTAGCTTCCACTACTCTTTCCCATAACTTCATGCTGTGACTTATCAGTTTTATCCCTCTGTAGTTACAACAGCTCTGCACATCACCCCTATTCTTAAAAATCAGTACCACAACACTTCTTCTCCACTCTTCAGCCATCCTCTAACTTTCTGGTTAAAAATGCCACTACCACTTGATTAATTCAATTCTACTGTCTAGAGCTGCATACTTAGCAAATGTTTTCAGTATTTCCTTTAATATACAAGAAAGAAGTGTATAGTATAGTTTTTTTTCCCTTTACTTGGAGTTCTAGATTAAACCCTGCTAAAAGAGGGGTTTTGTATTTTGATAAGAAAGAAGGGCGTATGGGTTTAATAAACCCTATAGTTTATGCAGCTTCTGCACATTTATATAGAGTAATGAAACATTTAAAGGACAGTGATGGTTCCATTCTAACACAGATATTAATTTAAAGTTAAGTTTAAAATATAAAATGGAATGGTTGTTTTTTTTTTTTAATTTTAAAAGAAAAGGAGAAAGCTACAATAATGAAATACAAAATTATCAAGATAGACTTATACTTTAGAAAATAAACGTGAATGAGACTGAAAGTGAGAGAAAACTATGGTATAATAATGTTACGGAAAGGTATTTTCACATATATCATGCAAAGTGTTGCAAAAAGAAAGAAAAAAACAGTGGAATAAAGGCAAGAATAGAAAGATGTAAAGATACGTTGGCGTGTCAAAATTTTTTTTGAAGGCTGATCACATAGAAACTGCCAGTGAAGGCGAATATGCATTATAAAAGTAAATAGGATAGAAATTGTATAGATTGTAACATATCTGAAACTAATGAACATGTATTTTTGGGGTGTAGAGAAGTTAAAACTTTATGGAAAAAGATTTTTGAGTTAAATTATTTGGAGGGTTTCACAGAAGTAAATAAATTAAATATAGACATGATTCAATGTGGTTATTATAAGAACAAAAGTAGAAATTACGTAAAAAGAATTGATAAAAATGTATTGTATAATATGGTTGATTTGAAATCAAAGATTAAAGGAAATTATTTTTAATGAAAGATGGGTTCTAGCTACGATGTTAAAAAAATAAAGTTTTGGTTGTAAAAGTTGAAGTGGGGGCCAGATGGAAAGAAACGATTAATGTTATTACTTCTGAAATTGCTGAAAGAAGGAATTATATTGAAACATGTAAAAATTGTACATAATGTAAATATTGTATATAGTATAAATTATGTATTTGGAATATAAATAAGTGTTATTTTAAAATAAAGGACCCCCTGCTCTTTTACATTTCAAGTTGCCCAGGACCGCAAAGGAGTACAGTGGAGGAGGGTCTATGTTAAATAAATGAACACTTAAAATGTCAAGTACAACATACTCGAACACTTTTAAGTGAAAGTTAATTTAACCGACCACTCAGAATATTGAATTACACAATCCTGAAAAGTTTTGTTTGGCCACCTACCCCTCCCAACTGCTACAGTGTACACAAAACCAACTAATACCATGGCACATACACACAATAGCATAAAAAAAAAGTGAAAACATACTTTAACATTGCAATTAGGGGGGCAAGCCCCCTGCACCCCCCACACCCCCCTACTTAAATATACCAACTCTGAGACCGCACTTCAGTGCAGAAAAGGGAAATTCTCCCATTCCGCACCATTCAGCACCGTTAGCACTAGCTTACATGAAGTTTTATGACACATATCTCAGTGCTGGCCAACAAAATATTTCAGAACTCTGTTTTCCAAAGTTCTGAGCAGTCGATTGAATAAACATTTGCTTAAAAGTGTTCGAGTATGTTGTACTCAACATTTTAAGCATTCATTTATTTAACATAGACCCGTGGATGAGATGAAGGAGATTGATGTGGAATGTATGCTTGGTGAGTGCTTTGGTGAAGTTGAGGCTACCACACATAAAATTTACTGAGGTTCAAAAAAGACATTTGGAAGATGAAATATTAATTAAAATGTTTAATGAGTTGGAAGCCTTGGTTGAAGTTGTGGCTTCCTGGTTGGACATGGAACTGCAGGTTTTAAATGAAGATACTGGTGAGATCAGCAATATAGATCAGGGCAGTTCATTAGTGTGTGATGGTTAGAAGAAGAAACTTAAAAAGGTACTGTAACAGAATTTAATGCAGAAAAATTGTCAATAGGACTTATGCTGAAATAACAGCACAATGTATATGCAAAAAACAAGATGAACAGAAAGTTACGAGAATTATACCTGTAGTGAGAATGGAATCTAAAAGGGAAGATACTATTGATAGATGCTTTGTATGGGACAATGTTATATTAGCACTGAAAATTAAACCTGAAGAAGTCAGAGCATTTATATATCTTGGCACTGCATCTTTTTGTGAAGCAACATTTCAGAACTGGGATGTTGGAGAAAAATTTGTTACTAATTTTGAAATTAAATAATTTTGTGTGTCTTGGAAGGAATATGTGATTAGGAGTAATGAAAGAATGTTTAAAAGAAGTATATTTTTACAGTTTTGGATAGCTGATATTGATGAAATAGGACTTCTTTTAAACAATGTAAAATAGTTTATGAATGTTAAAAAATGTTACAATGATAAAAAGTACATAATGGGGGTTGGGAAGTCATGGTGAATTTAGCTGTTAAAATGGTATTATTATTGTTAATTTATCAAGTGTGATAATTAATGGAAAAGGGGATGTTAAGATATGCTGGGCATGACTTCAGTGTGATTCTGGGGAACATTTAATTAATGAATGCCCCAAATTAAGATGTTTCCAATGTGGGGAACTAGGACATGGAAAAAGAGAATGTTTGATGAAATGTAGAAAATGTAATGAGACAGAGCATTTTTAGTTAGACTGTGAAAATATATTAAAGGGCTAAAGAAAAATATTAATGAAGTCAATGTGTTTAGTGAAAAGAATTAGAGTGAATTAGGGACAAATAATGAAGGTGGAATGTTAGAAAAAATAGAAGGTGATTGTGAAAATATTAATCTATCTGAGAATTTTAGTCAAGAAGATGTTGGCACAGAGGAAAATGAACATGTAGACAAAAGTACAATAGCAAAAATAATTAAAGGATAAAAATTAAACAAATGAGAAAACAAACTCAAAAAAAGGAAAAGGATCAGTTATGCATGTTAATAGTATAAAGATGTTTAACAATAGCAGATTGGTGTAAGAAGCAGAAATGTTATATTATTTGTTTGTTAGAGAATATATTATTAAATAATGAACAAAAGAAAATGTAGAGACTATAGTGGAGAAATGAAGTGGAGTTTGGGTGAAAATGTGTGTTCTGCTATTGTGATAATGCTAAGGAAACTGCAAGTTAAAATATTAGATGTAATTGTTCAAAAAACAGGGAGATGCGTCAATTGTAATGTAAGAAAAGAGATAGATGTTTGAAGAATAATATGTTTGCACTCATATATAGAAAGTAAGAAAAGGGAATGCTTACTTCAGAGAAATATGGATGTATGTAATTATAAATATGAGTTTAATTATAAATGTAGATTTTAATTGTAATGTGAGAAAAATGGAAGGAAAAATTAATAAAGATGTTGCAAGTTGTAGGAAAATTGTTAAGAATGGAGTGTGTAAAATTAGTAAAATGGGATATAAATATAGGAGATGGAATATTAAGACTATGAAGAAAATGTTATTTTATCAGAACAATTACAGAAGAATATTACTTAAGTTCAAAAAGCTGATTTTTCACATCATTGTGCTATAACATGAATAATAGCTAGTCAAGAATAATAATAAAGGAAGAGAGAAGGAATAAATGATTATATGAGGAATTTGTAAAAGAAAAATGGTTTAAGAAGGAAATGGATGAGTTGTGGGAAGATCATTTAACTATGTTAAGATTTTATGAGGACATGGATAACTGATAGGTGATTTATAAGAAAAGGTATAAAAGGAAATACTTTAAGTTAGAAAGTTTATTGGTATAAAAAACAAAAGTATGAGAAACTGATAAAAGAATATGTGAAAACAATAATTGGAAGGGAAGAAAAAAGAATAAAAAGACAAAGGGTTGATGAAGCCTATGATACAATTAATCATAAATGTGTGCTGGAGATTTTGAAATTATATGGGTTTTGTAGGAATAGTGTATGTTTAGTAAAATCTGTATATGAAAAGTTATATGTAAAAATAAATGTATTTTTTGTTTAGGACATCAAAGCGTGGATGTCCGCTTAGTAGATATATATTTGCTTTAGTTATGAATGCAATAATAGAAATGTCAAAAATAATATTTGGGGAAGGAAAAATAAGCTTAGATTCCTGAATAAATATTCAATTTAGTAATTATTGCAAATGTGAAAAGATGGGTTAAAGAAAGTATAGTATATGTAGGGAGATGGATGAGTAAAGTACATTTAAAGAAGAATAAAAAAGTGTAAAGGATATATGGATAAAAAGTAAAAATCGCATGTATTTGTTTTTTTATGGCAGAAATAAAGTTGTTATAGTTAGGATTGGAGAATATGAGTTAATAAAAAGTAGTGGGAAGAAATTTATTTCTCAAATTGTAAAAACAGTTAATATGTGGAAGACCTTTGAGTTAACTTATTTTAAGAAGGTATATTTAATCCATTCATATATATTAAGAAAATTGGCACATTTGGAGTGTTTTTATTACCAGGAGAGATAAAGAAAGAATTGCTGCAAATTATTTTCATTTTTCATGGTGATCTAGACTAAATCATGTTAAAAAGAGAGTAGTATATTGTAAGATGTAAGAAGAGGTTAAGGATTGATAAATCCTATAGGGTTTTGGCATTATTACACAGATTCATAGATTCATAGGTTCATAGGTTGGTACTAGGCGATCTGCCTAGCAAGCCTGTACAAGCCTAGCCATAACAATTCCCTGGTTATTTTTTCCCACCATATTTACTTCCCTGAACCCCTGTCTAGCAGGGCAACTGACGGGATCCCCAGGTGAATCATTATGAAATGATTAAAAATGGAATCTAAAGTGGAAAGTATGTTTCAAAAATTACTGGTATTAAATCATAATGGAAAGATTTTATGTGAGACCTTAGCAAAATAAAATAAGGTAGAATCAAAATAAAAGAAAGGTTAGAAACATATAAAGATATTTTGAAAATTAAATATTTTTGTGGAGATTGGTAATAGAAAAGATTCTAGTGAAAACAAATATGAAATATAAACAGCTGAAAGACAGATTATGTATTAGATATAATGCTGAAGAAACTATGCAGCATTTTTGAAAGATCGATGTAGAATTAAGGAGGCAAGGAATTTATGTTAGCATGAGATACATGAGGAAGCATGTAACATATAAATTTGGAAAAGATAGTGTATGGATATTATGAAGGGGAAGAAAATGTAAAGTCAAAATAATGGGTAAAATAATTAATATAATATGGCTTACTTGAAATATGAGATGTAAAGAATTATTATATAATCAAATATGGGGTAGTTGGGAGGTGATAAGAAAAATAAAAAGATTGATATAGGAAAAGAGGTATAGGATAAGAGGAATAATATTTTATTTTGAGAAAAATTACTTTTATTTATTTATTTAATCTGAAGATGTACATTTTGAATTTTGACTTTTTCTTTATCTCTATGCCTTATAGTTTAAGCAATTATAAGGATGTGCATAAACATAAAATAAAGC
The DNA here is from genome assembly GCF_019279795.1 of Protopterus annectens. Lineage (NCBI taxonomy): Eukaryota > Metazoa > Chordata > Ceratodontiformes > Protopteridae > Protopterus > Protopterus annectens. The sequence continues at coordinate 768,764,779 of NC_056729.1, forward strand.
CCCAACTCTTTTCAAAAGGTACTGTGGGTCATTTACATCCACCTGAGCTATCACCACCTCAGACAGATGGGGCCTCAGTTTAACATCTCATCTGAAGTATCCCGCTGTTTGACAGAGCATAAGAATGAATAATGAGGTGTGCCATGTACTGGTACCAGTCCAGTGACCCTGCAGAATCACCAGGTCAGGGCAGGGACAGATGTACTGCACCTACATGAAAACAATACAGATGTTGAAAACACCTGGTTTTATGGACCTAAATATCAAAGAAAATGCAGAGAGATACAAGGCAGATAAAATTACTCAGTGCCATATTGGTATGACTTCCACAGGTCTGCACAGATGACTTCATCTCCAGGAAACAGAATCAGCCACTACCTTCTGCATTCTAGCCATCACAAAATGTCAAAGTTATATTGGAGATATTATCATTATCATTGTCATCATCCCATTCATATGATTCAGTCCTTACATTAGTATGTGACATGTGAGCATGCATATCACATTTTGTCATATCCTTCAGGAATATACTGCCACCATGTAGAGGTTTTCTCAGTAGCATGGCTGATAATTGTGTTTGGTATGTAACACATAAATCCCTTGAATGCACAACTCCTAAATCTGAAATTCCAGAAGGTGATTTACCAAAAATATGACCATAACCAAATCCACCAGTAATAGAATAATAAACATATTAGCAACACTAATATTTAATTTTTTCAGGGGAAATGTCCCACTTTATCTTCGCCACTTAAATGACCATACATCAAGACTAGTCAACCTTGGTGCAAATAAAACATTTGATTTTGCCTGATATCTAAGTATTCTCTTACCATCAAGGATATGTGAACTTGGAGAATGTATTTAAGTAGAAATGGGGTACACAACTCCTCTATACTGAATTTCAGTTGCTCACTATTTTTCATTCTGTAGTCTGTGACAACTTCTTAAAGCTGTACACTGGCAGATTTGTGCAGATCTCTTTGTCCTTTATGCAGGTCCTTTTTAAAGCAACCTCTCAAAACCTTTGGTGAGTTTTCTGAGTTTTGTCAGTTGCTTTGCCTGCCTGGGATCTGCTTTAAACACTTTTGGAGAATTGACATATTCCGCTTAGTATCACGAACTATATTTATGTGTCACGGTAGTACCACTCATTCTACATGTGAAGGTTTATGCCAGCAGGAAGAAGTGACACTTGTGACATACCTGTGTACATTATGTTGTGGCAGGTACAGTGCCAATATATGTATATATATATATATATATATATATATATATATATATATATATACTTACACTTCAAGATATCTAAAACTCATAACATTTAAATTCAAAACACTGAGACCACAACATTTAAAACCCAGAACATCTAAAACTCAGAACATTGAATCTCATAACATCGAAACTTTGCATCAGAACATCGAACTCTACATATCACACAAAAATAACATCCCTTGCACCTATAACAACACCAAACTAACAAACACACTTTTTACTACATTTCTACTTGGTGCAAGCCTCTCTGCACCCCCCTATGTGGGAGGCTCAGCCCCCCTCCACACACCCCCATAAATTAAATATGACAACTCCAAGATTGTACTACAGTGGGAAAAAGTTACTTTCCTAACCCCACTGTATCCCGATCACCATGAAGAATGTACACATAATGTCTATATCACTTACCTGGATGGCTTAAAATCCACATACAGAGTGGCAAAATAAACACTATATAAATAATATAAATCCTACACTATATAAATAAAAACTACAACATCTCATACTGATACCACAATAATAACAGATTAAACGTTTACACATTTCATGATACACTATTCCATAATATACATTTTCGATGTTATGAGTTTTAGATGTTTTGGGTTTTAGATATTGTGGTCTCAATGTTTTGAATTTAGATGTTATGAGTTTTAGATGTTTTGAAGTGTAACTATAGATATATATATATATATATATATATATATATATATATATATATATATATATATATATATTGTAAATATGCCATTTCTGCCTGGCATTCAACAAGAAAAGCTACCACATGGAAATCTTGTTTTTCAGTATGACACACTTGCATCCAAGCATGCCATATCCACTTTTATTTATTTATTTAGTTATTTAATTATTTATGCTTTAGTTGACCAGGTTAGTCCACTAGGCATGTGGCCTCTTTTCAGGGGAGACAGAAACTGAGTTGGAGAAATTTCTCTACTCTTTTTTTTTTTTTTTTTTTTTTTAGTCTCCCATTGGTAGTCTATCCTTTGTGTTTCTCAGATTCAAGATAGACTGTTGGGTGAGAGTGTTGTCCTCTTACTGATTTACAAGCTGTAAGTTGGTTTGGGCGATATTCCCATAGATCAGACCAAGTGTTGGCTGGTGACCATGCTGCTGAATTGTTCCAGTGGCAAGATGAACTAGATGCAGGGAAAAACCTTTTAACATTGACCTAATTTATGAACATGTGCACGTGCCAATCGCACCCTCATTGCATTCCAGCATTCTATATTCTGTGCATGGTGTTTATGTATTTCTAAGACTGGTAAAGCCACATTTAACTCTGTGTGACTGTTGTTATTAGACTTTACTTTACTTTCTCTCAGTCACTACCACAGGGTACAAAAATACCAATTACTTATTGCAGGATAAAAAAAGTTACAAAACGGTAAGTTATAGAGTTTAGTCGTAAGACCACCCCCCCCCCAAGAGCTACAGGAATCAAAGTCAGCATATGTTAACATGCTTGCACATACGTAAAATGTTTCTTTGAGATCACATTCAAAGAATACTTGTATTTCTTTGAAACAATAAAAACAATTTAAGAATTTATAACTGCATGGGACAAATCTCTGTCCCAGTATTAAATTCCAGGAAGGTTTCCATTTGTTAACCCAAAGAAAATAGAACTGGAATAAATGGATGCATGGGGCTACATATCCTGTTGGTACACCAAATTTTTCACAGCCATCATTTTAATACATAGCAAGCCTATATGAGTGTATGGGGTGGGCAGAGTGATGTCATACCACATTAAGTGTGATTCATACCCTAGTATCTCCTACATCACACTTTTACATCTCATGCATATACTGGCACTTCAGAAGGATAACATACATTAAAGCCCAGGGCTGAGGCTCAAGCTGGTCTGTCAAGGAGATAAAAATCCCCCTCTACCTAATGCAGTAGTCATAAGTGTTGAACTCGGAGCAGGTTACCAGTAAATGGAAAATATTATATTTTTTTAGGTTTTGAGGGATCATCTGTCATCCCTGACAGGGATCTCTGGCTCCAAAGAGCAGGTGCATCAGTAGTACAACAACCTGCAGAGGTGAAGAAGGAAGTTCTAGTAAGTACTGTATTTTACTTCTTACACAGACATGCAGACACACTCATACACACACATATACACACGCATATGTTACATATACTTCATACTTCTGTTTTTATTTACATCAAAGTATGGAGACATGTATATGCACATAAATATGCAAACAAATATTATATAATGTTTGTGTCTGTATTTCTTTGTTTTTCCCTAACCTTCTCCCCTACACCTTCTACCTTATTGCTTCCCTCTTTAAAATAATGAAAAAGTAATGAAGAATCTATCTTCCACAAAAGCAAAACACCAATCCTCTTCCATCTATTCCTGCAAATTCTCTTAATCCTCTCCTTCTCTGTGTCCCTTATCTTCTCGATCCCCATTTCTAGTTTTCCTATCTTCCCCTTTTCCAAACTTATAAAAGCCTAAACATAGTGTTTGTATTACAGTAATAAAAAGAAACCTTAAAACAGTTTGGGTAAGTTGTAGGGCAGTCGCACTCAGCTCAGCACAGATTTTCATATAAGTTTACAAGAAATGTAGCAAGCAGTTGCTACAATTTGTACCTCACACAGAGTGTTACAGCTCTCAGGTTTTATTTTATTATTAATATGTATATTTTTTAATTTAATCTATAGCAAACTGCTTGCTGCAGTTTATATCCATATGTAGTGCTACAATGCTCTGGCTTCACATTCATTTTTATTTTATTTTAAACTGTAACAAACTGTTTGCTATAATGTATTGCAGTAAAGAGTGTCAGGATTGATCAATCATATCCCCCAACAGTTTGTGCCCGGGGCAGTTGCCTCTTTCACCCTGCCCTAGCCATACTCCTGCCTGCAGTTAGGGATCTGGGAACCTGAGATGACATTGAACTGTCCTTTGATCATCACTTATCTACTGTTGTAAGGAAGTCCTATTTCATTTCAAAGCTTATATCTAAAAGTACTGCAACCAGATTCAGGGAAGCCATTGTTCCACTGTACTCTGCATGCATTAGGCCAGTCATGTAGTATAATGCTCCTTTCGGTATGTACCTGTCCAAACAGTTGTCACAGCTGGGATATCCACAAGACTTTCTCACTAAAAAAATCAGGGGTGTAAACCATAAAAACTATGCAAACTGTCTTAAAGTCTAGTCCCACTCTCCAGTATCAAACAGACAAGTAAGCACTGCCTTGGGTACAGAGCTTCATCATATCCTATTCTGTTAGACCTATTATCCATTAGCAAGGCCACTGGTATCACAAACACCCAGTCAATGGATCTCAATCTCTTTTGTGAAATAAATAGAACATGTTGGAGAGATAGTTTTGTATCACAGTAAATGCTGCTTCTATAGATCCCCCTTCCCCTCCACATAAAACAAAGTACTTCTTTTATTCTATTAAAGTGTAATTAGGATGAATGGATGTGTAATCACAAACTCACTCCGGGTTTAGCACCCTTGTCCCTCATTGATAGGGAAAACATACCTCTCAATCTCTTAGTGCAAGAAATATGGACAAATCCCAACAAAATGGGGGAACAAAGGCCCAAAAATAGGGACATATTTTAAGTATTGCTGTTATAAACTTAGAAGGTTCCTAGGGTAACAGGGTTCATTTTAACATAACATTTTCTGAACAATTTGAAGTCTGAAACCCAAATTTATGTCACTATGTAGTGACTTCAGTCCGAGCGATTTGCCAGAAAACCACAAATTTTATGAGGAACAGACCAAAAATATGAGCCAAAAATCTGGACAGTTGAGAGGTATGGGAAAATATGTAAATGTCCCAACATGTCTGTTGGGCTCATGTCTGTTTTACTTTTATGCAAAACATAAGGGCTATAAACCACCATGCAAAATTAAGACTAAGCTTCTTAGGATTCTCACAGATCAATAGCCTAGTAAGTACCTATGAACCTCTAAACTTATAAATAACTACCAATCAGTGGCCTTGACCGTGTCACATACAGAGAACCTATTCCTCCCACATGTTCCTGTTGTCAGGTGAGAACTCTTCTAAGGATTCAACCTATTCAGTATCAAGTGTATAGTGGTGTACACATGCATATTGCTGTTGTACAGTAGCAACAAATGTCCAAGTTGTGTCCATCTGCTCATCCTGTAGATGTATCCCCCTGCTCCAAACATAATGGGTGACTTGCAGTTCAATGTTAATGTTAAAGGAGTGTTAATTGTCCTGGTGGCTGTAAATAAATATGTGGTGTGCTGAGCCCCATTATGTTCCTGATTCACCAGCTCCTCTCTAACAGATATAAGCTCTGTAGTCATAGTCAGATGGTACAAGACATGGCTAACACACACTTTGGGTGACTGCATGTCAATACGCAGCGCGTGACATACACAGCTGCAATGTCAGCAGTGAGCATATGGGGCATCATGTCTGAGCATCAGGATACAGTTAGTATTTGCAGATTCTATTTCTTATTCAGCAGGACAAATTACCTAATAAACCTGGGATCAGACTTCATATCCTTCAGTAAGTGTGTATTTCATTCTGTGGTGTTACAATGATGCATGCAGTGTGGTGGTCAGATTATATGGAATATTCCCATGCAAGACATTTTCCTTATTTGTTTCTTGCCTTTGATGTAATGAGTAGGTATTGTGTTACTTAGACTTGGACAGTACATTAAGCTACTGAAGTACCATGGCTATTAATACTTGGGAAAATCTCAGCATAAATGGCTAAGCTTAAAAAGGCTCTAGAGCCATTAGCCTAGAAATCTCCTATGATTCTATGATCTTAAGTCTTAACTTTTATAAGCAAGCAAGGGTGTTCCAGGGTGCATATTTTTCAAATACACATGTACATTTGAAGTATTCCAGATACTGAATTAGGGCATTATTGCTTATCTTCTAATCAGTAGCATACAAATGATACAAAACAAAGAAGTTCATGCTAGAGAAAGTGCAAGTTAATGTGTAGTAGACTGCTAACCAAGGACAGTGTTGGTACTTGATTTGGCATTGCTCTCCAAGGATGTCTACTTACTATCACAAGCCATCTTCTCATCAGTCTGCTTCTCAAGTCCCTCTTGTGGAAATTACACTCTTGCCAAATATATTTACTAGTCAAATATATACGTTCATTAAGAATCTTCACATATGTGGCATCACTATGTTAGGAGCGGTCTCTCTCTCTCTCTTACATGATAAATGTTTCTTACTGCATATGAATGATGCTATTCATACTACAACACTTCAATGCACGTTCCAGATATTACACATACACACACAACACTAAAACTATCCCCTTACTTAGCTCTTACTCTAACCCTAATCCACAAACACTGGCACACTCACTCCCACCCCAAATACTGAAACTGTTAGCTTTAGCAGGCACATGCATACATACCACACACACACACACACACACACACACACACACACACACACACACACACACACACACACACACACACACACACACACTTTATTTATTTATTTATTTGCTTATTTATTTATTTGCTTTTTGTTTACCAGGAAAGTCCACTGGATCAACAGAATCCATTTTCAGTGGAGGTCTAGGAAGAAAAGCTCCACAGTGCAAGATGTAAATACAATAAAATTGCAAAGAAAATACAATTCAAGCAAAGCTCCACAGTACAAAATGAGATTACAATGAAATTGCAAAGAAAATACAGCTCAGTAACAAGGAAATAGAATATACAAGTGTTGAGATGAACCTGGAGCAGGAACATCACTGAGCAATAGTGAGCCTATGCAATCAGCTTTAGGTAACTAGGTAACTCTACACATGGCTAATTGTGACTACGATCTCTATATACAGTGGTACCAGTGGTACAATTCCATAAAACAAAAAACAAAAGAAGACAATGATATCAAGAAATACAGTGATCTACATATTTTAGGGGGGCTTTGTGCAAGTACACTTTCAGCATGAAGAAAGGTGGGTAAAAAGAGAACTTTTGAAAAGGGAGGGGTTTGGAGTTGTTCTGATGGTTAGAGGCAAAGTATTCCCGTTTTTGGCTATAGAGTAAGAGTAAAGAAGCTGGCCAGGTGGGGAGATTAGGTTTGTGAACTTGTAAAAGCTTTTGGTCCTCTGATCTAAGGGGCCTATTTGGGTGGTAGTACATGAATGTAGAGCTAAGGACAGGACAGTCTTAAGGTTTGAAGAGTATTTTGTGAGCTGTGATTAGTTGCAGATAGGAGAGGCAGTTAGGTAGTTCTAGCCAGTTCAGTGATTTTAAGGCAGTGTAGTGATGGGTGGAGTTTTTGGAATTGGTTGTGAATTTGGCAATTTTATTGTAGCATGCCTTGAGTTTAAGTTTAGAGGAGCTTTAGATGTTACTAAGTAGAGGGGCACCATAAAGGAGAGAGGGTAGTAGGTTTGTAGAGACTTAGGTTATTCTTCTGGATGGGCTTAGGAAGTTATTACGCCTATAAAGGGTACCAAGTTTATAGTGCATTTTGTGAATGTTTTGTTGTATATGAAGGTCAAATTTCATATGTTCATCAATAGTGACTCAGAGGAGTTTTGTGTGTGTAACGACTTCTATTAATGATTTGTTATGAGAGAAGATTGTGAAGTTGGTCTTTCTTAAGGGGGGTTGTTTTCTTGGGGGTGAAAAGAATGATTTTGGATTTTTTAGAGTTTAGGGTGAGGTGGTTGTTATGCATCCAGGATTCCATGGAGGAGAAGACATTTTGAGTTAGTATAAGTAAGTCAGAAACAGAGTTAGCAGACCAGATGACAGTGGAGTCAACTGAGTACTGAATGACAGTTCCTTGAGACAGTGATGAGTGGGAGTTATTTATGAATATGCTAAACAGGACTAGTCCAAGTATAGAGCCTTGAGGAACGCAGGTGGTGGTATTAAGGAAAGGAAAGATGATGTTTTGCCATCTGACAGAGTGTGGTCTTTCATGTAAGTTACTGGAGAAATAATTTAGGGTGGGGGGGGAAATAGACTGATTGTTGAGAGTTGGGAGATTAGAAGAGATTCAGAAACCATGTTGAAGGCTTTGGATAGGTCAAGAAAGAGGTCTGAGACAATTTTACCAGTATTATAGGCTCTGCTTACAGCACCCATAAAGGAGAGAAGGGCAGTGGTGGTACTATGTCCGGGTCTGAAGCCATGTTGTGAAGATGATAGCATATGGTCATCTAGAAGGTAGTGGAGAAGTTGGGAATTGATGCATATTTGTAAGATTTTGGCGACTGGAGAGAGAATAACAATAGGCCAGAAGTTAGTGATGTCAGTATTATTGCCTCCTTTATGGAAAGGGAGGATGAATGCCTTTTTTCAGACTTTGGGAATGTAGGACTATAAGATGGATCTGTTTATAAGTCTGCTTATAGGGCAAGAGATACTATCAGCAACAATTTTAGGTACTCTGAGGGTATATTATCTGGGCCATTGTAGCAGCGTTTAAGTTTTTGTAGTAGCTGTTTTATAGTTGAGGTTGGGTGGGTTTTAGGGAGAAGGATGGAGAGGGGTGGGTGGTGTGTTCTTTTGAGAGAAGGGTTTGACTATGAGAGACGGAGTGGGTAGGAGATCTAAGTGTGGATGTTTGGCTAGTGTAGAAATTTGTCTGATGCAATTTTGCTGTGTTGTCAGCTATGGAGTTGATTAAGAAGATATTGAAACTGGTGACTATTTCTTCAGGACATTTGTCAGGTATTGAGCAAGGATTGTTTTTTTTTTTTTTTTTTTTGCCTGGGTTAAGTAGTGAGGTTATAGAAGTCCAGAATTTCTTCTGATTTTGCTGGTAGTTGGTTTGAAGTTTTAGGTAATGTTCTTTTTGATCTTTGTTGACTAGTTCTTTTACATGGTTGCAAGGTTCTTTGAATTTTAGAAGGTCTGAGGTATTTCTGTGTTTCTGCCATAACTTTCATATTTTGTCTCTGGCATGCATAAGAAGCCAAGTGGAATTGGTAAGCCAAGGGGCATGGTTATTTTTTATCCTCTGCATATGTATAGGTGCAAGGCTAGTTAGGGTAATCAACAGCATCATCTAGAGGGTGGGAGTTTAGTAAATCCCAGTTAGTTGCTTTTAGAATATTGTTGAAGGTGATGGGGTTAAATGAGGACAGGTTCCTTGTTTGTCTATATTGATGCTGGCATTGACTGGATAGGGAGGCTCAGTTAATAAAGACTGGGAGATGATTGCTGAGGGTGTTTGACAGTGTACCAGCTGTGGATATTTTGTTGGGGTTAGAGACTAGAATCCAGTCCAAGATGGATCCTTTATCAGTCCCTTTGCTTGGTCTGGTGGGGGAGTCTATGAGCTGGGTGAAGTTGAAGAGACTGATGTTTGAGGATGAGTGGTTGGAGTTTAATTCAAGCCAGTTGATATTTACGTCACCTAGTATAATAGTCTCATTTTTAATTTTGGTGGAAATCCAGGCTAGGATATCCTCAAGTATAAGAATGTTGTTTCCTGGGGTATATAGAGGGCTACTATACAAAGTGTCATCTTGCCATCATTAAACGCATATACTATAACAACAAACAGCACATGATATGCCAATGTTCAATAAACTTGGCACAATAAAGAGATTTGCTGATAAAAAAGGAAAAAAAAATAGTAGTACACTTTGTCTATAAAAGAAGCAGTCAAAAAAGTCTGCTATCACACATGAGTGCCAGACACACACTTGAAAACCACAGTTTTGGACAACAAATGATTGACAACGTTTCTGATTGAAAATGAAACAAAAGAAAGTGAAAACATGTTTTTTGTAGGAGGACTAGCCCCCCTACCCCCCCCCCACAGCCCCTACTATTTATATATACCCACTCCAAGATTGCAATACAGTGGAAAAAGGGTAAAGTCCCCACTCCCCAATGCACTATGATATTGCACTAAGTAGTGCCAGCATTCTTCACTCAAATGCCTCTTCGACCAGCTATGCAAGCATTCTGAATGTTTAATATTCTGTACATATGGCCAAATATCTGCTTTATATATATATATATATATATATATATATATATATATATATATATATATATACATATATATGTATATCATATTTAGTGTGGACTATGTGAAAAGATGTTTTTGCATCTCTGAGTCTCCAACAGTACTTACTCCTAGTTAAATGCTATCTCAAAGTCAGTTATCTCATTTTCTCCTGTACAACTCTTTTGAGTGCCTTTAACTCCCAGTGGGTGTGGCTTGGCTTGAGCCATTAAAAATGAAGTTATCACCTTATAGTTCTAACAAATACTCATTGATAGAGGTCAAATATCAATACATTTGTGTTTGCCGTCATGTGTGCTTAAGATAAAATATTCTGATATCTTGTATCATTGTATGTAACATGGTTTTGGAATTATTAATGCAAATAACAAGCTATTTGACGTCTAGAGGTGCAGGAGGAGGTAAGTGCAGAAACACCTGGAGGCATACTCGCCCATAATGAGTTATTTATTTATTTACTTATTTATTGTCATTTGCTTATTGTCATTTGTTAACCAGGTTGGTCCAATTGAGCCAAGGGTCCATTTTCAGTGGAGACCCGAGGAGAAAAGCTCCAAATACAATTACAGTCATTCAGGACAAAACTTACATAACAAATAGGTGTATAACAAGAAATTATACATCGAAATGAAAGTTAACTAAATTAACAGTTTTGTATTAGTTTCTATGTCTATATAGACAGTAACAGCAAGATAATCTGGATACAAAAATATTTACAAGTACCAAATGTTGGTATGTAGTAATAGTACCAAATGTTGGTATGTAGTAATAGTACCAAATGTTGGTATGTAGCAATAGTACCAAATGTTATGTAGCAATAGTACCAAATGTTGGTATGTACTAATAGTACCAAATGTTGGCATGTAGTAATAGTACCAAATGTTGGTATGTAGCAATAGTACCAATGTTGGTATGTAGTAATAGTACCAAATGCGGTTATGTAGTAATAGTACCAAATGTTGGTATGTAGTAATAGTACCAAATGTTGGTATGCAGTAATAGTACCAAATGTTGGTATGTAGTAATAGTACCAAATGTTGGTATGTAGTAATAGTACTAAATGTTGGTATGTACTAATAGTACCAAATGGTGGTATGTAGTAATAGTACTAAATGTTGGTATGTAGTAATAGTACCAAATGTTGGTATGTACTAATAGTACCAAATGTTGGCATGTAGTAATAGTACCAAATGTTGGTATGTAGCAATAGTACCAATGTTGGTATGTAGTAATAGTACCAAATGTTGGTATGTAGTAATAGTACCAAATGTTGGTATGTAGTAATAGTACCAAATGTTGGCATGTAGTAATAGTACCAAATGTTGGCATGTAGTAATAGTACCAAATGTTGGTATGTAGCAATAGTACCAATGTTGGTATGTAGTAATAGTACCAAATGTTGGTATGTAGTAATAGTACCAAATGTTGGTATGTAGTAATAGTACCAAATGTTGGCATGTAGTAATAGTACCAAATGTTGGTATGTAGCAATAGTACCAATGTTGGTATGTAGTAATAGTACCAAATGCGGTTATGTAGTAATAGTACCAAATGTTGGTATGTAGTAATAGTACCAAATGTTGGTATGCAGTAATAGTACCAAATGTTGGTATGTAGTAATAGTACCAAATGTTGGTATGTAGTAATAGTACTAAATGTTGGTATGTACTAATAGTACCAAATGGTGGTATGTAGTAATAGTACTAAATGTTGGTATGTAGTAATAGTACCAAATGTTGGTATGTACTAATAGTACCAAATGTTGGCATGTAGTAATAGTACCAAATGTTGGTATGTAGCAATAGTACCAATGTTGGTATGTAGTAATAGTACCAAATGTTGGTATGTAGTAATAGTACCAAATGTTGGCATGTAGTAATAGTACCAAATGTTGGCATGTAGTAATAGTACCAAATGTTGGCATGTAGTAATAGTACCAAATGTTGGTATGTAGCAATAGTACCAATGTTGGTATGTAGTAATAGTACCAAATGTTGGTATGTAGTAATAGTACCAAATGTTGGTATGTAGTAATAGTACCAAATGTTGGCATGTAGTAATAGTACCAAATGTTGGTATGTAGCAATAGTACCAATGTTGGTATGTAGTAATAGTACCAAATGTTGGTATGTAGTAATAGTGCCAAATGTTGGTATGTAGTAATAGTACCAAATGTTGGTATGTAGTAATAGTATCACTAGGGAGAGGAGAAAGAAAAGAGGAAGAATAAAAATAATGAGAGGAAGAAAGTAGATTTAGGAAGAAGGCAATAAGAATCAGGTTGGAGCTTGACAAGGACAGGGCCTGGTCTTCTGTAGGTAGTGTTTGTAGTTTTAAACTGGGACTTATGGGGGTACTTCTTATATTAAGAGGAAGGGAGTACCAGGAGTGAGCTACCGAGTATTTATATAGTGATTTGTCAATATTTTTTGATGGTTTGCAGATTTCCAAAAGATTTTTGTCAGATGTACGAAGCTGACATCGGAGGTTGTATTCTGATATAATATTAGAGATTGAAGGGCAGGAAGTGGGGTTATAAAGAATTGAGTGTGTTCTATGCAGTTGTGGAAGGAGAACTTGTTTAGAGAATTCAGGCCATTGCAATAACTTAAGGTCAAGGCAGTGGTGGGATTTAGAGGGGAGATTGGAGGCAAATGTAGCTATTTTATTGTAGGTTTGCTCTAATTTGGAAGGAAGTGATGACTGAAAATTAGTAAGGACTGGGGCTGCAGAAAGTAGAGAGGGTAAGAGAAGAGATATGGCTAGGAAGGGTTTGGTGGAGGGAGAAAGAAATTTATGATTATGGTAAAGAGGCCAAGTTTTTGGTGTTTTTTTTTATGCATTGATTGATGTGTATGTCGAATTTTAATTCGTTGTTGATGGTGACACCAAGTAATTTAGTATGGGATTCAGGTATGATGACGGTATTGTTAAGGGAAGTGATGCAGAAAGAGGATTTATGTTATGCTAGTGTTTCAGGAAGGAAAAGAAAAAGTTTAGTTTTTTGAGGATTTAATATTAGTTGATTAGCAGTGAGCCAGGTTTCTATAGAAGTGAAAGTGTCTTGGCTAAGAGAAAGGAGTTCTGAGATGCTGTGGGCAGTGGTTATAAGAGTGGAGTCGTTGCATAGTGTAAAAGATTTGAGAGGTTAGTAGCAGAGTGTAAGTTGTTAGTAAATATATTAAACAATGGGGGGACCCAAAACAGAACCTTGGGGAACACCAGTGTTGACAGCCAGAAATGAGGAGGGATGGTTTGCCAGCGTATAGATTGTTGTCTATTAGATAAGAAGCTAGAGAACCAGGCTAAAGAGATGGTAGAAAGATGAAGGTCAGAAAGTTTAGTTAAGAGCTTGGAGTGGGAGACAGTGTTAAAAGCCTTAGAGAGATCAAGAAATAAACAGGAAAGAAGTAGGTTGTTATCACGGGCTTCTGCTACTGTTTGGGTGACTGAGAGTAGTGCGGTAGATGTGTTGTGATGGTGTCTAAAGCCATGCAGGGTGTGAGTTAGGAGATTATTATCAAGCAAGTGTTTAAGTAGCTGAGAGTGAATGGATTTTTCTAGCATTTTGGAAAGGGGGATAATATAGCAATGGGACAGTAATTTGAGTGGTCAGTGGAGTTGCCTCCCTTATGGAAAGGGTTTGTGTAAAAGGATTTCCATAGTTCGGGGACAAGAGCCTCGGTAATAGAATGATTAATAAGGATGGAGATTAGGTAGGCAATAGAATTGGCAGCAATTTTAAGGAAGTGTGGAGGTAAATTTTCAACAGAGGGAGAGCAGGGTTTGAGTTTATTCAGTTGGGGTTTGATGTAGACAGTGAGAACTGGTTGTAAGGAGAAAGTATTTGAGGAAGAAGGACTGGGAGGTAGAGGCAAAGTAGAGGCAGTGTGACAATGCTGAGTTATTATTTGAACTGTTTCTATGAAGTGATTGTTTAATAGAGCAGCAGTTTCTGTCGCAATATTGAGAGGGAAGATGTTGGAGTTAGGAGGGCTACCAAGGTAGAGGATATTATTAACAGTAGACCAACATTTCATAGGGTTAGTATGTAGACTGCAATGGTTGGAAGCAAGGAATTTTTTTTTGTTTTTTATGACTAGTTTTTTTTACACATATTTCTAAATTTTTTGTAATGTTGGAGAAAGGGAGGAGTTTTATTTTTGACCCAAGTTTTCCAGGCAGCATCCCTGTGATGCACGACAGTGCATGTTCGCTTAGTGAGCCAGGGGGCACAGTTTGACTTTACCCTGATTTTTCTGGATGGAGCTATGGTGTTCAGCATATCAAGAAATATCTTACTGAATGCAGTTACAGCATCCTTAAGGAGGAGGTTATAAAGGAAGATCCAGTTGACATTGGAAAGTTTAGAGTTAAACCTTTCTGCATCAAAATGAGTCAGATTGTGACATTCTCTATAAAGGTGTTTTTTGGGTGACTGCTGAGAGTATCTATGGATGTAGATAGGGGAATGGTCACTCACAGAGTTAAGAAGTATGCCTGGGTTGTGATAGACACTTGGATCAGAAGTAAGGATTCAGTCTGTAATAGATCCAGAAGTAGAATGGTTGTTGGTCTTGGTAGGGAAGATATGAGTTGGTGGAAACCGTACAGATTGAGGCCATGAGGTGGGGAAGAGGAGGAAAGTGAAGCCCAATCTATGGTAACATCACCAAGTATAATGCTTTCATAGGTAACATATTGGGTGAGCCAAGAGAGAAAGTTTTCAAGAATAGGGATGTTGTTACCTGTGAGGATATAGATGGACATGATGGCAAATTTTTTATGTGGGTTAAGATGGCAGTTTGCAATGAGGATTTTTGCAGGGGCAAAGCTGGGTAAGGAAGTTGAGAGTGGAGAGATAGTAAGTTGGTCAGAGTAGAGGATAGCAACACCCCCACCTCTCTTATTTGCTCTGTCTACACAATAGATGTAGCCTGGGGGTAGGATTTCTGAGTTAGAGATGTGAGGCTTTATATAAGATTGGAGGGAGGGACTTGCCTCCCACAGAAGTTGTGAGGGGATTGCCCCCACATTAGAAGTACATGCAGCATGCATTTGCATATCTTAGGTTATATGCATGCATTAGATTAATAGAAATGTGTCTGTCCATCTGTCTGCATGTGTATTTGTGTGTCTCTGTGTGTATGTGCATTCATGTGCATTCATCTGGTTTGTTTTTCACTTCACACACTTACAGATGACTAGATTCTAGCAATGTGCAATCCTTACTTATTTATTCATTCATTTATCATTTTTGAAAAATTGGACATTGATTAGTGCCCTATCAATGCATCACATGTAATCTCTGTTCTAATACCATCAAGGCTGAACTTCTGCATATAGCCATCTAGACATGCACGCAGCATCCTAATTGCAGAAATGCTAGTTGTCACATCCCACACATGTCATGTTGTCTAATGTTAGTAAGTGGCATTTGGCTATTAGTAGATGTGTACACATAACACATATGTGACCATGCTTTATATTTTGCATTGTTATGCATGTACTTTATTTTCACAGTATATTTTGTATTCTTGATGCATGTACTTTCCTTTCACAGTAATATATTGCATTATGCATTGTGCACAAATCCAGCAGACCCTGAGGAAAATCAGGATAAGCTTGTTACAGTGCCTCGAAAGGTTGTTGTACTACAAAGGTAAGCAAGAACTGCATTGACTCCCCACCCCCACCCCACTTCATAGACTGCTGTCCTGATGTTTTATGCTGTCAGTTTTGAATGATGATATACATTCCAATGTGATTTGTTGTTGCATTTTCTGCAGAATTGACTTGTCAATTAAACCATGTTTATAATCTGCTAGATTACTGTTGTTAAATATATGCATTCTGAACAATAATCCAATATTATTGACCTGGGGATTATCTCATTAAACTCATAATAACAATGTGTTCCTTGTTACATGAAAGAATATTTATTTATAAAGCTGAAATATAGTTTCACAAAATCAACAAATGGTTATCATTTCATCATCCCAAAGCATCTTTTTGTTGCTGTTTAGTCATTCATAAAACTGAATTATACATTCACAAAATCAGCAATTCATTCCAAACTTGTTGCTACTGTTGTTTAGTATTTATTAATTTTATATTTAGCTACAGACTATCAATAAATGGATGAGATTATGTTGCAAAGACTTTAAAGAAAACTTGTCTTAGATCTAAAGAAGCCTTTATTTACATGGCAAAAGGGCTCATCTGTCTGTTTATTCTTTTTTTAACAAGAAACATCTTTATTAAATTATCACATATGACATAGGCAATCATACATTTATATAAATGAAAACAAACCATACTGACATAATTTTAGTTGTAAACATTATGCATCACAAAACATATTGACATAATTTTATTTGCAAACAGTATATATCACTTATAATCTGGCCATTTTATTCTTGATCATTATTGTTTACAGTATTTTACTCAAAGTTTTTTACATATTTACAAACTGGCAAATTAATACTATTCAGTTACTCTTGGTCTTCTTGAGCTACAAAAGTTTTGTCTGGACTTATGACTTAAGACGTACCTCCCTGGACTACATGAAAAGAGACATGGAAGAGCTCTCGGATCATGTGGCCCAGGCAGGTATGACCCTAGCCCTGAGTAGCATCCTGCCTTCATCCAGAATGATACCACAGTACAAGGACAAAATGATTGACTTCAACAATTGGCTAAGCTTCTGGTGTCATTCAAAGAGGATCCAGTATCTGTCTGTCTGGGAAGACATGATCGACAAACCATGATGCTTTGCCAGAGATGGTCTGCACCTGTCACCCCTGGGATTCAGGTTACTGGCTAAAGCTTTTGCCACCCCTATAGTGCCTTTTTTAGGCAAGGTTCAAAGGACAAAACCACCACCATAACATATACAAGCATGCAAAATCTGAAGGTAATGCTACTCGATGCTAGAAGTCTAAACCTCAAATTGCACTCTCTCGAGGCACTCCTAAAAATGGAGAATATCAATATCTGTGCAGTAACTGAGACTTGGTTCAAAGCTCCAGAGAGCACCCCTGCAATACGAGGCTACAAATCTTACCACACTTTTCGGCCACAAAACCAAGACCAAAACATTCAAGGTGGAGGAGTGTCCATATTCACCAAGGATATTCACACCTCCAGGCTAGTTGCCCAACACAATGCATCTGAAATTCTCCAGGTGCAACTAACACTAAGTAAGACTGCAATCCAAATTGTAGCTTGCTACAGATCCCCTACCATGCCCCAAGATTCTCATTACACCATTCTAAACATACTGGAAAATATTAAGAAACAACCAAACACCCTAATACTGAGTGATTTCAACTACCCTGCCATTAACTGGGAAAACTACTCGGGTACCAACTCCTTTTCCAACTGGTTCTTGGAATTCATAAATTCCAACGCCCTGGATCAACTAGTCCATTGTCCCACCAGGGGCTCCAATATCCCAGACCTGGTCATTACCAACATGGTAGATAGATGCTCCACACCAGTGGTCACCCCCTCATTGGTCAGATCTGACCATAAGCAAATCACCCTTGACATCCACATCCCACCCCCACCCCCCACCCCCAGTAAGAAAACCTCCTTAAAAAAACTTCTCCAAATCCAACTTCATGCTACTGAAGTCAGAAGTGACAAACCTCATGACACCCATGCAGATGGGATCTGAAAGTTCGACTGCAGAATCCTACACTAAGGCACTGTACTCCACTCATGCATGAATCGTGCCATCCCATATAGAACCAAGATGCTCTCCTCCAAAAAAAGGAGGTCCTCTGCTATAAACAAACTATACAACAGAAGGAAGAAACTGTTGCAGAAAAGAGGAAAATCCCAGGATGCAAAAAACTCCCTCACCAGCCTCACTAAGAAGATGAGATCCCTCATAAAATCCTCAAAAGCTAGTTACGCAAATAAAATTGCCAAAGATTCCAAAGACCACAAGGCATTCTATAGTTATGTCAAAAATCTAAATGGCAATGCTCAGATCTGCTCTGAGCTTCAACAGAATGGCATTAAATATACTGATCCCAGGGATATTGCCAATATCCTGGCAGATCAATTTAGTGCCAACTTCACCCCCCTCTCACCCCCTAAAGGGCCCATCTCAATACCAAAAGATTGCCAAATTCCAGTAATCACGACAGGTAGAAACCGCACTCTCCAAAGCTAAGAATACAGCATCCATGGGACCAGATGACATCCCAGGCTGTGTACTACATGAACTACAAAATGAACTGGCACCTCACCTAAATGTCATGTTTAATCATAGCCTCACCTCAGGCTTCATGCCCATTGAGTGGTGTACAGCTACAGTTATCCCACTCTACAAGGGAGGATCCACCTTGGATCCCGGGAACTACCATCCCATCAGTCTGATGAGCCTGATCTGCTAAGGCATGGAGCACATTATCGTGGAACTTATAAACAAAGACACTGGCAACCTTCAAACACTGGACCCCACCCAGTTTGAGTTTGTGAAGGGCCGATCTTGTCTCCTGAACCTGATTGACTTCTTCAAATCAGTCTCCAGAGCTGTGGACGAGGGTAAGATGGTCCACACAGCCTATCTGGACCTCGCCAAGGCCTTCAACACCATCCCCCACTCTGGAATCATAGATAAACTTACTAAGCTGGGCATAAATCCCTACATCAGTTGATGGGTTGCCAACTGGCTTACTGACAGAACCCAGACTGTAAAAGTAGCTGACTCCAAATCCAGCTCCAGACAAGTGACAAGTGGAGTACCTCAGTATTCAGTCCTGGGTCCACTGTTGTTTGGCATCTACGTCTCTGAAGTACAGGCCAACACTAAGGGAATCTGGCTAACAAAGTTTGCAGATGACTGCAAACCGGGAGCCATTATTGAATCCCCAAATGATGTGTAAATTCTACAAAAGGGCCTTACAGAAACAGATGCCTGGTGCCAGAGCCATGGGCTCAAGCTTAATGCCAAGAAATGTATAGTAATCCCCTATGGAAAAAAACGTGTACCCATGAATTACCACATAGGTGGCAGTACACTAAACATCGAAAGAGTGATAAAAGACTTAGGGACACAGGTAGACAGTGGTCTCACTTTCGATAACCACATCGCCACAACAGTCAGGAAATCCTTCTATGTGGCACACCTCATCACTAAGGGCTTTTCATCCAGAAAAAAGTAGGTCATTGTCCCACTGTACTCATCCCTCATTAGACCCATTATAGAGTATAATGCCCCGTTTGGTATGTACCTCACAAGACATCTGCAACAGCTGGAAAGGCCACAGAAATACCTCACTAAAAGAATCACAGGCCTAAAGCAGATGCCATATGCTGACCATCTAAAAAAACTCTAGCTATACTCTGTGGCATATTGTCTACTCAGAGGCAATCTCTGCTTAACACACAAGGCCATGTCAAACCCTGAGCTGTTGGACATGCTCCATTTAAAGAAATCCCAATCCCTCAGAGCAGCACACTCCAGGGATCTAAACCTTGTCAATACAATGAACAAAACATGCTGGAGGGATAGGTTCCTGACCCAGAGACTCCCCATACTCTGGAATAGACTGCCCATACATGTCAAGCAGAGTGCCTCCTTGGCCCTCTTGAAAAGGAACCTTGATGATTGGATGGGAGATAGGAAATTCACCCCGGGGATCGTGTCAGTCACCCTGCAAGACAGGGGCCCAGAGAAGTAAATATTGTGGGAAGAAATATCCAGGGAATTGTTATGGCTAGGCTTGTATAGGCCCTAGGGCCGATAGCCTAGTACCAACCTATGAATTTATAAGAAAACAACTGCATAGATTACTTTGTCAGCTTGTAGAGGTGCAATGATTTTTTTTAGGGAATTTTTTAACCATTTACTACTTCAGTCCGCAGGTTACTCTATTTACTTGCACTGGAGGTGACTATCTTATCACTTCAGACACTGGAACTGAATTATCCAATCTTAGAAGTGCACTGGTAGTGAATTATTAATTGTTAACTAAGTGCACTGATCCAATTACCTTTTTCAGCCAAGTCCCAGGCAAAGAGGCTTAATTGCAAACAGTGTGCAGCATATCTCTATAAAGTATGCAGCATATCTCTATAAAGTATTTAATACAAGAAGAAAGTAAGTATAGGCATAAACACACTGCATACAGAAAACAGACACAACTATATTAAGGAAAGCATAACAAAGTGTCAGTTATACTCTACATGTGGCAAAATCTATTCTGTATATTTATTTAATGCAATTCCTTGAACTATTTCAGTATAGCTGTATGCATATCTCTCTGTCATGTAAGTTGACACCTGTCAGAAATCACATGGTGTAGCAGGCATGATTCACATGGTTAAATGGTCACATACATCCTGTTAGAGTAGATTTACAAACTAGCACACAATCGCCAAAGGCAGTACAACAGGATACATCTGCTGCTACACCTCTGCTGTGGTCACTGAAGGTCATCCACCTCTATGCAAAGTATTCATCATCACAGTAAATTACTGTTATTTAGTTTACTATTTAGACCTAAAAACATTAAGTTATAGCTCACCTCCTGTGTTATTATTCAAATGTCAGCATAGAATTAAGTCATGCACTGTAGGAACATACTGTCCTCTTTGTTAGCCATATATGTGTCATATCTGTACATTATACTTGAAAAGCGTGTACATTTTTTTGTCACTTACCATTTGCAGATCTCCTTATAGTTGTGCTGTGTTTAGCTATCACGACTTTTTTTTTTCAAGCAACTTTGTTGCTATTCAATGACACTTAAGTATCATGGTTACAGTTAGAAGCTGTATTCTATATCAATCACATGCACCTCCCAATGATATTTGACAATTTCACAGGTATCAATGCATGGCAAACCCATCAGTGGTATGGAGCACTGTGGCTATGTGTTATGTGACACCATGACATGCCAAAAAATGGAAAGGTTACCTCATCCAACATCTATACAGTTTAGAGGTATACTCTACTGCAAAGGCCATTTTAAACTTGCAGGCCTGATTGCATAAATTGTAATTTAAATTTATTTTAGAAACAGGCAACATTTTTATATTAGTAAGAGTGGGGAAGTATTGTTTTACAGAGAGTGGTGAATACTTTGAATTTATTGCTCGAAGCCAATGATAAAGTGTCAACAAACAAACAGGCTTAGTGTTGCTTCACACAAAAGAAAAATGGAATAGGAAGGACAGGGCTAGCTACATCACTTTTGACAGACCACCTTTCTTCTTCTTCTGTGAATATATTTGTATGATTTTATCTTTACAAGTACTATGTACAGTTCAACTTACTTCTGATATTTAACTGTCATTCCTACTGAAATACTTTATATCCTGTAGTGTCTGTTTTTCCCTCGTGTGTTTCCTTACAGACCTTATCTCTTATCCAGTCCTGCCTTAAGCCCTTACTTATTTGGCATTCTGTGCCATTACAACACTATGGTGGCAGGAATGTAGATATCATAGATGGCTGCCATGAAATCTATGGTGAGAAGTGTCTTGAGATATCCATCCCAGAACAGCTTATAGATGACATCATCATTTATTTATTTATTTATTTATTTATTTATTTATTTATTTATACATTCATTTGTTTATTTAATTTATTTTATTTTGTTTTTGGATTTGTTAACTGGGGTAGAACATTGATCCCAATGGACCTATTTCAGTCTCAGCCCAGTGTAAACACATAGCTGGTTTGTGGGTATAAAGACAAAAAATAAATGGCATTATATACCAAGTGACTAACAAAACACAGTACATGCATGCATTATATACAGAGTGGAAATCAGAGTTGTCATGCTGAAAGAATCACAGTCAAATGTAGAAGGGCAAGAAGAGGTTAAGCTATGTGACCAGAAAGAGAGTAGTTGAGTTTTCCTAGAGTCTCGATATGTGCGTTTATTTCTGATTGGAAAATTGGGTAAGAGGAATGATTTTTAAGAAAAGGGAGAGGTTCCCACAGTTTGGGACTAAGGCCCAAGAAAGCATGGTCTGTGCAATGAAACCTAGTTTGGGAGTCTGGAGGACAGACACACGTGGTTAAGATGTCTAAGGATGTATGTTGGTGCATCTCTGAACAGTCTGGAGGCTAATGTTGGGAAGGTGTTATGCTTGCTAAGTTTAAATAGTTGACAGGCAAGTAGAAAGACAGCACATTGTGTCACAGGTAGCCAGTACTTTTTTTCACTGGTTTTGCAATGGTGTTCTTTTCATTAGGAAAGAGTGATGAATTTGCAAATGACATTTGAGAAGAACTAAATGGTAGATACATTTCTTTTAGAGGATGCAGCAATTAGTGGGAAACAATATTCTAGCTGAGACAGTAAGATAACTTTACCAATAGCATTTCTACAGGATCTGGATAAAAAGGGAGATACTGTTAACCCAAAATAGAAGAGAGTTGATTTTTTTCTATGTGCTGTCCAGGTGGAGTTGGAAATCTAGGAAGAGGTCCAACCAGATCCATAGCTATTTGAATTATGTGAAATTTTCAATAGCGTTTTAAGATAATTGAGGATTTTAGAGGTCTGAAGATAGAAGTGAAATTTTGCATCATGCCAAAAACATTGTTTTTGTTTTAGAGGACTTTAGCAGTGATTTTTTTTTTTTTTATCACCAACCCACTGAATAATGCCATGAAAATCAGTCTGAAGTTGGAGTTCAACAGAAGAGACAGAGTAGCTGGGGTGGAATAGGATCGTGTCATCAGCATAAAACAGGGGGGGGAGTTTGTTAATGTAGATAGAGAGGAGTGACGCCCAAATAGATCCTTGGGGGACACTCTTCTGCAGAGGGACTGATGTAGAAGTTGTTGAACTGAAATTAATTGAGAAGTGGTGGTTAGAGAGGCAATCTTTGATCCAGGGCAGTGTGACATTACTAATGCCTATTTCAGTAAGATGGTCTAGGAGAACTGAGTGATTGACAAGATGAAAGACTTTGGTGAGGTCAATAAAAACAGCTCCAGAAATTAGGCCTTTGTCTGTTCCAAGAAGAATGCTGTCACTGAGTGTCCAGATAGCTGTGGATGTGCTACAACCAGACCAAAAGTCATGCTACTTTTGAGATAGAAGGTGGTACTGGTTGCTGTACTGAGTGATTTCCAAGTAACGCAATTTTTCCAGAATCTTTCCTAGGGTGGGGAAAATAGAAATGGTTCAAAAGTGTGATGCATTGCAGGGATTGGGTTTCTTATGGAGAGATTTTGCAATGGCATTTTTCCAGATGCTAGATGTAATATTAAGTGTAATACATAGGTTATAGATATGTTTCAATGGAGTTATGATGTTTCTACAGTAATAAATAAACCATGGGTAAAGGTGGTCTGTACCAGTGGAGCCATCAAGTTTAATGTGTTCAGTCAGAGGGTGTATGTCCTTGGATGTGATAGTTCTGAAGTAGAGTGAATGAATCATAGTTAATAGGTAAGTACTGAGCCATTTTAAGCTTAGCCAGTCCAGTTCGTCAAAGTTAAGAACCAAACCCTGTACCCTGTGTCTGTGAGGCAAACATCTTAACCATTATATCAATCCTCAAACCAAAAGAGATTTGAACTCAAGCCTCTATATGGAGACTAGAATACCCATCAGCCATGGAAGGAGTTTAACCCTTAACTCTGGTACCTTAGACCACTCACCAGCCTGACAAAATTAATCCAATCACCTGGAGTGGAAATAGAATCCACAACCCTCTGATCATCTGGCACCAAAGGTAAGCATGCTACCCATTGAACCACTGACATCACTGCTGGAGGGGAGGTGGGAGTGACAGATGCAGTCTGGAATTGCCTAGAAAAAGGGCTGTGATGTAGAAAGTTGAGAGGATGTGGAATTCATGGACGGAGGGTCCTTCTGCTCAGTAAGATGGTTGACCTCTTTTCAGCAGTTTTTTTGTGAATTTATTAATGAGGTTTGGTTTGATTTCATCAGGTCACTTTTATGATAGTGTATAGCTTGCTTGGCTGCATAACTGGGTATAGCACAGTCTGTTAATAGTAGTAGGAGGAGGTGCTTTCCAAGAATAACACATGCCTTGTATCTGAACTGTAGAGGAGCTTTAAGCTCATAGGTTAACCAATTGCTAGTTTTAGATTTGTATAGTCTTTGGATTATTGGGAAGCAGGAGTTTTGCAGGTCAGTCAGCATAGCTGTAAGTAGTTCTGCAGCAGTGTTAGAATCAGATTAATTCAGAATTGGTGACCAGTCCATTAGGGAGAGGGTGGATATATGTTTGTTAATATTATTCTGTGATTTATTACAGAAAGATATGTATGTTTGCATATGGATGGTGGATATGTAAACTAATAGGGTAGTGGTCACTGAAAGGTGTTGGATGGATTGTGATGTCTGAGATAAGAAAAGGTATGTTAGCTAATATGAGATCTAGGAGGGAATGGTGAGATGTGTTGAGGTTGGGGCTAGTAGGTTGAGATATGCATTGGGTGAAGTTGAATTGTATCAGAAGATAATTCACGTCATTGGAAATGAGACTGAACAAGATGAGATTGAAGTCTTCAAGAATTATGACATTCTTCATATTATTTGTGGAGGAAGTTATTTATTTTAGTAGGTTAGTTTGTGGAGTGAAGAGGGAGGTGGTAGATATGCTACAGCAAGATGTAGCATGGTATTCTTGTGGGAGGGAATGGACACAAGTAGCCAGTTAAAGTAATTATTTCTGTTAGTGTTTACTTGAGCAAGTAATTGGCCTTTTAAGTGTAACTTAAACAGAAGGAGAGTTCTATGGGGTCAAAAAAGTAGTTGTAACCAGGGAAAAAAATGATGTAAAAAAGGACTTTTAGCTTTAACCTATGATTCAATGATAGCAACTAAATCAAGTTATAACCAAAACCACAGGTAGAATTCTGGTACTAGCAGTAACAAAATCCAAAAAAAAAACACAAAAACAACCAGCAAGTCAAACCAACCACAGGTCCTCAAAATACATGATTATTTGATCAAGTAAAATCACGGTTGAGCTCTTTCATCTATTTACACATACATCATAACAACCACGAATGAAGGCTGAAATCCATGTTCAAGGATAGAGGATACTCCTCGTCGTTGCTGGATATTACATTCGATGAAGTGTGGGCTGGAAGAAGAAACAAATACACACCAATCATCAAGAATGGGTTACAACAACTTGTGAAGGTAGAAAAGGATCAAGATGGTCCAGGTTTTCATAACCACATGAACATGGTCTTACATTATACCCTGAATATTTTGTAGAAGTACTGGTTTGTGTTGTAGTGTGATCAGGAAATCAAAATTCAGTTTGTGGAACCCCCCTACACACACTTTCACTTACAAAAATAAACCTAATATAAAATGCCTCCTAGAACAAACAGGGGCAGACAGTAGGGGACTGTCAAACACACGGAAATGTGGACATTGTCACCAATGCCCATACATAGACACCTGTTATCAAGGCCCTTTGTTGAACAGAATTTTTGATATAATGACTGGTGGTACATACAGCTGTGCAACAAAAAGAGTCATCTATTTGGCCAGATGTACTTCATGTTCTGCTTTTTACATAGGCAAGACCAAAAATGCCTTGAATAAATGAATATACCAACACACTTACAGCATACAACAACAAGACAAAAAGAGTGCACTGGCAAGGCATTCCACTATATGCCCAGGGCTCAACAAATTTAATTTTTTAATACTTGAACAGATTCAGGTGGTGCCTTATGTTGGGGATTGGCAAAACAAACTTTTACACCGGGAAATGTTTTGGCAACTTAGACTGGATGCAGCCAATTCTAGTGATTCTAATGACTTAAAAATCTCTGACTACACTTTCACTGGTAAACTGGTAATGTATGTAAATGACTGGATAATTTTTCTTACTACAACCAGAAAGAATACAGTCAGGCTGCATATGGAAGCTATCTTTCACTATAAGAACAAATATCTGCTCTTGATAAATGGCTTTTTAAATACAAATCTCTGCAACTTGATAATTATTTTATGGGTGAGAGTGTGAGCAGACATGTTCCTAAGGGACTTCATATCTGGAAGTTTCCAGAGAGTGTGGAGATTAATTCACCATCCCATTTGGAACTTCTAGATTTTTTTATGATACTGGACTTGAACTTACTAAGCTGTTTATTAAGAAAAATGAAAGACAAATGCTTAGACATAAACAAGGGATCACTAAACTGGTTGAATCCATTTACAATGGACCTAGACTTTTACAAATATGTCTGATTTTAATACCATTTTTCAGTCCATTAAATTAATTTACGAACAGAAAAGATAGGAAACTGGTAAGAGACGACCAATATTATTGGAACAGAACTGTGTACCCCACCCCGGGAATCCACAAAAGAATATTCTTACAACAACTGGTACTGTGATCCATGCTACTGGTGAAAACGAGGAAGAAGTCCCTTTAGAGGTAACTCCCTTGAGAAGGTCAGAGATGTTGGCCAACAAATAAGCAGCCAACACACTGAATCCAGGGAACAATCTCCAGAACAGAGGGAAGAAATTGAAGAAGAACAGGAACAGACAAACAAATCAGAATTTGAGATGGTGATACCTGATTCCCCAGTACAGAATTCTATTTCAAAATCTGCCAAAGGTACTGCAAGCACTACCTCTTTTTTCATTTTAATATCTATAATTTTACAGATTTGTCCATTTGTCCCTAGCACTATGATTTATTTTTGAAGGGATACAATTTTATTCCTTCAGCAAGAGCTAATGTCGAGGATACCCTCGTTGATCTTAAGATTTTTAACTGTAGGCTTAATTTTTAAATATTATTCAGGGAAGCAAGTGACTCTGGCAAAAACTTTTCAGGTAAATTCAGAAGGAAAATTATTGCTAATCCCCCATTACATCCGGTTTTGAATGTTTTTGAGAAAACATGCAAAAAAGAAATTTATGAATTATTGGACCACAAGACACATAAAAATATATATAATTTATCCAAACAACATAGAGAAATTCTCAAAAACTTTACACACAATAAGAACATCATGTATATGAAACCAGACAAAGGAAGGGGGGGCTGGTCATTATGGACTGGGTAGACTATTCCATACACATGACTAATCTCTTGCAGGATGATGAGGTGTATACAGCTGTTTCGATAAACAAGATTAATATTGCCTTTAGGGCAGTTAAGGTGGCCCTAGATAAGTTTTTCCTGTTTGATATGATTTCACAGGGCCTATACGATTTTTTGAGATTAGATTATCCAGCATTAAGAAGATTTCTGGCATTCCCAAAATCCACTCTAACATCAATTATCCTCCAACTCGCCCGATAGTGGCAGCCAGGGGATCAGTTACAGAACCCATGGTGAAATTTGTTGAACAAAAGCTTAAACATTTGTTTGATCCAAACCCACATATTATTCATGATTCCAGGGAGTTGTTGAAAAAATAGAAGAATATCAAACTGGGAACAGAGTGTATTTTGTGACCTATGACGTGCAAAGCTTATTTATGGTTATATCCCATAAGGTGGGACTTAAGTGGTTCAGAGAAATTGTGAGGAAACATGAACTTTTACTAGACACATAAGCCACTTTAGTTGTTGAATTAATGGAAATGGCACTAAACAACATTTTTTTACATTTGAACGAGAGTATTACAAACACATAACTGGAGTAACCATGGAAGCCCCTTATGGCCACATGTTCACTAATGCAGTGCTTTTGAGATGAGAGCTTGAAGTTCTGTTCAAATTTCCTAGTTTTGAGATGTGTGTGGGTTATTTCAGGTCTCTGAATGACTTGTTAATCATTTAGATAGGTACCACTGTGCAGTTGGAAGAATTCATCCATCAACTACAAACTAGTACCTCTTTTCTTAAATTCACTGACTGCTTTAACCATGAAATGATTAATTACCTTGATATTATGATTACAAAGCATCCAGATGGAACATTCAAGACACAAATATACAGAAAACCCTCATATTGCAACACATTTCTTTTTTTTCACAAGTTGCCACCCATTGCACCAAAAGAAAGGAGTGGTGAAAAGTCAGTTCATTAGAACCTCCCGTCTTACTTTGGACAACAACATGTGTCTTGATCAGTTCAAAAGGCTGAAATTGATGTTCCAGGATAGAGGATACTCCTCGTCATTGCTGGATATGACATTCGATGAAGTGTGGGCTGGAAGAAGTAACAAATATGCACCAATCAGCAAGAATGGGTTACGACAACTTGTGAAGGCAGCCAATGAGATATCTTATAGGCCTTTTACCAAGGAAACTGCTGTCAATATTTTTTTGGCAGCTGATAGTATGCACCCTTCCCATTTGTTGGTTTCACTACCATATAGTGAATATAATTGTATTTTCAATAATACGTTTGATAAATCTATGTTGGATCAGGAGTTTTTTAAGGTCAGACAGAAACTTTTAAATAGAGGGTACACTGCAGCTGTTCTTAATAGGGCTGAAAAAAGATTTGGGGAACCTGATGTAATGGCACGTAATTATTCTAGTGATAAACACAGCAGAGTAAGAGTTGGGTGTCATGGTACAGCTAGATCAGATGGAGAGGACAGGTTATTTTTCATTTCCAAGTTTTCACCCTTTTCTGATATCTTGAGGGGTATAGTTGATAGATTTTGGCTCATTGTTTGTGATGGCCCAACCTTGGCAAATTTGTTTCCAAAAAGAGTAACATTTTCTTTTAGTAGATTTTTGAATCTTAAGGAGTTACTGCATTTGAGAAAAAACATGGTTGGGGAGAATCGCATGGGCTGTTACCCATGTGGTAGATGTAAAATATGTGGTAGAGTAAAAAATTTAGATGGAGCTAGCATCAATAACAGAAAATACAAAGCAATGAATCATTTTAATTGTCAGTCCTGTGGGGTGGTTTATATTACAGGGTGTGGATGCACACCTGTAAGATGGTATATAGGGCAAACCAAAATAATGGTAAATAATCGTGTGATGGAACATCTGGGGGATATCAGACATGGCAGGATGGAGGATCCTGTGGCAAACCATTTTCATACTGCCCATGGGGGTTCTGATGTTAGCCTGTTTTTTAGTGTTTTAGCTAAGACCCTCTTACAGACAGGGTGGTGATTTTTTGGCTAGTTTATTGTAGTTGGAAATGAAATTGATTATTAATTTTGGGACTTTATATCCCAAAGGTTTAAATCAGGAAATGAATTTTTATATTTCTTAGATGGATTGATTTAGTTGTTTAAGTTGTTAAAATCTATTCAAAATTATTGTGTGCATTAATCAGGAATCAAAATGTATAATGGCATGTTTTTTGTAAACTTGTAATAAGAGGGTAAATTTTGTAAAAAGAGTTTTAATTGGGTGATGTCATTAATTAATTGATTGGGCTTGTTATATAAGACATTTTGTAATGGTTAAATATTATTCCCTTGAAGGCAACTAACTGAGCGAGGTACCAGGAAACATCATTAAAGTTTGGATTTTACCTGCAAGATTTTGTTGTGTTTTTCCAGCTTTAGTGGTTTCACCCTTTTTTTTTGTTTTGTTTTTGCACTACTGTCTATATTTCTTGTTTTTTCGTGGATGAAGGCAGACAAGGACCAAGATGGTCCAAGTTTTCATAACCACATGAACATGGTGTTACATTATACCCTGGATGCCAAAGATATTGAACATATTTTCTGGAAAAACTGGTTTGTGTTGCAAATCAAAATTCAGTTTGTGGAACCCCCCCCCCCCACCACCACCACCACCACTTTCACTTACAAAATTAAAGCTAATCTGAAATGCCTCCTAGTAAAAACCAAGGGCAGACAGTAGAGGACTATCGAACACAAGGAAATGAGGACATTGTCACCAATGCCCATAAATAGACACCTGTTATCAAGGCCCTTTGTTGAACAAAAGTGTTGGTATAATGACTGGTGGTACATACAACTGTGCAACACAAAGAGTCATCTATCTGGCTACATGTACTTCATGTTCTGCTTTTTATATGGGCAAGACCAAAAATGCCTTGAATAAATGAATATGCCAACACACATACAGTGACAAGACAGAGAGTGCATTGGCAAGGCAGTTCACTATATGCCTAGGGTTCAACAGATTTGTTTTTTTTAGTACTTGAACAGATTCAGGTGGCACCTTTTGCTGCGGACTGGCAAAACAAACTTTTACACCGAGAAATATTTGGCAACTTAGAATGGATGCAGCCAATTCACCCGGTCTCAATGACAGCATTTCAATCATGAGTGAACTGAGAAAATGAGCCAGTATATTGTGATTACTGCTCTTGGTTTTATGTGAGGTTATTATATTTTATTTTATTTTAGTTCAGTTTATTTTCTCAATACCAGACTAATAATTTTTTGCTAATTTTCTCCTAGTTTTTCCAACTTTTTCTTAACTGTAAGTTTAAAATAAGTGTTGAAGGCAGGCACTTTACCAGTAAATCATTGATGTCATGAAATTACATTTTGATTGGTGGATTCTGGGGGGTGTTGTTCCAATCATTTTAGAAGGAAGTAAGAAAACTTTAAAAGGAAGTGAAAGAGTTTCATTCATGGTTCTGATGATGTCTACGTAAATAGTCGAAAGCGCTCAACTGTGATTTTACTTGATCAAATTAATGTGCATTTTGAAGACCTGTGGTTGGTTTGGCTTGCTGGTTGTTTTTGATTTTTAAATCAGGCTTATCTAAAAGAATGAAGACTGACAATCTGTCAATTTTATTTCTTATACTTTGCGCATTGATTAGGATGCAGGAGAGTTGAGATGGACCTGGGTTAGCTTCAACATTACCTCAATGAAGCTGTAGGAGTAAGGCTGGTGAACATTTGTAGAGATGTTTGGAAAGGGGTTATTAAATGATAAATGAGAATATATCTATATATATATATATATATATATATATATATATATATATATATATATATATATATATATATATATATATATAAGGTGCTAGTAACTGAAGTAGTTAGAGTGGTAAGTGTGGTTGGATATGGTAATAGAGGGCAGATGGAGGATATGTATGGCATGCTTAACTTTGAATGAAGAGAATGCAGCACAGGAGAGTTAAACAGAACTGGCTGAGATACGAGTGGGGAGAACTTGACAGAGTGAGTGATATGGTAGTTATTGTTTGGAGGAATAGTAATGGGCATTAGCAGAAGGAGCTAAAGTAGGTAGTTAGGAATAATGGTGGAGTAAATTCGGTGGTGAATAAGAGAAAGATACATACTGTTGTATGTTAATGTTGGAAAAGAGACAAAGTTAGATAGGAGGAATGTTTATACTTGCTAGAATTTGAGAGCGGAAGCCAGAATGTGTGTCTTTAAAGTGGTGGTGTTATGCTAGAAGATGTGGCTGTGGAAAGGAGGAAATAAATGAAAGAAATTGCATTATCATTCTCAGGTAGCCAGAAAAAAAACAGAATCCATCCATCCATCCATCCATCCATCCATCCATCCATCCATACTTCCATCCATCCATCCATACTTCTATGCACAGCCTACTTTTCCCATTTTTGCAGAGGTGATTGGGGTGTCACATCAACAGTGATGATCCTCACAGGATCAAAAATGAGAGTATCCAGTAGATTGTGAGCAGCCACCCACTGGTATACTCTGCATAAATGCTTTGTGGAACACATGTTCTAGACCGTGGACCATAGTGGAGATGACAATGCTGTTGGTACAGAAGGAATCACTAGCAATGGGCATCCCTAGAAGAGATTGCTGTTCCTTTCTTCCTTCTTAATTTCCCTGCTCCCCACAACAGTCTGCCAACACAGCAGCCAATGCGCCCCCACACTTCTTCATTTTCTCACCTGTGCCTTTTAGTCTGTTCCATCCCCATTCCATCTGTCCTTCCTTGTGCCATGCCCCAACATCATGCTCACTAATCATCCCCAGTTTACATGGTCATTGACCTTTCTTGTCCATCCTGGGCACCCACCTCCATTCTAAAATCCCTGCTCCTCTGCAGCTCATTTGTTCTTACTCTTCTTTCTAGCCAACAGGTGCTTCACTGTCCAGGAAAACTTCTTCCCTCCTTACCATAACTCCTTTTTCTGCTGTTTTCTTTTAAGACTTTTTACTAATCTCTAGATATAGCCTATGTATATAGCACTAACTGGCTGCACATTCTCTAGGCTGAATAAACTGATGCACTTGATAATAGCACATACTACAAGTATTAGCATTCTGGATTACATCGTAGCTTACTACTCTTTCTATGCCTTTGTATGCACATATGTATGTTTATGCATCTGGATTAATGTGTACGTATCTGTGTGTGCATGAGTGCTTGTAAATGTGTGTGTGTGTGTGTGTGTGTGTGTGTGTGTGTGTGTGTGTGTGTGTGTGTGTGTGTGTGTGTGTGTGTGTGTGTGTGTGTGTGTGTGTGCACACTCATGCACAGATGCATGCTATGTACCAGTATGCAGATCCCTTGTGCAGTTGCTATGACTGCTTCTTGGCATGTACCTCCAGCAATGCTATACAGCTTTGTTCTGTAGTACACTTTAAAACATGTAAAATGTTCTGCACTTCATTGGTGGTCTCATGTAATGCACATTCTCTAAATTACATAAGACTGTAAGAGAAGCATGTGCACATTTGAGAAATATTCCTCAGTTTATGAAGTTTAACCAGCACCATATTGTCACAGCGGCCTAGGCATACCACATACTTATACTGGATACACACTCAGTCCTGCATCACAGTCTATATGGTACTGCCAGCATCCCTTGATAGTTCAGTCACTTGTTGCAGTGGCTCCCAAGCTATATCTTAGAAGTCTGTTATTATGATGGTCATGTGTTGCACTGTGTAGCAATGTCTGTGAGCTTCTGTGATGATGTCCATAACATGGGGACACAGTGTCAGTAGCATCTTGTCAGTCTTACTCACCTTGTGTGCATGCATTTGCCATCCTTCTACAGATACATTTTTTCTTGGATTGTATGCCTTTGTCAGAAGATGGGTGCATAATTCTCAGACTCAGCACTCAAACATCATGGACAAAGCAACATATAGGTAAGACAGGGATACAAAATTAGAAATCCATACAGTATTATATTTTTACTTTGGAGGATATTAGTCTATCAGGTTTTTGTAGTTAAAGTCTGCTTATACCTAAATGATATAGCCATATTCTTATACATAAATGATATAGCCATATGCGTATGCCTAAATGATATAGCCATACTGTAACTCAGGTAATGAATTGCAGTCTTCATTGTTTTAGCACATCGTGTCTAGTTTTATGAGAAGCAGGAGAGCATTTGGTACCAAATTCCGAGACACACCTGTAATTCAGGAATACATGATAGTTATGCTTTTGTATCCCATTGTACCGGGTGCTCTGGCTGAAAACTGACATCCTTCTTTCTTGCATGCTATATTCTGCAATAGTTCAGTGAACAATCTGGGTAACTCAGATTTTTTAATGCTTGCTTACCCATCACAACTGCCTGTCTGGTTTTATTTTTAGCGGAGCCTTATTTCTTTATTACATTTATTACCTAGCCAAGTAAGACTATTAGGCATAACTTCCTCTTTTCAAGGTTAACCCAAACGCATTATCCAGAAGCATTATCTATTTAAGTGATTTGTTCAAAATCACACACACTCTGTGAGTGGACTCTTAAAGGAATCAAATACAAGCATACATATACAGATGCAAATATTTCAGGCATGGGAAACAATGCACTTCTAGCCTGCCAGTATTCCAAAACAGTCATTCACACAATAAGTGCCCAAATTATTTTGAAAACTATTTAAAGTACTGCTTGCTTTAACATCATTTTGTGGTCTATTCCAGGCATCAACTATTCTCAAAGGGAACCAATTAGTACATCTCTTATTCCAATATAATCTCTTTTTAATTTCTCCAAGTCTTCTGGCTTTCCAATACCGTGACAGGAATGAACTCCATTCCTAAGTCAAAATATGATTAAAGTTCATGAAATTAGTATTGTTTTAATCTTTGATGTTAGCCAAAAGTGCTCTTCGCAGCACTCACAATGTGCCCAGTAAGGACTCTTTCTGCAATTCGTCCAGAGTTACATGAATCGGTAACATATCTAAGTACGATTTTAAATTCTTTTTTATATGACCCATTGCTCCTACTACTATTGGAACTGTTTGGATATCCTTTTTCCACATTGCCCCTTGTTTCTGCTTGCAAATCCTGATATTTTATGACTTTGTGTCTCTCTGTACTTAAGACACTGTAGTCACTGGGTGTAGCAATTTCAATGATCAATGTTACATTTGCCTTCTTTCATTGGACTACTATATAAGTTTTTCTAGTATTTATTTTCTAATCACATACACAGGCTATCTGATGATCCTTTATTTATTTATTATTTTTATTTTACATTTGTTGACTGGGATAGTCCGACTGGAATCATGTCCATTTTCAGCGGAGGCCTAGGGAGAAAAGCACCAAGACAAACAGCAACAATTAAAATAAAAATGAAGACACTTTACAGATTTGATATTTACAAAGACAGAATAGCAATTTCACTGGTAAGGGTTAACCTCTGGATAAAGTCAGGAGAGAAAGAAGATTAACAGTAACTTGACTAAGAATTTATTTATATATGAGGTATGAGTTAGCCAGTTTAGAGCCAGATGTTGTTTGAGTCTGGTTGTAAATTGAGTTAGAAGGAGAGCAATGTAATTTCAGCTGGAAGTAGGTTCCAGACTCTGCCAACTGTGTTTGCAAAGAGGAAGTCACCAGCTACATTGCTAGTTTTGATAGTTTGAATTACTTTTGTTTGAGGATTGAAATAGTCTTGAATTGCTATAGGGGCTTTACTATTCTTTGACAACCAGTGCATTCCCAGGAAGAATTTTCTTTAAAAGCCCTATATACCTGAATAAGGTTTACCCTTAAATGTCTATATGAGACACTGTAAAAGTTCAGATATTTTAGTTGTTCATAATACCTTAAACTTTCAACATCAATGGATGTCCTTGATATATTTCTACTGTACTCTTGCCAATTTACTTGGGCTAGTTTTCTTATAAGGTTTTCTATTATTATTTCAAACTATTGTTTGGGTATAGTATGATTTACCAACAATGATTTCATAGTTTATGGTTCCCCAAACTTCATACATCTTTTGTTACAGCCTATAACTTTATAACTTATCATTAACCAATTGGTTAATATGATCAGAAAATTCAAAGCTGAATCTATCCAAATATCCATGACCTTAAATGTATCCACAGTTTCAGTCATGGTATGTTGTATTAAGTATTAAATATATGTTTCCCAAATTGCATATGCTGAGGTTTTGATGTATTTATTAGCATATTATTCTCCTGTGCCCAAACAGTAAATTTAGGAAAGTTTTTTGCAGACATACCCTGTATGTAACAGATGTAATCATTTTTTTTCCTTTTTCAAGTCCTCTGTATACAGACTATAGAACACCTCAGATGAAAAAAATCCAAAAGATACAACCGAAACAAGTATATGGACCCAGGACAGAATATTATGGGACACCCTGACTTTAACCCACAATTACACCTGTCCAATTGCTGTATGATATTTGCCATGTCCTATTTGTAAGTCATGTAGCTATAATCTTATCATGATTACATTAATAACCAGTTCTTCTGATTTATTGATCAGGATTTTGTGTACGACCTTTTCAAATTCTGAAGAAAAGTCTATTTCTCTGAAATAGAAGCAAATGCTGAAGGTTTATGGCTGACTAAGTTTGCAGATGATTGCAAGCTGGGGGATTAACATCGACTACCCTGCAGACACTAGTATTATTCAAGAAGGTCTATCTCTGACTAACAAATGGTGTCAAAGCCATCGTCTTAAACTCAATGCTAAGAAATGCATAATTGTACCCTTTGGGAAGTCAACCATCCTGGCTAATTACCATGATGATAATACATCCCTAAGAGTCATCCAACTGGTCAAGGTTCTGGGTAAGCACATAAAGAGTAGCCTTACCTTCAACCACCATGTAGCCACAGTAGTGAGGAAATTCTTTTATGTTGCACAACCTTTAAGTAAGGACATGGCATCTAGGTCCAAAGAGGTCATTATCCCACTGCACTCCAAACTTATTGGACAAATCATAGAGTACAATGCGCCCTTCTGTATGTACCTGATCAGACATATGCAGCAACTAGAGTAACCTCAGAGGTGGCATAACAAACCTGCCTTATACAGAGTATCTTAAAGCCCTTTCCTTCTATTCAGTCTCCTATAGACTGCTTAGAGGTAATCTATGCCTGGCTTACAAGGCATCCACAAACCCCATACTTATGAATCTCCTGCATATTTATAAGTCAAAAAGTAGTAGAAATACAAGGTCTAGGGACCTAAATTTTGTCTGTGATTTAAACAGTACATGCTGGAGAGACAGATATGTGTCCCAGAGCCTGCCCCTCCTATGGAACAGGGTTCCCATCCATGTGAAGCTGAGTTCATTTATTACCTAGTTTAAGCACAGCCTAGACAAATGGATAGAGAACAGGAAATTTACACCAGGCCTGGAACCCATGTCCCTTATGGATAGTGGTAGCTTAATGTCCTGTTTTGATACAAGACATCATTATTCTTTTGCTAGGCTTAGAAAGACCATCACCCCCCCATGGGTCATTAGCCAGATAATAATCTATAAATCTATGAATCTATATAAATTATATCACAACACACTTTTAATTGTTTTTTTTTTATTTCACCAAGTCTTTTGGGTCTCTAATACCATGATGAGAATGGACCCCATTCCTAAGTCAAAGTATGATTAAAGTTCATGAAATTAGTCTTGTTACAATCTTTGTTAGCCAGAAGTGCTATTCACAGCACCCACAATGTGCCCAGTATTGACTGCTTCTGTAATTAATATGGAGTAAAATGTATCAGTAACAGATCTAAGTATGATTGCAAATTCTTTTTTATAAGACCAGTTGCTCCTTCTACTACTGGAGCTGTCTGGGTATCATTCTTCCACATTGCCCTCATTTCTGCCTGCAAATTTTGGTATTTTATGACTTTGTGTCTCTCTGTACATAAGACACTGCAGTCACTGGGTGTAGCAATTTCAATTACCATTGCTACTTTTGTCATCTTTTCATGGGCTACTATGTCTGGTTTTCTCATATCTAATTTTTTAACTGTTTCTAATGGATGATCCCATGTGATATAAACTTAATTTCCTATGATGCTTAGTGAGTCATGTTTTCAGTGTTTTTCAGCTATTTCAGTATTATAATGTTTGCACAATCCCCAGTGCAACAGTCTTGCCACATTATTATGCCTTTCAGTATACACTCCTTCTGCCATTCGTATATCGCAACAAGCAAAAAAGATGTGTGACTATTTCCAATTCTGTTTTACAAAACCTACATTTGTCTGTTTCTCCCACATGTTCAATGGACTTTGTAAATCAACATGTACATAGTCCATTATCCTGGGCCACCAATATTGACCTTTCATGTTTTGGTTTAAATTCACCTCTCTGTAATCATTCCTGCTTTTGATCCTGATCAACGTGAGGTTTTCCAAGAGTTTTCTATACTTGCAACTACATTTATGCATTTTTCACATTTCTTGCCTTCTCATCTGATCCTTTCACTTATATTGTTTCTTTTGTTTTTTGGCACATTCAGTTGCTGCCTGATTTTTATCTACTTCTGGTTTGATTTCCATCCCCGCTTGTCACTAGTACACTTCCGTTAAACTAAGCAGGGAAGACATCCAGACTTATCCTTCTCATGTTTCAAAACTTTCACTATGTTTGGGTCTTGTGAGGTCATCAGATATGTTTGCAGTCCCATGATTGCAAATCTATAAAAGTAATCAATTTGGAGGAATCATACCTCCTTCAAAAAGGGGAACATATAATCTTGGTATGCACTGATTTTTATAAATCATTTGATGAGCATGCAGCATCCTTCTTGTTTTCCTGTCCAACCTATCTAACACCTTTTGGGGCTAATCTATCGCTTCAAAACTGTAAGTTAAAAAAAGAGGAGCAAATTGGTTTATAGCTTGGACTTTGTTCCTAGATGTCAGGCTGTTTTCTGTATTAATTTTAGTCTTGTAAAATATTCTTTACTAAGTTTTGTTCACATTTGCTCATGTTTTATTGTTGATCCTTCATCAATTCTCAAATACTTATACACTCTCTTGTACAACTTCTTGTACATCCGACTCCTCTCCCAAACTGTTATTTTCTTCTCAAATTTTTTTTTTGCTTTTCAAATACATTTGAATGAATTCCATAGTATTTATAGACACTCACACATAAGATAGAACAGGGCAGTTAAGGTTAATCATCTGTGAATTGATGGGGTGGAGTTATGAATTAAACCTTCTATTTAAGGAGTACCTTCTATTTAAGG
This sequence comes from Protopterus annectens, assembly GCF_019279795.1. NCBI lineage: Eukaryota > Metazoa > Chordata > Ceratodontiformes > Protopteridae > Protopterus > Protopterus annectens. The sequence goes on from NC_056729.1 coordinate 768,803,421, forward strand.
GGTAAAATAAAACATTTCAGAGCTTTACTAGAAAGGCTCACCCAGACTCTGCTACATTTTGCTGTGAGGGAAAGGTTAGTTTGATTTTTATTTGTTGTATTTTGTATTACTTTATTGCCTTTTTCTATTTTGAATATTGTGATTTGTTTTCTTTACCTTGCATTTTACTTGTATTCTGCTTTTAACTGCATATTAAAACTTGAAAAGAAACCACAGCTCTGTCTCTTGTGAGTCAGGCAGAATTGTTTTCCCCACCCTCCCACTCGGTTACTGTTGTGTTCTCCCTCCCACCCGGTTACTGTTCTGTTCTTAAATACCATTGTCTTTCTAGTTGCCTGCCCCTTATGTTAATTTGACCATATATCTCATTTCCTCTCTGCTTTTACTGGCTTGTGTAAGTGCAAAATTATCATTTTGTGAAATCACTCCCCTTCAACTATTTAAATTTATTGGCCATCCTACTGTATTCCATAGTACCAGAATACAAAAGTGACCACCCCCTTTCAGTCTATCTTGCTGTTTTAAAAATAGTGACTCTCCACTAAAATTTAACTTTTTAGACAGGTAAAACTTAAGTTACCTACTTTCACATCTAACTCCTTTAGTGCACACTGCAGTGTTTAGGATAAACCATTTTTTTTCATCTTACCTTTAAGCATCCCTGTGACTAGCACTTGCTCTAAAATCTGCTGGAAAGCACTAGGAAGCCTTAAACTGATACAAGCACTCAACTCTCCTTGTTAATAAGGCAAAATTAATCATAGGCACTAAACAGCCTATAATTGCAAAGTACCTTGCTAAGGTAAGGGAAAACAGCTCTTGTACTTTACAAAAAAGCACCAAACCAGGCATGTCCAAGGGTCAGCTTCCAGTGATTACTCCTGTCCACCTGGTGAATCTGGGCATATTGGGGCAATGCAGCAATTATCTCATGTACACAGACAACCCTTTCCTATTACCACCCAACACAAACACCTGCAAGAGATGCACTTACATAGCCAAACTGAAAGCAAAGCTCTCTCCACCCAAGATTGTGCTAGACAATCAAGAGGAGAAAGTTAACGATTGCACTACACCTCAAGCAACACATAGCCCTTCTAAACCCACACCACCAACACCCTCACATAGCAACACTAAACCCTCATATGTGGAGGCCCTTAACAGTAACCTGCCCAAGCAACAAGGACCTCTGAAGCTGAAACGCAAGCAAACACCAATCACAACCAAAGTGTCACATAGCTCACAACACCAGTGTGCCACCCAACAACAGCCTCTAAGGTAAGACAATGTACCCAACACTCTATAGTCAGGCACACTGATGCCCCACTCACCAGGCTGAACACGGAGAAAATTACAGTCAGGTGCCTGTCGGTTGTGAAGATCCACCACATAATGCATGCACTCAAGTCACTCCACAACAAGTACAAATATGACTCTGTCATTGTCCATGTTGGAGTGAATGACTTGAGATTTACCTCCCTGGACTACATAAAAAGAGACATGGAAGAGCTCTTGGATCATGTTGCCCAGGCAGGTATGACTCTAGCCCTGAGTAGCATCCTGCCTTTGCCCAGAATAATACCACAGTATAAGGATAAAATGATTGACTTCAACAATTAGCTAAGCTTCTAGTGTCATTCAAAGGGGATCCAGTATCTGTCTGCCTGGGATGACATGATCGACAGACCACAATGCTTTGCCAGAGATGGTCTGTGCCTGTCACCCCTGGGATTCAGGTTACTGGCTAAGGCTCTTGCCACCTCTATAGTGCCTTTTTTAGGCAAAGTTCAAAGGACAAAACCACCACCTTAACAGGTACAAGCATGCAAAATTTGAAGGTAATGCTGCTCAATGCTAGGAGTCTAAACCTCAAATTGCACTCTCTCGAGGCACTCCTAAAAATGGAGAACATCGATATCTGTGCAGTAACTGAGACCTGGCTCAAGGCTCCAAACAGCACCCCTGTAATACCAGGCTGCAACTCTTACCAGACTTTTCACCCTCCAAAATAGGACTGAAACACTAAAAGTGGAGGAATGTCCATATTCATCAAGGATATTCACACCACCAGGCTAGTTGCCCAACACAATGCCTCTGAAATTCTCCAGGTGCAAGTAACACTAGATAAGACTGCAATCCAAACTGTAGCTTGCTACAGATCCCCCACCATGCCTCAAGATTCTCACTACACTTTTCTAAACATACTGGAAAATATTAAGATACAACCAAACACCCTAATACTGGGTGATTTCAAATACCCTGCCATTAACTGGGAAAACTACATGTGTACCAACACCTTTGCCCAATGGTTCTTGGAATTCATAAATTCCAATGCCCTGGGTCAAATAATCTATAGTCCCAGCAGGGGCTCCAATATCCTAGACCTGGTCATTACCAATATGGGAAATTGATGCTCCACACCTATGGTCATCCCCTCGTTGGTCAGGTCTGACAATAAGCTAATCACCCTTGACATTCACATCCCTTCCCCACCCCCCAGTAAGGAAACCTCCATAAAAACGTCTCCATAGCTAACTTTATGCTACTCAAGTTAGAAGTGACAAACTTTATGACACCCATGCAGACGGGAACTGAAAGTTCCCATTCCCAGGAATTAATAATTTCTCTATATATTTTATGTGGAAAGTTCTTTGGGACTGTAAATGGTGCTAAAAGATTAAACCAGATTTTTAAATCTATATTTGCATTAATAATTTTCCTAAATGAGTCAATGTAATGATTAATCATACGAGTTTTAGTGGGTTTAGTTATGTTATATTGCATACTAATACATAATATGTGCCACGGCAAATTGTTTTTATCTGTTATTTGAAATTTGTTTTGTAAATCAAATTCATTTATTGATATTACAGTTAGTAATTCTTTCCAATTTGCAGATTAATTTGGATTTATCCAATCTGAGATTGTTTTAGATACTGATGCTTTTATATATGTTTCTATATCAGGAAAGTTTAATCCTCCCTGTTTCCATGGTCTGATATGATGTAGTAAAGCTATTCTGTTTCTTTTGGGAAACCATAAAAATGTAATTAGGCATGAATTTACTTCTTTAAGTATATTCCTTTCTGGTAACAGTTGTATTGCCAGGGCTATATACAGGATCTTGGACAGTAAAAACATTTTTATTAACTTTAGTCTATCTTCAAATGTTACTATTATTTTGTTCCATTTTTCCACAGAAATTTTAATTGTATTGATGATATTATTATAGGTTTTTGAGACTAATTCATTATTATCCTTGCATAACTCAATTCCTAGATATTTTAAGGTAGATTCTTGTTTCCATATGATGTGATCCCCCTTAGTCTGCAGTTCTTTTTTTTATTTAAAAATAAAAATTTTGATTTTGATTTATTGAAATGGAGTCCTGAAGTCATGTGGAATTTGTCAATTAATATATTTAATTCTTCTAATGTCTCTTTTGTATTAGATAATGTTAGTAATATGTCATCAGTAAATAGCATTCCTTTCGAATTGTATTGTTCATACACATCTGTTCCTTTGATTTTTATATTGTTATGAATTGAATCTGCCAATATTTCAAAAGCCAGATACAAATACAATCAGTGACATGGGACATCCTTGTTTAGTGCCTTTTGTTATATGTATAGATTCAGAGGTAAAAGGACCTAACTTGACATACGCTAAATTATTTGTATATATATTCTTTAGGAGATGAACAAATGAGGCAGAAAATTCAAATAGCATTAGGGTTTTGAATAAATAGTCCCAATTTAGGGAATCAAAGGCTTTCTCTATATCTAAGCCAATTATGAGTATTTTTTTTTATTTTCTTTAATAACATAATCTATCAGAGAAATTATCCTTTTAATATTGTCATGTGTGTCTATTTTATATAAATCCTGTTTGATCATTATTTATTCTTTTAGATAGTGGTATTTTTATTCTGTTAGTTATTCTGTTAGTTATGTCTACTTATTGTATAAGCAATTAATATTTACATGAAAGATAGAGGACAAGCAATTCAATCATAGTAAAGAAGAATGTATCATATATAAAACCTCAGTAAAATATTATAGCACACAGTTATTTAACATATTCACCCTTATTGATGAAATATTTCAAAACTTATTACTTAATATAAATCGATGTAATAATATTTATACCTAATGCTTATAATACAATTTATTTTACTGGATATATCAGAAGTTATATTTCATTGTTTGCCAGCATTTAAGTAATCACTTTGTTGCTAACTTACTTAAAACATCAAGTTTGTTTTATGTGAACATTGATGAAAGTTAGTGCATTTTAATTATCAGTGCATATGGATTTTCATATCTGTCATTTCTTATTATAAAATGAGTAAAATTATAGGTTAAAAACAACAAATTCACTTATTGTGATTAATGACTGGAAGTTTCCTTTCCATATTCATAAATTGCCATTTGATGGCATATGAAAGATTTTAGATTTAAATGGCAGCATTCTATTTTGTATAATCAGCAAAGTTTAAACTGAGTGATTATTGTCAATTTAATACTATTTGTTCAGAATGTGATTGTTACATTCTATGACATTCCCAGTTCAGGCTTCCATTGTTTACTTTGAACAACTTTGCCAGTTTGATGTCATGTATAAAACATTAGCTACCTTGGTAACAGTTTAAGTATTATGTATGGTCAAAATGGGTTAGAATATCACAATTCAAGTTAAAGCAATTATATGTCTTGTTATGCACATTTACTTATATAAGAAAATCATCATGCTTCCCTTTGATGTTCAATGTAGTGTATGTCATTTATGATAAGTTAAGACAGTAGTGCTATTATAAGAGAAAATCATCATGCTTCCCCTTGATGTTCAATATAACGTATGCCATTATGAGAAGTTAAAATAGTAGTGTTATTATACACAAGCCCATGTTATTAAACTGAGTGTCAATTGAATACTATTTGTTCAGAATGTGATTGTTACATTCTATGACATTCCCAGTTCAGGCTTCTATTGTTTACTTTGAACAACTTTGCCAGTTTGATGTCATGTATAAACATTAGTTACCTTGGTAACCGCTTAATTATTATATATGGTCAAGATGGGTTACAAAAATTACAATTCAAGTTAAAGGAATTACATGACTTTCTATGCATATTTACTTATATAAGAAAATCATCATGCTTCCCTTTGATGTTCAATGTAGTGTATGTCATTTATGACAAGTTAAGACAGTAGTGTTATTATACACAAGTCCATGTTATTAAATCCTGTCTTTAATATCTAAATTCAGCAGACTTCTTCATCTTATATGACAATTATATATTTTATGTCTAGATTTACTAAAATCATGCATTACATAACTATTGTGTGTGTGTGTTTTTTTTTTTTTTTTTTTTTGGCTGTTGCTTAGTTATTTGACTGACCACAAGCTGTAATGCTTATTCTTATTATTAGCTCCTTCCAAGCACGTTTATACAGTCCATAGACTTTAAATGTTGAGACCCTTCTAGTTTCTTATTTGTTATAAGTATATTTCCATCCTTACATACATACATATCAGTACTTCAAGCACGGGCAACAATGCCTATCCAGTTTTGCCAGAATACCATTCACTAGTTCATGTGGTGTGTTTCCAGGCTGTTCTTAAAATATCCAAACTAATATTTGTCCTTTTCCATTTTACCAGTCTGTTCCATGCAGTGGGCACTCTGCCAGTGAACCACTCAACACACCTTCCATTCCCACAGATATTTCCATAAAGGAAATCTGACTGACTCTCTAGCACTTCCAAGCAACCCCAAACACCCCTGGAATCAGCTATCCCCATATGCCCAACATGTCCGAGCAAGCTCACCTCCCAGACCACTACAAGGGGTACTGCACAAGACCAAGTGCTCTTAGTCTTTCACAATAACTCAGACTTCCACTCTTATGTAAGTCCTTAATGTGTTTGGACCAAAAATTGTACTTATTTTTTTTTTTTTCAAGAATCAACTTAATGAGCTAAACGAAGTGTTGGGAGATCATCAATATGTGTACATGTGGTTTAAAATAGCCCTTTTAATATATATATATATATATATATATATATATATATATATATATATATTTTTTTTTTTTTTTTTAAACCAACAACTTCATTGCCGAGAATCATCTCAAAGGCTCCTCAGAGCCATTAAGCATTATCAGCACTCTGTCTCCATTACCATAGCAACCTGGGAGCATCTGTTTCTGTTAGTGTTTCTCTGTACTGCATACCAGAGGCTTGCGATGCACCTGAAGCAAAGCTTCACTTCACTGCAACTTCAGTCTAAATTCCCTCCCTTTTAGCAAGGCAGCAGCCAGGAAAAGAACAGAGAGCAAACAGATCCAAAAAAAAAACCTCCCAACAAGCCACCACAACAAGAGACAACACACTCTTCCAGTCTTCCCACCTCTCACTCAGCTGATGTATAAACAAACTATTCTCTGCCAAAATATCCCAAATCACAGTTCCATCCACCCCCTTCCCCTGGATCCAGCAAATGTCTCCTGCTAATACACAAGCATCAGTAAACCTCGATCACAAGCTGCAACTCACAGCCTCCCAGAGACGAAAATGGCAACAACGGCAACACACAACAGCTGCCAGACACAGCTGCATCCACACACATCAAGCTTATTCAAACAGCACTCAAAGCTATGATACCTACCATAACTGATATTAACTATGTTTAGACAGAATAATAATTACATTTATACTAGCTGTCAGACACAGCTGCATCCACGCACACCATATCAGGATTGATCAAACAGCACTCGTAGCTATGATACCTGCCATAATTGATATTAACTATATTTAGACAAAATAATGATGACATTTATACTAAGAGCTTGCTACTATTATTTAGACAGGATATACATGACATTTCTAAATCATACTTTAACTGAAGAAGGCATTAGTCTCCATAACAATTTTTTTTCAAAACACTCTACTGTTACTGCTATTATATATAACGTTAATTTGTTACATTTGAGACTGAACTCTGATGAATGGTACCTTATTGAATTAGTTAATTAATTACTTAAATTATAAGTAAAAACAATGAAAAATGATCAAGATAAGTATTCATTGAGCTCAAGTAGGGGAACAGAAACGTCTATGTTTGTATTATATGTTGCTTTGTTTGGCTTATATATAATGTAAACAGTAACCCATCTTGACCTAACTTTGTTTGTGAAGAATTATTGGACTCTTTGAACATTCAGAATAAATCATTACTGTTTCTCAGTTGTTTAAGAAACCCTCATTTTTTTAAATAAAAACAGATGACAAGTGATGTACCATATCAGTTGATACTTTGAGGGATGTAGTTGTAAGAGTTATTTTTTGGGGATAGCTATCTTGGAATAAGCTTTTTGTTTCTTCTTTCTAGCATCAGTCCAAGGATTTGTTTCTTTTATTCTTTTAAGAGTAGGTGCCATCCATTCCATTTCTTCTGGGAGAGACACTATGTTTTTGTTTTTGATGAATATAGTAGCTTCTTCTAAGTCATTAAAGGTTCTCATCACATTGGCAAAAAGTATTTTTATCTTGGCTGGAAAGGCCAGATGTGCTTTAATATTGTTTTGTTTCAACAGTATTATTATTGGCCAGACTTCTTTCCTTTGTACTAGTATTCTGGAAGAATAATCATTGTCAAACCTTATCAGGCTTTGATTGTATTTTAAGGGTGATTTTCTCCAAGTTGATTTTAATATTAGTTCCTTGTCCAGAAATGAAAGAAATTTTATAATTATGGGTCTAGGTGGAGTATTTGTTGAGTTAGAAGCAGGTTTCCTCATTGCTCTATGCACCCTTTCAATTCCAAATGAAAGTCCCTCTTTTAAGTCTAAAATTTCAGGAATCCAGGTTGTTAAGAATGAAATAATGTCTTCTCCTTCAGTGTTTTCAGGCAGACCAAAGATTCTTATGTTGTTTCTCCTTTCCCTGTTTTCTAAGTCATCTATTTTGTCAAGCAGCCATGTATTCTGTTTAAACAGAAATTCTTTTTGGAATTCTTCCTCTTTCAGTCTCCCTTCAATGTCATTTAGAGAAGTGTCTATATTTGTTATTTTTGTATGGTGTTGCTGTAATAGTTCCTTAAGAGTATCAGTCTGTTTTTGAGAATTTAATTTGAGGTTTTCTAAGTCATTTTTAAAGCCATCCATCTTCAAAGATAGTTCCTGTAAGGTAGATGTCATAAATTTAAGTTCTTTTTTCAAAGCAGCATCTGGATGAAAATTCCTTGAGTTGTTCATATTCAGTGACTTAATATATCTCCAAGTTACTTGACAGGAAAAGTTTTGTATTTCTCCACCAAAAATTATATTTATGTAGTTTAGTAGTTTATCTATAGATTTCTGACATTTTAAACTTGAAAATAATAACATTTTCCTATATTCTTATACTAGTTTATGGAGCTCTCAAAATTCACTGCTCTCAATTGGCCATCTAGGCTCCAACCCCCAAACTGTTGTTTTCTTGGAGCTACAGCTTTCCAGCTTTAAAGGTTGCTTTTGCGCATTTCACAAGTCCAAATGATATTCTTGTATCACGTGAAAAAGGTTTGACCACTTGCAGTTGTGCTTTCCGTTCCACATCTGATGAGCTATACAGTTTTAAATCATCTACAAAAAGAAGATAAGAAATCTTTATACTTAGTTGTTTCCTGGCAGCCAAATTGTAGCCATGACCTAATCTGTTAAGTAGACAACTTAATGGGTTAAGGGCAAGACAAAAGAGCAGTGGTGACAGAGAGTCACCCTGGAATGGCCCATTTGAATTTTTATTTCTGAAATAATAATTTGTCCTTTATCATGACTTAACTGCAAAATGGTTTGCCACTGTTCATGGTTGCTGTAATGTAAAAGATCAGTGTACGGTATATCTTATACATTTTAAGCACTCTTTTATCCATGAATGTGGGATACTGTCAAATGCTTTTTTACAGTCTATCCATACTTAGATTCTTCCCCTTTTTACAGTTCTCCATTATGACTTTATTTAACAACAAAATGATCCTTTGCTGCATATGAATTTCTTACCCATTTGTTCTATTGCTATGATTGAGTTTTTTTCTTTTTTTTTTCAATAATAAGTCTTTATTGTTTTAACATTTTCCATACAAACTTAAACAAAACAAAAATATTAATACGTTCTAGCTATTATGTCTAATACAATCACAAAAACATATATACAATATTTACATGAATGCTTCCAAATGTAACATCAGATTGTACAAAAACATATGAAAAGAATTATAAATAGATCAGATATCTCAATCTTTTACTTATTAACGTTTTCCCTAAAGAATATATATGTCTCACACTACACTCGATCTCTATATATTATGCCAATATGATATTAAAAATTTGCTCCCATATCTTTGGATTATTGATATTTTTATTATGATCCTTCAAAAGTAGTTTGTGGGCTAGTATCTGTCTTATCGCTAAAGTCCTAAAATTGTCCCATGACGTTTGAGATGGATTTAACCAGTTTGTAACTATATAAAGTTTCATTAATAAAAAAATATTAATAAATATAGTGATTTGGGATCTAGGAAATTGTTTTGGAGGAATATGTAATATCATGAATTCCCATGAAAGTGTTGAACTTTGATATCCCATCTTTTGAAGTTGTAATTTTAAGGAATTCCAAAGTTTATAAATACATTTACAACTCCAGAACATATGAAGAAGATCTGCTGCTTGATCTGTGCAATATGGGCAGTTTGGAGATTTTTTAGGATTAAACTTGTGCAATCTGAGGCGTGTATAATAGGCGTTATTAAAAATCATAAGTTGAGTATACATTAATTTTTGAAAAGATATTGATTTCGTTGTTAGATTAATTGACTTCAGAAACTGCTTTTCTTCTGTAAGTGGCAGTTTATCCCTCCAATATTTTGACATAAGAACTGTATTCTGAAATTTAAGATCCTTTATTAGTTTATTAGTGGCTGCTATAAATTTGAGATCTTGTTGAAGAGTTTGCCACAAATTGAAACATTTTGTTATTTCCTCATCTTTAATTTTAAAGTCATCAAAGTAACTTATAGAGAGTTCTTTGATCTGCCTCAAAATAGTTAAATATGATTTGGGCAGATTCATTTCTTGTCTTATTGTATTAATGGACTCCTTTAAGTAGGGATATATATCAAGTAAGGTTAAATTCATCATAAGAGGAAAATTTTTAAGATTTATTAATTTATTATTAATTTTCAAGTTAGGATTTCTATGAAAAGGTTGGAAGACCATCACATGCTGCATTTGATTTAAGGATTCAAATAAATTTTGTAATGAAGTTATATATAATTTAATGTGATCCATTATATCATATAATTTAAGCTTTTCCTTTCTTAAGAAAGGTACTGATTTGGGGTTAATATTCAAATTCAAAATGTGTTTATAGTTCAAAGTTACCCACATTGGTGACCATTTATTACTAAATATGTCATAATTGGCAATTCTTAAGATTCTGTTCGAGTTTATTATTAAATAGTAAGTTTCAAAATTTGGTAAATCCAATTCCCCTTTATTTTTTGGAGTCATCAATTTATCATATGATATCCTGGTCTTTTTTGGGTCCCAAATAAATTTAGCTGATTCCCTGTGAATTTGTTTAAAAAAACCCTTGGAAATTAACACTTGAGCAGATCTAAATATATATAATAATCTGGGTAAAACATTCATTTTAATAATTGCAACTTTTGCTAATACCGGTAACTTTAAATTATTCCATCTCTTAAAATCAAATAGTATGTGATCCCAGACTAATTTAATGTTAGTGTTATAAAAATCCTTATCATCTGTAGAAAAGGTAATACCCAAGTATTTAATTTTATCTTCAGATTGTACCTGCCCCACCAATGGGAGAAGCGAAAAGGGTTTAGGAGTTTTTAAAGGAAATATGCTTGTTTTTTTAAGATTAATTTTGTAATTAGATATTACTGCAAAGTCCTCCACCGCTTTCAGTAATTTTTCAGTGTCTGAAATTGGTGTTGTGCAGTATATATTAAGATCATCTGCAAACGCCGCCATGGAGATTTTTGTTCCATATAATATAGGGGCATTATGATATACATTCTGTTTAATATATAAAAATAAAGGCTCTAGGTATATATTAAACAACAAGGGAGACAAAGGACAGCCCTGTCGTGTTCCATTTTTAAGTTGTATTCTTTTAGAAAAGCTTTTGTTGATATATAAAGTGGTGTAAGGATTAGTATATAAGATTTGTAACCATAAGATAAATTCCTGGGGTATATTAAAATATGGCAAAGTGTCAAACAAGAACTCTATATTAACCCTATCAAAAGCCTTTTAGCATCAATTATGAGTGCATAAATATTTAAATTCTTTTGTTTAGCATAAGAGATTAATGAATGTAGTGTTAATGTATTGTCGCTTGTTTGTCTGGCAGTTATAAAACCAGCTTGTTCACTAGAGATTATTTGATTCATTATTCTTTTCAATCTATTAGCCAAAATAGAAGTCAAAATTTTCATATCAACATTTAGAAGTGAAATTGGTCTATAATTATCAGGATTCTGGGTATCAGCATTTATTTTAGGTATGAGAATAGTTTTTGATGCGTTAAAATGGAGATCATTAATTTTATTATTAATTATATAATTAAATACAATCAAGAGTATTTTACCAAGAATATCACAGAAAGTTTTGTACAATTCAGCAGTCAGGCCATCAGGCCCCGGTGCCTTGTATGATTTGAAGTCTTTAATTATATAAGTTATTTCTTCACCCGATATAGGTTTAATTAGGTCTTCTTGGGAAATATCATCTATTTTTGGGAAACTAATTTTCTGAAAAAATTCTTTATTAGACCTGTTTAAGGATAGATCCTTCTGATCAGCATAAATATCAGAGTATATTCTTTCAAAAACATTAATAATATTTTTGGTTTTAGAATATATTGTGTTGTCCAAATGTATTTCCGAGATTAAAGATGCTGTTTTTGATTGATTAATGATTCTAGCTAATGCCCTTGATGGTATTTGAATATGATTAGCATATCTCGCTAACATTTTATGTTCATAAAATGTCAACCTATTATTTTGAATTAAGAAAAGATCTTTTTGACATTTGAATAATTCCGCCTCTGTTTGACTGTTGTAATTCTGAATCAACTCTTGGTCAAGTGAATTTATTTTAACTTCCAAATCTTGTGTCTCTCTAATATGCATTTTTTATAATATGAAGCTTTTTGCAAGAAGATCCCTCTTATTTGTGTCTTAACTGTTGCCCATTCTATATCAGGAGAATGTTGTGGTTTCTCCAACTTAACTAGTATACTATTAAGAACATCTGTAATTTCATGTATTATTTCTTCTTTATTTAATAGATTTGGGTTTAAAGACCAATTATAACCCCTGTGAAACAAATTATGTTTAGAATCTTTAGAAAAACATAATGAAATTTTTGAATGGTCCGATAAATAACGCGCATGTATGAGAACTAATGGTTCAAAATTAGTCATTGTTTGTGAAATCAAAAAGAAGTCTATTCTCGACCACATTTTGTGACACGGTGAATAAAAAGTAAAATTGTTTGTATTGAGATGGTTATTCAGATATTTAAAAGGGTCATATAGTTGAAAATCTTCTTTCAAATCATTTAGTGCAACCACCGCTTGCCTATTGAATGACCTTTGTGGACAAGACCTATCCAACTTCGGATTCTGATAGGAGTTCCAATCCCCTCCTATTATTATATAATAGTTATTATATTGGTTTAAAAGCGGGTAAAGTGATGCTATAAAACATTGTTGATTACTACATGGTACGTATACATTACAAAGTAAAATAGGTTTATCATGGAGAGTAGATGAGAGGGTAACAAAATACCACCTTCCTTCTTTATCTATTTTAGAGTCCAAGATCTTCCCTTGATATTGATTTTTAATAACTATAGCTACCCCTGCACTATTGGTCTTACCTTCTGAGGCTATAACCTCTCTAATCCACTTCCTTTTCTTGATCTCTGCCCATTGATCATTAGTTAGGTGAGTTTCCTGAAGTAGTGTAAAACACACCCCAGACTGCAAAAGTAAATGAAGAAATAATTTCCTCTTCTTTAAGCTCTGGAGCCCTTTTGTATTCCATGAGTCTATTTCCCACATTTTACTCTGTTATTCATTATTACAAACCTTTAAAAAGAAAAGATTGAATGTACTCAGAGACATTTTAAAGATATATATGGTTTGGAAGCATTCTTGAAATCCCGTCCCATACCAGTGCCTACCCACTCTACCCTTGGACCAGGACATGTATAGGTCTTGTACAGGGTAAATAATTATAATAATTACTAATATAAACCTTGATATATTATTCTGGTAACAATAAATGACACATATAATATAAGCAGAACCTATAACAACTAACTCTAATTCTACAAAGTCTAATCTAAACATTCCCTACTAAACACCACTATTAATCAACATCTCTTGTATCAGTTATTTTTGAGTAAATCATATAAAAAATTATTTATAGAACATATATAATTTTTTTCATAACTTTGATTGCCTAACTAGAAACCTCATATAAGTATTGATTAAGCTATCCTGATAAAAATATTTCTGTCTAAAAACAGCCAAACAAAACATTATATATATATCTGCTGTGTAGAGATAGTTAACTTTCTTGATTTCTAAATACACCACTAGTGAAACAATACAAATTACATATAATAAAACCTCTTGCTTATAAGATAAAATGAGAGTTCAATTTTTAGTCAACATTATTTTCACTTGGTCAAACAGCAAACAATGGAAAGGGAAAAAAAAAATAATAATAATAACCTGCATTATTGTAAAATGATAGTCCTATAAGCATCCAAAAAAACCCAAATAGTTATTTTCCCCAATATCAATATTAACAGTAGGTAATATCAAATGTTTTAGCGAATGACATCAGCAGTTATCAGTATTATAACTAGACATCTCAGATATCTGGGTCTTTACTATATGACAGAAGAAAAAAAAAAAAAAAGAAAAGAAATGTAGTATCCAATACAATTACCATATACAGACAACTTAATGATATTAAGGGAATAACTGGTTCTTTTCATCAGAATCTTGCCCTAAATGCTTACCTGTCTATCCATTACTTGTTCAGCATTAATATATTTTAAAATTAAGAAAGTTTGATCATTAGGGGAACTAAACTTGTAACATCTTGTAAATATGTGCTTAAAGTACTATTACACAACATCCTTCAATGTTTCTTTTACTTTTATTCAGACCAGCATAGTCCTCCTCGGTTTTCCAAGCCTGGAAAGCAGTCCAGACAATCACGAAGGGGGAATCTTAATAGCGACGGACTCCCGGAAGTGCCACAATGAATATCGCACCCTCAGAAGCACCACAATCATTTCCTGTTTCTTCGTAGAAGAGCAGCCTTCGCAAAGGCTGTAAAACTTCAGGAAATACTCGTGAATGTCCAGGATTTAAAAACCGAGCTCTTATCTCAACAAAGAGGGGCCTAACACAGAAAAACAAGCATACAAAGGATTAGCAAGACCTCTATCCACAGCAGCAGCTAAATCCGACATCGGATGCCATGCCAGTCGCAACGGAAAGCCAGATCAAGTCTCCGAAGCAGGTAAAGCCTTGAAAAGCTTCAAAAAGGTAACTTTTGCTTCATTTTTTGATGAAACCGAATATTTGGACCCATCAACTGTGAATATTAACGTATTGGGATATTTCATCTGAAACTTTATGTGTTTTTCAATAAGAAATTTACAATAAGGGGATAACATTTGTCTAGCTTGCCTGATTTGCAGAGGTAAGTCCTGAGTCACAGAAATTCTATTATTGTTCCACATAACATATCCTCCATTTTTTTTAATAGTTGAGAGAATCTTGCTAACATCTTGATAATTCAGTATTTTAACATATACAGGTCTTGGGCTGCTAGAAGCCTGTGCTTCCCTCAAAGCTCTGTGTGCTCTTTCTATGATTATTTGTTTTGGCAAATCAGGATCTTTAAAAATAATTGTAAATATTTGTAGGATGGATGTAATTAAGTCATTATATTGTACAGACTCCGGTATTCCTCTGACAATTATGTTGTTCCTTCTAGATCTTGCCTCTAAATCAGTTATTTTAGCTTGAATAGTTTGAATATCCAGCTCATGTGCATCTGATTTTTTTGCTAACAGGTTTATTTTATCTTCATTGTCTGCTATCCGGGCTTCACTTTTATCCATTCTCTCAAGAATTTGAGTACAGGAGATTCCAAAAGTTTGTACTTGTACAGTTAATTCTTTCAGAGCTTCTTGAATGGGTAACAGAGCAGTTTTGATATCCTCCATGTTCAGCATTTGATCAGGTTTAGTTTTAGTCCCTGGTTTTGATTGTTCCTGTTGTTTAATAATTTTTTGTCATTTTGAAGTAGCATCTTTTTCCGGTGATTACAGTTCTGTCAGTTTCGTTTTTGTAGTAGTTGTGTCCATATTTTTGTCTTCCTTCGACATTTTGTATCAGTAGTGGAACTCAGAGTATACTGAATACACAGTTCCTTTGTTTGAGAGTCTCTTCAGAGGCAGGTAATCTGTAATAATCCTATTAAATAATATATTTTCCCTTAGTTTGTTCACTTCTTGAAGGTTATATGAATGAAGCTGCAGTTATTTTTACCAAGATTTATTGTTTAAAAGTTCTTGATATCACTTCAGGGTTTAGATTTCAACAGGTTATATGCAGAGATGTAGATCAGTAGTGTCTACAGAATGGCAGCCATCTTGAATTGATTGAGTTTTTTTCTAAATGACTATAAACTCTGTCAGCATCAATTCCAGTGTATAGTTTATACATCAAAAGGCAAGTTATTGGCCTATAGTTTTTAGGATAGCTTGCAGGTTTTCTCTTAAGTAGGAGTATTGTTTTTCCTATTGTTAGCCAGGTTGGCATCTGGTCAGGGTGTGTATATAAATAGTTTTAATTCATGGCTAAATCTTCATGTAAAGATGTTAATACTTTTAGCCAGAAGTTAGGTAATGCATCTGGGCCTGCTGTTTTCCATTTAGGAGCTTTTCTTAACTTTGTTTCAATCTCTCTGGCAATTACTTCATCCCATTTTATATCCTGAACATTTGAACCTCTTATTCTTTCTTTTACTTCTTCTATCCATTTACCATCTTTGTTATGTTTCACAAGATCTTCATAGAGATTTCTCCAAAATGTATCTATTTTTTCTTTTGTTGGTGGTGTTTCAATTTCTTTTGCCTTGTTTCTCAATTCTGTATAAAACTTTTTTGGTCATCAGTAAATTGCTTATTTTGTACTTTTCCTTTACATTTATCTACATATCTTTTAAGTTTTTCTGCCTCTGCTGATATTTTTAGTTTATTATTTTTGATAGTGTGCAATAGATCTTGACCTATTCTGATACTGCACATTGCTTTTATCATGTTTATCTTTCTATTTTTGTTGATCTGTTCCTCCTTCTATATTTTTTAATAGTGATACTTCTTGTCTTAATTGCTTTATAGTTTTCTCTATTCAATACTTCCATGAAGGCATTCAATTTCCCCCCATTCCTTTCCCTTACTATCATGTGTTTTTTGTGCCAAGACTTCATCTGTTATTAATTTAGCTGCACAGTAATATATCCTATTTACTTCTGTTATACCACATGAATCTCTATGGACAGTCCTAATTACTATGTTCATTTGCTTTATCAAACTTCCAAACTTGTGGGGTTTTATTGATTTTCTGTAGTCTATTTCTTTCATTGCTTTTAATATGTCTGTCCATTTCTATTAAATCAAGGGACTCTTCTCTTAGATCATTTTCTTCTAAACTGAGGGCACATTTTTTGTTCTTCACTTTCTATTGGCATTCTATTAAAAGTTCCAGAGCATCTTCCTGTGCCACATTCCCTTCAGTTTCACGCTGTGTCATCTGTTGCTTTTTCATATTGGAACTCACTGGCCTGTCACTCCCCAACATTGACTGCATCAGAGTTCCCACAGGTTCCTGTTCCTTCCCTTGCTGTGCAACTCCAGCTGAACTTCCAATGGAAAGCTCCAAAGTATATTCATATGGCAACTGATCAGATGTTACCATCTTCACTGGTTTCTCCTTAATTTGGGGATCCATTGCTCTGTCCTGCTGTGATGTTACCTGAGTTAGATTTTCTATACTAAATCCTTCACTTCGTAGGTAATCCATAACCTCAGTTTCTATTTCTTTAACTTCTCCTTTACTAATCCTATTTTCTGTTTCCTGTTTATTTTCTTATTTTTTGTATTGTTAAAATTTCCATGTCCAGATGTCTTTGTCTGTATTTCTGTTCGAATACCTTTAGTGCTTTTCTTTTTGTATTGATTAGTTTTTTCTCCATTGCATAAATATTGCACCATATAAAAATCTCTTTGTCTTTCCCATGTCCATAGTTCTTCTTCAGATGTCAGCTGCTCCTCCCATTTCTCCTTACATTGGAGACTCGTTCCATCATGTTGTCATGTTACCTGTATTAGACTTTCTGCACTAAATCCTTCACTTTGCAAGTATTCCATAACTTCAGCTTCTATTTTTAATTTCTACTTTACTATTCTTCTGTTCTACATTCCCTCTTTATGATCTTATTTTTTATTCTGAATTTTTCCATATAAGGATGCCTTTACCTGTGTTTCTCTTTGAGTATCTTTGGGGCTGCATTTTTTGTATTGATTAATTTAGCTTTCTCTTTTGCATAAATATTGCACCATATCAGATCTTGCTTTCTTTCCCATGTCCATTTTTCCACCTTTCAAAAGTCTCTAGATTTTGTTCTTTATATTTTTACACTTCATCAGTCGCTTCTTTTTCCAAATGGCCCAAGATTTCTTGGTCTATATAATCTTTTTTCATAACTCTGTTGCATTAATAAAGACAAATTTTTATTTGAAGCTTCTGACAGTTTTTCTTGTGAAAGTCTTTTTCTTTCCTATAATTTCTCTCTCTTAATCTTTTTGTATATCTTCTGTCTAGAACTCCTGGGCATCTTGCATAATAGTAACAGTACATAATGTATTCTTATCCTCAATAGTCCACTCTATCATCTTTATGGCTCTTTTTTGGACTATGTTTTTTTGTGATATTTGTGGACTGCTACTTCCTTCCATAACAGGGGGGGCCATGCTCCCTCTGGGCCTGGCCTAGTCCCGTCGTAGGAATGTTTCTGTGTCTTGAGGATTGTACACTGTCATTCTTTTCAGTGTACCTACCAGGATCGGACACTATTTTATCCTGGGTCTTGTGCACCCAACTATGTGTTTTATTATTTAACCTACCTCTGTCCAAGATATATGTTATATAAAATACAGTCTATGTAAAAAAAATATATATATATATATATATATATATATATATATATATATATATATATTTATTTATTTATCGCAGTGTTGTCTTGGTGAGATTTTGTGAAAAACGGGGTCCATCTCGTGAAGGTACTCAACAAGATGTGAGGATGAATTCAGTTCTAGCAATACTACTCTCCTTTGCCTGCTGACTTATCATCTCTCCATTCAGACCTTTTTCTCCTTTATAGATGTCATTATAGTATTATAGATCTATTTTCAACATATCATTGCTGACATATGGTTTCAAGTCCCAGCCTTTCCAATTCTGACAATAATTTATCCAAGATAACCTTTAACATTATTTTTTCACCACAAAAAGTATACTTATGGGTGTGTGTGTATATATATATATATATATATATGTATATATATATATATATATATATAGATATATATATGTATATATATATATATATATATATATATATATATATATATGTATATATATATATATATATATAATATATATATATATATGGGTCACCTTCATTTGGTCAACAACTCATTTGATCGAAACTCATTTGGTCAACAGCTCATTTGGTCGACAAGCAGTATTCAAGGTAAAAACCTGGGATGTGCCCCCCTCCCCAATTTTGTGCAACCCTGGAATTGATATATTTAGTTAGGGAGGGTGTGGGGGGCACAGCCCCCCACATTGGGGGGTGTGGGGGGGTGAAATCCCCCAACTATTTCCATTTAAAAACATGAAAATACAACAAAAACTACACACCCCCCTAACAATATATGTATATATCAATTCCAGGGTCGCACGACATTGGAGAGGGGGACAAATCCCAGGTTTTTGCCTTGAATACTGCTTGTCGACCAAATGAGCTGTCGACCAAATGAGTTTCGATCAAATGAGTTGTCGACCAAATGAAGGTGACCCATATATATATATATATATATATATATATATATATATATATATATATAATATGAGTTTGTTGAGTTTGTCCTGTTCCATTTTCCTGAAATATAGGTTTAACAAGTACATACTCCAATTTTGAGGAATCTCTCCATGCTTAAATGATCAAGTGAATAATACATGTAATGGTACTGAAAGTTCACATAACTGTTCTTATGCCAGTGTTACGAATTCTGTCTCCTACCTGTGTTTTGCTTGGGTCCAGGTTGTGAAGTACTTTTTCAAAATAACCTAATTTAATCTCACACTCAAAACACACTTGTGGTCACCAGAGAGGTGTACCCCAACATTGTAGTCGTCACCAAAGAGATGTACCTCTATGTTGTAGATTTTTTGGTTACTAATTTAATCTCAGCATAATTTATATCCTGCTTTGTGGAGTCAAACGTTTTTGCATAAGATGTACAGTTTATGTATGAAAATACATTTTAGAATCTATGCACAGTATATCAGTTTGTATATCTTCACTCCTATAGCTACAAAATTGTTTGTTGTTATGATTAATATCCTTATGTACATTTTTTCATCTTTTTCCTGATATTGTTTCCTTGATACTATGTTCAATTTGTCTATCTAGTTTAAGTTTTCAAACTTATAGTTTAACCTCATTTCCATTTCTTATATTTTTATCTTTCATCTTAATCAAACATCTTGTTCTTATGGAAATATGTCCTCCTGTCCTTGTGGGCAAAGATCCTAATGTTAAAAATTGTTTGATATTTTATATCAAACGTGGATTGTATTCTTGATCAAATAACTTTAATAAAGACGTTAAATGCTTTCACAAACTGCTTCATCAGGTCTAGTACAAACAAATTCAAATGATGCAATTTAAGTGTTCAATGACATCACAATCATGTTTAAAGAGATAGTATCATTTACACTTCTGTTGTAGTAATCTCAAAACAGATTTCAAATTTACTGCTTCATTTAAATCAGGTATTTTATCAGCACATAGTTTATTCATCCATTTATAGCCCAAATTTTCTGTTTTAGTTACCAAATCACCTTCTCTGTCCAATTGGTATACTATCTCAGTGCTCATAAAAGTAAAACAGTGTCCTTCACCTGAAATATATAAGTGTTTAAACAAGGCATTAGCTTGACTCTGTCTCCTTATATGAAATATGTGACACATATTCTGTCCTTCAGCCTACAGTTAGTTTTACCCACAAAGAAAGCTTCACACTTCATACACAGGGCAAGATATATTATATTTTTGGGTTACAGACTGAAGTCCCAATTATCAAATATTACTTTCTACTCACTGGGTGTATGAATATCTCTGTTGCTCCCTTTTTTATATGTTTACAGAAAGTGCAGTTAAACAGGGAAATGTATCTATTTTAGTTAAATTATGTTTATATACTTTTTCTGTTCTGTTTAACATTACCTGTTTTTCAAATTCACTGCCTTTCTCTATCCAAATACTCTTTTAGAGCTGTGTCCATCAAACCTTGTAAAATGAATCAATATTTTTATGATCTCTTGCATTCTCTTGGAATGAGCATCATATGTATGTATAAATCTAACATGGTTGTTGTTTTTTTTTACTTGCCTTTCTTCTGATCTCCCAATTATCTGCAAACACCGGTCATGCCTTATCATTACTTTTTTTCTTCATTGATTTATACTGGCTTTTGACCTCTTTATTATGATACCTCCTAGATAAAAATTGTTTCTTGAGCTCAAATAATTGGTCATTCATAATTTTATCATTGGTATTCAATGTAGCTACTCCTCACCATCTGTCTCTAACATATGTTAAGAAATAGAAGGTGGATACATACTAGACCTGTGTAAAAATTTGCTATTTTTTACATATTTTCTGTATTCTGTGGTAACTAGTTCTTCATTACTTGACTTAATTAAAATAACATCCAAGAAATGTAGTTCTTCTGTGGACATCAATGACTTAAAGGTCAGGAAGTCTGCTGTGTTAGAAAAATCAGTAAATAAAGTTAAATCTGTAGGCTCATCTTCCCATAATAGAAATATGTCATCCACAAACTGTTTATAAACCAGGATTCTATCTTAAAATAAATTTGTTTGCAAAAATTTTAAATCATTTTCCAATTGGGATAAG
The DNA here is from genome assembly GCF_019279795.1 of Protopterus annectens. Taxonomy (NCBI): domain Eukaryota; kingdom Metazoa; phylum Chordata; order Ceratodontiformes; family Protopteridae; genus Protopterus; species Protopterus annectens. Next base: position 768,824,804 of record NC_056729.1, read on the forward strand.
TTAGCCTAAGAATTGGCTACTGGTGTGCCCATCACAATATCCTCTTTCTGTAAATAACATACTTCATCATACATAAAAATATTATTGGTAAAAAATAATTCACATAGATAAATTTCTGCATTACTCAAACTAGAATTTGTACTTAAAAGCATTCTTACAGAATTCATAACAAATTCATTCAGAATCATTGTAAATAATAAATCCATGTCCATTGTTATCATAATAAAGTCAAAGGATGTTCTAAAAAATCAAAGCAGTCTTTTTTATATAAATGTTTAACAGCAATATAACATCCTGCAACTTTGTCTCTAGGTATTTAGATAAAGGTTATGTCACCCTCCTCCTAGAGCAGACTATGGGTCTCATTGGTGGGGAGTCTATGTTATTGCATATTTTTGAGAGACCAAAATACTCACTCAAATTGTATGTTTCAGCAATGCATGCATGAATTTTTAACAGCTGATTCTCCTTAATTTCATTAAGGGTGGTACTTTATTTGTAAGAGTATAAGCTGATGATTTATTAATAAAAGGATAAGCAGACAGAAGAAAGTTGGGTCTGGACTTTTGAATCCTTATACTGTGAGTCAGTGGGGGGTGTGATTCTAATGAGTTTCACAAAAAAAATATGACACTATGATACTGTTCTTACAACAGGTTTGGGGTGTGCAAAATAAGGTCATAAGCAGTAAAATAGTTGTTTAGATAGAATAGAAGTTGATTATATTGAAGGATAAAGCAAGGTGAATAAGTCTGTACTTGAGTGGTACTTTGGTAGATGGAGAAGAATTTGACTATTTAGAGTTTGTGAAAACCATGATGGCATAATAGACTGGCTTTTCTAAATAATCACTAAAGATTACTGAATATTGAAAAGGACTCTAGATTGCTGTCATTAGGGGCATACAGTGCTTATTGTTAATGAATGATCATAGTTGTTGTTGTTGTTGTGTCTTTCAGCTTTCCCAGTTAGGGGTCACCACAGCGGAACTCCGGTCCGCTAATGATTGGCAGTAGATTTTTACGTACCGATTTGCCAGCCCTGACGCACAACCTTCAATGAAGGTATGCCCATTCACGCATGTCTCCATACAGAAGACACTTTCGCTGAGAATCGAACAGGACAACGTCTTACTGTGAGGCGACAATGCTGCCGCAGCACCACCACTGCAGTTAATGAATGATCATAGTACAATTTGGGAAATGGTAAGAGAATGAACAGGTCTTATCACATCTTTCATGACCTAATAAGAGGATAATAGTACACCAAAGACCAGGGTTCCCAGATCATGGTTTCTGGCAAACAACTATGCTGAAAAAGTACAGTATTTAGCTGCCATAAAATAATACCAACAGTGTAAATTATGATAAATGTTGCTGTTTCCATGGATTCTCAAGGTGTTCTTTTTGCAACAGTCAGCAATGAATAGGTGGTGAGGGTTGCTGCAGTCACTAGATTATGTGAGCAAGAAATCTATGGCAGTGGAACAGGACAATGGCATGGATTTTGTGGCATTATTCAGTCAGAAGAAGATTACAATGAGTCCAAGCAAGAAGAAGGTAAGGCTGCTGTTCCATTATATATATATATATATATATATATATATATATATATATATATATATATATATATATATTGGGAAATGCATAATAGGAAGAGAGATGTCCCTTGCATACTTGAATGGACATTGGATTTTTGAGAAATAACAATAATGGTGGTCAAATGTAAGCAAGAGGGGACTAAACAACAGAGACTGTAGTCTATTTATTCTTTTGGCTTTGTCTTTTCCTTTTTAATTGTAGCTGATCAAGAATTAAGCTCAGGTCTCTGGCAGTGAGGATTCTCCAAAGTCAGCAAATGGTACTCAATCTGTCCTGAGTGTGAAATTTCTGTTATCCACTGATCCCTTGTTTTACATCTGTTTTTCTACAAATGTTTTAGAAGGAATGTGATTTAAATGTAATGCTTATATTAACCTGATGGGAATTAAGGGATCACATTTACTTTGATTCACATTGCTATTTACAAGGTCAAGTATGTACAAAGCATTTGTAAAACGGCAAAACAGTACTAGATTAATGGCACTTTGAGACAGTGCATTTTACTGAACATGTATCTAATAACTGAATCTGAAGTCTGTACATAGTTATTATTGCCCAATATGAAGATCATGGACTTCAAGCACAAGAGTGCCATAATACAGAGGATTATGATCAGGTCTCAAGTCATAACCAACAGATTATGTGTTCAAGACATGGATGCCAACAAATTCACCTCAAAAAACAAGTTTGAGTGGTTAATTTTGGCACCTTTGTGAAGAACAGAACAGAACACATAATGAAGAGTTACAACTGGAGAGACTCAATCTCAATTCTTTGTTGTGCATACAACTTTATATACTCATTGTACTACCAGTTACAAATAAATTGTAGGAGTACAACATGTTTTACTGGTTTTCAAAACTTTTGAAAGTTAACAAAACACTTTAGTACTGTCAAATGGCAGCAAAAATGTACTACTGAAGACTAGAGTTTTAAAACTGTTAGGCACTTCATTCTGCTACTGTTCTTCTTTGTAGGTGTGACTGAGTGAAGTCCTCTCTACTTTTTAAAGCTGTTTTACCTTCTGACTCTTTTCTTTGCCAGCTGACACTGTCCCCTCTTCATCAGTAGTATGAGACATGATCTTAAAAGCACTTAGAAATGTTTTAAACACCTTTACAAATCAGAAAGCTGCTTAAGAAGTTTATTTTTTCCCAGTATCAGGCAGTAATCATGGCATTCCATGTTATACATAGATGTTAAGGTAATCACTTTATGATTTGATTGGCAGTTGACACAGAGAGTTAAAGCTTTGAGCAGCAGTTCTTGTGCTACAAGGTTTGATTCTTTCAGCTCTCATTTGCCTGCTGTGTGACCTTGGGAAGTCACTTAACCAGACATTGTTCCTGGCTCACCCCTGAGAAAGGATTGTGTCTCCAGTTGGCCTACCTGTTTAACAAATGGGTATTACTATTAATATTATTATTATTATTCATGATGACCATGAATCCCTGATTTTATAAGTTTTAGTCATTAATGTTTTTAGAGGATCGAAGTGTAAAATGTTGTATTTTAACAAGTTAATACTGTTATGAATCTGTAAGTGATGTCTGCCCTCCTAAGCATTGTTATTAACATGAAAACGTATGCAGAAAAAAAGGTTTCGATGGTGACAAAATGCAATCAGATTAGTGACATATTGAGATTTGGCACACTTTTACATATATATTTATTAATTAAAACTGACTTGCTTATAAAGTAATAAGTATGCCTCCAATGAAGATGGAGTTCCTTCACTTCAAGTGTATTAAGAATTGTAAAAGAGGGATGATATTCATGATGGGCATAACATTGATACTTGTCTGCAGGTTATATCTCATGATGTTTTGAACATGCCATACTTAATGTGTTGGCTACTGAACACATTGTATTGAATATGTCACAGTTTATTTGTAGGATACCGAACGTATTGTGTATGTGGGTTTATGTGCTGTGAGCTTGTTATGTGCAAAAGGTGAAATTTGTGTGCTGACAACCTCTTTGATATCTGGTTTGTTGTGATCTGAGAGAACAGATTCCAAATTCATAGTATAGATATATCTCTCACATGTTGCATTTGTTTATTTTAGGGATAACTGGTTGTCAGTATGCATGAGGCAATTGTTACATTGCCTCAGGATGCCCATGTAAATCAGGCTGGTTGGAGAAATGATGGGAAACTGTGCATCCTTTATGGCAGGTATATAATGTAGTAACTAGTGGGGAGTGGGCTAGATGGACTGGGTTTTGCTGTAAGACTAACAAAAAGGGGCTATTCTATGAAGGGCTAGGGGTAGAAAACTGTGTCAGTGCTTCACTATGCACAACTTAGTTGCTCACAGGGCAGCAGTGCAATCTCTGAGCAGCCCTAGTAAACTGAGCGCCCAAACACGATGCTGAAATACAAGTGAAGTTAAATGATTTTAAACAAAGTAACCAAAGGGAAAGCCCAAGACTGAGCCTTATGCCAGTAATCCCCAATTCAGATGGGTCCTTGGCTGTACACTTCTGCCAGAAGGGTGCAGGGGTTCCTTCTTAATGTAAGATGGCTTGTTTTAGTGCTCAAATGATACCAGTCTAGATTCAGCAAACCCAAATCTAACCTGTGCTATAAAATGCAGAAATACTAAAAATTCAGAGTGCAGAAAATTGCAGTCATAACAGCAAAAAAACTGTTTAAATAAAGTAGCAATTCAGCAGATGCCTCCCACTAGAGTGTAAACCACAAACCTTCCTAGTGTGAAATAACTATGTAATGAGCATACCTCCTAATCCTAAAGTACAGCTATCAGTAACAAGTAAAAACAGTACTCAAAATGAAGCACTGTACAACGATGGCCAATGAAGTACGATTCTCTTGAGAAATAGGTAATGTAATTAAATGATATAAAACTTGTAAAAGTGCAGCATATATATAAAAACTTTCATGAATTTCCAATGCTTCAATTAAATGCACTTACAAGATATCCACGCTGTGAATGACTAGTGTGAAATAACTGGTCTGGAACCCAAGTGCTTAAACAAGAACAAAGACACTTAGAATATCAGGTACAATAAGCCTTTACCAGCAATTCCCAGCTTAGAAGGGTGAAGGCTACACTCTCCTGCCACAAGAGTCTAGACCACAAACCTTCCTAATGAAAAATAACTGGTTTGGAGCCCAATTGCTTAAACCAGAACTGAGACACTTTCAAAATAGCAGACACAATAAGCCTTCAACCAGCAATTCCCAGCTTAGAAATGTGTCAGCAAACCTCCTCTGCCACAAGAGTTTAGGCCACAAATCTTCCTAATATAAAATAACTGGTTTGGAACCCAAGTGCTTAAACCAGAACAAAGACACTTAGAATAACAGGCACAATGAGCTTTCACCAGCAAGTCTCAGTTTAGAAGGGTGTAGGCTATATTCTTCTGCCAGAAAAGTCTAGATCACAAACCTTCCTAATATAAAATAACCTGTTTGGAGCCCAACTGCTTGAACTAGTACTAAGACACTTTCAGAATGACCCAACAGTTCAGGGTAATATGATGTAACTGACAGATGGCACAATAGTTGAGAGGAATGTGATATAACAGACTCGTGGCCCAATGGTTCAGGGGAATATGCATGTTTCCTTACTGATAGCATTCATCAGATATGATTTAGTGTGCTGTGCAACAGAATAAAGTGATATGCAAAGGACAGGGGTTAGAAATATTACTTCTTGCTTAGTAGATTTTTTTCAGTCTAAAAATTATTTTATCAAGGGGGAGATACTGGAAAGTTTCATAGTAAATAAATCAGATACTTATGGCAGTATAGGAGTCAGCTGTTAAAGAAATAAAAGTTAGCCCTGCTGAAAATGGGAGATGGTGTTTAGGAAAGAGATTACTGAAACACAGCAGTTGCAAGAAGAGAACCCAGAATCAAGGAGTGGTATAAGACAAGAAATGAAGATGAATAACACTGAATTAGTTTGATTTCTTTCTCACCCGTATAGCAAGGAATTTGAGGGGCATGGATTTAGGTATAAAGTGGATAATAGATGGATGGACGGATGGATGGATGAGTACACAATGTGGTACAACATGAGTTAAACTAGCTAAGAATGACTGGAATCAAGTCAAAGTAAACTATATACTTGGCTACTGAATACAAAATTATTCATTGTTCCTATTCTTAAGTGTGAAATAGGAGAACAGTATATGTTTGTATTCTGTCATTTGAGAAGGACTGTTTATTTATTTATTTATTTATTTATTTATTTATTTTACATTTGTTGACCGGGATAGTCCGACTGGATACATGTTCATTTTCAGTGGAGGCCTGGGAAGAAAAGCTCCACAAAGATAATAATAATACTAATAGTACAATAATATTCCAAGAGAGCAAAGGATTTAGATACACATTTCTGAAGGTTTAACACAGTAGGAATACATAGGCATATGCTAAAGGTTAACAGAGAGAGAAAAAAATATGAAATGGATCTTTTCATAAATTTAAAGCAAAATAGGAAAACACTACTTTATACAGAAAAGATAAACTCAGCAGGCATAACTGTACATTATGACATGACAGAACAGATAAGTTGCATACATATGTTTTTGTACATATGTTCCTTAAATATTTTTCATTTGTTGCATGTCTAAAAGCAAAGCAAATGAAAACAGAAATGTGATACATGAAGTGACAACTGGCTCACAGACAGGAACCAGGAAGGTAGGACTGGGGAGTCCACCTCTATGAAGAGGTCACTGACAAGTCGAGTTCCTCAGGGATTGGTCCTTGGACTGCTCCTTTTTGGCATTTACTTCTCTGAAGTCAAGGACAATGTCAGTATTCTCTGACTGACTTAATATGCAGATGATTGCAAATTAGGAGATGTCATTGAATCCCCCACTGACACTAATGTTCTCTAGGAAGGGCTGACACAACATACAACAGGTGTCAGAGCCATGGATTAAAACTAAATTCCAAGAAATGCATAACAGTATCCTTCAGGAAGTCATCCACCCCTGGTAACTATCCTATTGAGAACATACCCCTAAGAGTGAACCCTTTAGTCAGGCACTTTGGGACACAAATAGAGAGTAATCTAACCTTTGGCCATCATGTGTCTATGGTCGTAAGTAGATCATTCTATTTTTGCAGAACTTATAAACAAAGATATGGCATCTAAGCCCAAGGAGGTCACTGTTTCACTGTATTCAGCATTCATCAGACCCATCATTGAGTACAACACCCACTTTGATGTGTACCTAACCAGGCTATCCAACAATTGGAACATCTGCTAAGGTTCCTCACTAAAAGAATAGAAGGTGTAAGTAACATGTCCTGTGCAGACCACCTCAATGTCCTATCCCTGTATTCTGCAGGCTGCTGATGGGGGAGATCTATGCCTGGCATACAAGGCATTGTCAGGCACTACCCTGATGGACCTCCTGCATATCTACAAAACAATCATCACTAGAATTACCCATTCTAAAGATTTTAAACCTTGCATGTGATATAAATAGGACGTAATGGAGAGACAGGTATGTATCCCACAGACTACCCTTTCTTTGAAACAGCTCCACATCCCTGTGAAGCAGAGCTCCTTCTTAACCTAGTTCAAGTGTAACTTGGGAAAATGGATGGGGAACAGACTTAAATTCATCCTTGGTTTGCCACCTACTCTAATGAACACAAGCAACCTGTAAATTGTTATCTCCCAGCCCCCTGCTTGTAAATGTTTCACATCCAAAACCCCTGCTTACAATTATCAAGGGGAACAGAACTTGTCAAGAGATTTTGGATGCATGGCTTGGGTTAAAAAGGCCCTTGTAGTCATTAGCCTAGAACACAGCTATGAACCTATAAGTGTCATTACTAACACAGTTTGGGCATCTCAGTTCAGCAGAGTAGTAAGGCAAAATTATGTTAAAGTCCAAAAGGAAGTTAGATATTTTTTTAATTTTAGTATCATATGTTTGGGCTAGGTGTTGAAGCTAAGTGCTTAATCCAATGCAATAAAGTCAGCCCATATCCAAACTGTTGCCATTTTTACAATAGTTTTTTAGAGGCCATCTTCTTTGCTATAGCCACCATAAAGACAGGGTAGTGCTACAAGCTGTCATTTGTAGACAGTTTTTCCCCTTCTGTCTCAGTAAAATCACTTTTGTTGGACTCTGCAAAACAGAACAGGCTCATAGTTCTAATTGAAGCAGATGGCGTTCATTATATTTTGGAGTGGTATCATTATGTGTAAACAGAAAAATAAATGATTATATCAAGTGGGTCATGAAAACACTCTAATGTTCTTAGTTAGGTTACAGCACAGAAAACGTTGGAAACCACTGCTGTCTGTCATTTACTACTCTGCCTATGTCAGGATGGTAGGTCTAAATTGTTTGGGCATAATGTGATCTCACCCTCACCCCTTTCAACTGGTACCATTACAGATCAGAGATGTATACACATTAAAATTCTGCTTAAAGGAGTTGATAGGGGTTTAGTTAGACCTTCCTTGTTTATCTGAAAAGAAAAATATATATGTTTACTGGTTCCATGGGACTTATATGTTTGATTTTCAGCTCTGGCAGCATTAGTTATATTTATATGTATGAAAGGAATGTCTCCCCTTGCCTCTGTAACAAACTGATGCATATCATTGTTTATTGTAAAATTTATGTAAAAGCTTCTACAAGAAAACTTCCTGTGTCATTCAGAAAAGTAACCCTTTTTTTCTTTAATGTTAACAAGTTACAGTCACAATTTTCCTTTTCAGTTTTCTGATGAAACAAAATACTTTATTATTGCTTTCATGTGTTGAGGTAAAGATGTCTGCTTAGGGTTAGAAGACACAGAGAGATAATCAAGTGGTTTCTTTACTTTAATCAAGATTTTTTTTATTACTAGGATTAACTTTGGAAAAATAAAGTAGTATTTTTTCCTGTTAAATAAATTGCATTTGTGATCCCACTAATATTCTTTCCTGTAAATTTATCAATACATTTATACCTGATCAGTATCTTTTACTACATGCAAAAGTAAATAATCCCATAGATCTCATTGGTAGTGGTACCTGATCAGAATTATTTGGGGGGCTGGGGACAGTGTCTGACTCTGTCTTTACAAACAGATAATTTAATGCATCATAGTTTCTTTCAGTAAAATTTAGGAACAGTCATTTACAAATTATTGAGTTCCCTTTTTCTCTAAATATTTTTATCCCCACTATTTGATGCCATAAACCTCCCCTTCAGAACTTAAACACCACAAGAGGAGCCATCAGGATGTTTATTCTTGCCCTAGTTTTTTTTACCTCCCCCCATGATAGTAGCCTCAATGAGTGGGATTCCACAGTGCTGGACCAGGTGACTGAGGCACATTTATACAACTATCCCCCGGCTACATCAGGCATTCTGCTTGATGGCTGTTCATCTTTCACAACTATGTTGGCTACTTCTAACCCAACTAGCCTCCTTTGCTTATCATGGGTAAAGAGGACTGGGCTGCTTCCCCCTCCCTTATGATGGGTGGGCTAATATCACCCTCATAGTCCTGGCCTCCCCTGCCAACTCCCAAGGGGCACACATGCTACTTTTCTTTAAAATGCTATTGCACTCCATGTACTACAGCTGGTGGCTAAGAAAAAGTGCCTCATACATTTTAGATTATGCTACTATCTGCACCCAGTGCAACATGTTTGAACAATTTTGTTCAAGGAAAATATCCTCAATGTGCAATGAATTGATCGGACGTACAGAAAAGATTTTATTTATTTTTTATAAATGACAGAGTTTAATACTATATATATACTCATGTGTTGTTGCACAGAAATAAGGTGAAACTAGGGGGTCTATATTATAAGACCGAAAGTGTATATGTGCAACTACATAAAAGTCGACACATAATGCACAAAACCTAACAATAGCGAATGGCCATGTAAGCAAATTTTTCCCTAGGGGAAAAAACGTATGTGGCCGTTCGCTAAAAAAAATAATTTACCATCATAAACAGGTGGGGGGCTTCACCCCCCACACCCCCCTAACTAAATATACCAACTCCAAGATCGCACTATAGGGAAGGAAAGGGTAACTCTGTGAAGTTGGCCAACTATCGCCTTGCCCTATGATATATTCATCGAATTGCTTAAATGTGAATCGATGAATATGTGTTGCTGTTTCTGTATTTGCTCAGAAGCATTTTCATTTCATGCTTCTAATATAGACCCAAAGCTAAGTGCACTGCTAATTCTAAGGGTAACCAATTAACGCACAAGACAAACACTGCAATGTATTTTAACTACATGATCAAATAACTGAGGAAAACTAAATGTTTTGACTAAATGAATCTTTCTACTGTGATTTGTTTAGAATAGTCTGTCATTCATTCCCAAAGAAAGTATGTAAACAAAATAATAACTCAGTTCTTTTTATAAATCGGCCCATTTACAAGTGTTCGCTGTCTGTGAATCATTTGTGATGAGCATGTTTACTTTAAAGGCAAAATTAACATATCATGCTTAAAAAAATATCCAAGAATTAATATCCTTTTGATACTCTGAGATTGCATTAATGATGTTACAGCAGTACAACACAATCAGAATACAATGTTTTCTAAGCATTTAATTGCATTAAATCTGTACAATGTTCTTATTTTCTGCAATGTCAGTTTCCTCCTCAGCAAGAATATTTTTTTTTTCTGAAAAAAAGGGTAATTTTGTGACAGTGAAGTAAATGATATACTCTTTAAACCTCTCAAACTGTTATTTTAGTACTTGATGCAAACCAGATATTAAAGTATAATTCATACAAATAACACTGACTTATATCAATAAATATAAAATACCTCAAATACCAGTATAATTAATTCATACTACAAATCAATTTCCTCCCACCAACAGCAAACAAGGTTTCTTCTTATTATCGACTCTATTTAATTAACATGCTGGAAATAGATAATAAACTCATATGTATCCTGTCTCAGGGTCATAGCAGTCTTTGGTCTGTTTGGCACACATTTGGAAATGAAAGCAGCTGTTTCCTACTCACTGCTTTGTTTTCTTTCTGGTATACTTCTGGAAGTGTATGCAAGGAAAATGAAAAGTGTTTGTGCATTACAAACAAACATGTTCATTGCAGGGGAAGAGACCTATGTGTATCCTTTATGTATGTATGTATGTAGGTATGATCAGCACCCAAGACCAAGAAAAGTTGAATGCAATTAGTTGTGCCATCTCCAGAGATGTATTTTGGTGCTTAAAACCAATAATTGCAGATTGCCTTGATTGTTTGATATCCACTACTAAGGGTATTCACAAATAGTGTGTGTGTGTGTGTGTGTGTGTGTGTGTGTGTGTGTGTGTGTGTGTGTGTGTGTGTGTGTGTGCGTGCGTGTGTGTGTGTGTGTGTCTGTGTGTGTGTGTGTGTGTGTGTGTGCGTGCGTGTGTGTGTGTGTGTGTGTGTGTGTGTGTGTGTGTGTGTGTGTGTGTGTGTGTGTGTGTGTGTGTGTGTGTGTGTGTGTGTGTGTGTGCGTGCGTGCGTGCGTGTGTGTGTCTGTGTGTGTGTGTGTGTGTGTGTTTTAGGCAAAGAGAGAGTGAGATCTACTACATACCAGGAATACTGAAACTGTAGTATTGCAGTAATCTGGGAAGGCATAACACGTAAAAGATTAAGGAGAGTTTAAGAGCAATCACTGGGAGATACGTGGGGGGCTATATATATAGGTGCACAGTCTACATTATCAGGGGAAGGGTACTATGACAGCACACTGCAGTGCTCATGTTTATTTCAGGATATTTTCAGAGCAGCTGTGTCTCTACATTATGTGTATTTTCACTATATTCTGCACAAATATATTGTTAATGAACCATCTTAAAGAGGTGATTGCAAAATTAATGTTGAAGGGACAGAGGTGGGTAGCTTTGTTTACAACCTGTACATTATGGAATGGAATAGTTACTAATGCAATATACATTCTCAGCACCACTAACTTTGTCCATTGGGTCACATTTTCAGTTTTTTTTAATAGACAGTATTTAGCCATATTTGCTGAACTAGTCAGTGTAACCAGTTTGCAAGGTACACCAGAAATCAATGTTTAACTTATTGTATTTGTCATAAAAGTTGACAAAATGAGGGTCAGTTAAATGTGTTAATATTCTGTTATAAAGCTCTATACTTTTGTAATCCTTGTTTTGTAAAGGGAATAATGATAGCTATTTTATAGAAACCAGAAAATTAGCCAATAGATAGTGAGTGGTTTATAAGACACTGAAGAGTCATGAATATAAATGTCTCATGTACCCTGAGGAGCTTTAGTGTAAGTTTACCAAGACCTGCTGATGTATAACATGAAGATAATATTGAGGGGTTTTTTTTGTTAATAATTTGCTCCCTTCCGATACAGTGACCTGCTGAAACTCAAAGCATAATAAATATTATGGGGATGGCTCAACGATGGCTGATGAAACGGGATACATTGTCTATTTTCTTCCTGCTACATTGCTAGTCTTACACCACCTGGTCTTTTCTGTTTTTGGATAGGATGTTTTTGCTGAATTTACTGTTTTTTTATTTGTTTCTTACTCCATATGGTTTGTGAGTTAGGTGTTTGACAGTTAGTGCAGATGTATTTTTTGTCTTGCTTTGCTTTTAACCTCCTTTCATAACCATGAGCCAGGCATCTTCATTTTCTCTCTTGCAGAGGTAGCATTACATTTAGCATACACGGCAGAACAGCACTGTAGTCATTTTGTATGCAGTCGCATTAAGACTAGACCATACTAGCTATCGCTGTGTGTAGGGAATGTTCATCATTTTGTGATTTGGTCAGATATGTAGTAAACAGTAAAGTATGTCTCTTAACTAATGATGTGGACATTTTGGAGTTATAGAAGGCACCAGCAGAAATGTTGTGGTAGTCAAACACTGGCTAGCGAGCTTGTCTCACTTTGGGTTTATGTTGTTAGAATAGACTGTTGGCAGCTGTACAGGATACATCTGGCAACTAGCAGCAAAACCTTTCCCCCATTTCCTGAACCAAGTCTCTTATACGAGAGGACCTGGTAGATTGTGTCAGCTGTGGTAAGGATTCTGTCTTCAAATGCATCCAGGACTCAGTTATTATTATTATCTTCAGATGCATCTTCTTGAGACATTACTTGAGATAGCCACATTTGTTTTGCATACTGCCTGTAATTAAGGACTTCACAGCAAAACCTTTCTTGAAGGCAAAATGTATATCATGTTAGACTTCATTTGAGTTCAGTAACACCCTCCCAAGAAGACATCAAGTATGAACAGTATTGGCTTGAGGCAAACGCCAGCCTTTACTAGCCACTGACAATAAGCCATACCATGATGTATGAAAACAAAAGCTTGTTATTCCAAAACATGTGGCATGCAGGGTATGGTGGCCACCAAATATGAATTTCATGATGCATTAGTGAGAAGCACTTGTGATTTGGGTGCAATCACATATGCCATGAGATTGTTTAAAATGTGTGCATGCTGGCTAGGTGTGGTGTCCTTGTGCCTAGAATTAACAGTTTGTCTGGTAGGCTAGTAAGTATTATTATAAGTAACATCATTATTAAACACCCTCAGTCATGACGGTCCCAGAGGTTTATAAGGCCTACACTGTAAAAGAGGCATTCCTAGTGGTCAGTGGTTCATGGGGAGAGCAGTGCTGGACCCATCTCTGTTCCAGATGAAAGCAGTGAGAGCTTGTCAACAATCGATGCTTCATGATGTTTATGCTGTCCTCTTCATCACAGACTTTGAAAGGTAATTGATTAATTAATTAATAATGCTAAAACATAGCTAGTTTTATAAGTATGGTAATAGCAGACAGGGAATACATTGTTAGTATTCTATATATCTGCAAATAGACATTCAAAATATGCAGGGCTTCCTTCTAAACTGTTGGTAGTTTTAGATTTCTATGAGGTTATAGGCATTATTGCACTTATTAAAAATGCATTAAATATATCCACTCAGATAAGTACTAAATTGTCTTACAGTTATTCTAAACAATAAACTGTAACAATCATATTCTATTTAAATATCTTTAGCAGATGTGCCTGTATCATTTTTGCCACACTCATAGCCATAGAATAATTATAGTGACAATGTATAGGTTTTTGACCACAACTAAATTATCAGGTCCAGCTAATACAATTCGTGTATGACCAAAAAGTGTTAATACTGTGATGCTGAAGTTATTACTCAGCACTGCTAATTTGGTGCAAGGCTCTACTATTTGTGTCCTTTTCATTTCTAATATGTTTAGAATTAGTGTCAGTATGGCAGATCTAAGTGTAGGTCAATAGCTGGAACCTTTAATAATGAAGCTTTTTTCAAGAAGGGAATTTACATTAATAAAAAACACACATTTTTGTGGGGACATACGCCCCATATCCCATGCAAACATTATGTATTTACTAAATACTCTAACTTGTGGTATTTTTGCATCATGGGGTAAGGGAATCTCCCACAAGTAGTGACAACACCAGTATGACCCAGTCAGAAATTTCTCTGCCTACAGCATAGAAAGCTTCCCCTCTAATTTAAAATAATTTGGTTGCAAACCATTATATACACTTCCATTAGATGAAGCAGTAACTTTATTTAACACTGTATTTCCAAATGCCCTATATTCACATGCCCAAATACAACAAAAATAATAAAATCAAGCCCATCTCCCTGGTTATCCAAGCACACAAAGCAATTAATGGAAGAATGGGATAAGGCATGGAAAGCTTGGAAAAAATACAATTCTGACATGTACCTAATAAATTTTAAACATTTCAGAAATTAACCAAGCAGAAAATAAAATGTGATAAGAAAATGTACTACACAAATCATCAAACATCCACCTTAAAAAACCCTAAACAATTCTGGTATTCAGTCAATCTATTTGTTTATCCTGGTATATTAGCCAGCCTTCCCCTCCTACAAGCAATGAACAAGAGAGTATAAGTTCACAATTTAACCATCATTATATACAAGCAGTTAAATGTCTACTAGAAAACATTACCCCAACAGGAGCCACACAACCTCAACCCAACAATATCCCTAGTGCAATCTTCTCTTTTAATCCAGTCTCTCAAAAACTTCTTACACAGCAAAATCTACCACTCTTGCCCGAATAAATTGCCTTCTGAATACTTAATGTTAGCTGCAGATGCACTAGCACAACCAATCTCTATCCTGATAAACTGATCCATAATCACAAACTAAGTCCCTGGCATGTGGAAGAAATTTTAGTCTTCCACTACACAAAGGTGACAACATAACCAAGCTCTCAAACTACAGACCAGTCACCATTCTCTCTCCTTTATACAAAAATACCTGAAAAATGTATACAATCCCATCTCCTAAAGTTTATGGTAAAGGTAAACTTCCATCCCCAGCAACACATCTTTCGGCCACAGGACAACACAGCCTTCCTTAGCTTCACCTCAATCATAAATCAAAACAGGAATAAAGGTAATCTTGTATAAACAGTTGCATTTCATTTCTCATAGGTTCATTGGTTCATAGGTTGTTACTAGGCTAACAATCACTAAGGCCCTTACAAGCCTAGTCATGCACCCCAAACCATTTGGATTCCAAGTATCATATGGGGAGGCATGCTAGTAGGCAGGTAGCTAAGAATTTGTAGGCAGGGTGTTAGGATAATACTTTTCTTATGAAGAGCAACTCCATTCCAAGTCAAATTACATGTTATTAAGGGGTCTATATTACCATGTCAAAAGACATGTTCACTGAACATGTCTTAATTGACATGGAAATATCGACTTGTCAAAAACTCGAATGGACGAATTAGTGACATTTTTTCCCAGGAGAAAAAAATCACTTGGCCATACAGAATAAAAACACACTTTCAAAGCTTACAACGTAGGGGCTTCGCCTCCCACACACACCCCCAAACTAAATATACTAACTCTGAGATCACACTACAGCAGGAAAATCCTGGATGATGGCCGAGCGATTTTTTTCCCATGGGAAAAAATTTGCTAACGCAGCCATTTGGGTTTGTGACAAGTCGATATTTCCATGTCGATTAAGACGTGTTCAGCAAACATGTCTTTCGACATGGTAATAGACACCTGTTATTAAGTGGGTCTATATTATATTCTTGAATGCCGACAATGTCGAATCTGACATTGTTGACATGAGAATAGCGAACGCTGAGAATCTTAAATGCATAAATGGAAATCTCTGTAAGGGGAGATTTCCGTTTACTGCAATGTAGTGCGGTCTCGGAGTTGGTATATTTAAGTATTGGAGGGTGTGGGGGTGCAGCCCCCCCATGTGGAGGGCACAGGGGTGCTTGCCCCCCTGCTTAAACCCATTAGGGTGCATTTTTCTTTTTGGGGTCTTTTTGTAAGGTTGACGTTTGAAGACATCGACCATATGGTGTTGACCATATGGTGTTCGTTGTTTTCAACTGTCAATCTTATAATATAGACCCTATTAAGTGATGGTTTGTCAAAATCCAATGCCACTCCAAACCCCGGGAACACACCAGCCTATGTTGAATTGCTCTCAGAGCCTCCTTATAACCATGTCAGTGGCTGCATACAGGCTGTTGCACCTATCAGAAGTAAGCTGAGAACTACCCCCAGAAACAAACCACTCTGGTGGCATCCCAAATTAAACAGGCTATACAAAAAAAGGAAACACCTATGGCAAAAATCAAGAATGGTAACTCCCATGAAGATAAAAACTCTCTAATCAAAGTAAATAGGCCACTAAGAGGGCTAATTAGGTCAAGCAAAGCTAGCCTTGAGGTTAAGATATCTTCTCAGGTAAAAGATAACCATGAGGCCTTCTACAGCTATGTCAGAAACCTCAAGAGCAGCACACAGCAATGTGCTAAACTGGTGGTAATTGTTGCCACATTCACTAAGTCTTGGAATATAGTGCTTACACCCCTGTCACCCCAACCAGCCCTCAAAATTACCATCAAACATAACCCCTCCAAGTGTAACTAGGGAGCATGTACTGTCTGCACTCACTAAAGCCAAGAACACAGCCTCAATGGGCCCCAATAACATCCCAGCTTGCCTCCTGTAGAGTCTAAAATATGATTTATCAGGACCCCTGGATTCACTATTTAACCATAGTTTTAAAATAGGCCTTGTGGCACATGAATGATGGACTGCGACAGTCACCTCCCTTCATAAGGGAGAACATTCAACATACCCTGGAAACTCCATATCTATTAGTCTGATTAATCTTATTTGCGAAGATATGGAAATAATTATCATGGAAATTACCAGCAAGGACATAGGAAACCTCCAGACACTGGATACATCCCAGTTTGACTTTGTCAAATGAAGGTCATGCTTACTGAATCTGCTGGACTTCTTTGAAAAAGTCTTTTAGGCGGTGGATGGGGGGAAAGCTGTGCATACTGCCTACCTCGATCTGGCAAAGGCATATAATACAATACCCCACCTAGGTATTGTCAGCAAACTTACAGAACTAAGTATAAAGCCCTTCATAACATGCTAGATAGTTAGCTGGCTCACTGATAGGACCCAGGAGGTTAGAATTGGTGAGGCCACCTACACAAAGAGGCTACTCACCAGTGCTGTTTCCCAGGTCTCTGTGCTAGGCCCACTCCTCTTTGGCATCTACTTCTTGGATGTTAAAAACAATGTCAAAGGCCTCTGGCTAACCAAATTCATAGATGATTGGAAACTGGGAGCAGTCATTGAATCCCACCAAGATGAGAACACCCTTCAGGAACATCTAATACAAACACTTGTTGCCAAAGCTGTGGCCTAAAACTCAATACCATGAAATACATTATAGTACATTTTGGGAAGTCTGCCACCCCAGGTAACTACATCATCAATAAAACACCCTTAAAAGTTGATTCATTAATCAGGGTTCCAAGAACTCATGTAGATAGTAACCTAGCCTTCTACCAACATGTGCCTAAGGTAGTAAGAAAATCCTTTTGTGTTGCTCAAATTATAAGCAAGGGCATGGCATCTAGGTCCAGTGAGGTCATCATACCACTGTATGTATCATAGATTATAATGCCCCCTTCTGAATGTACCTGACCAGACACATACAACAACAGGAATGCCCACAAAGGTTCCTTACTAACAGAATACAGGGAGTAAACACAATGTCCTATACTGATTGTCTTAAAGCCCTGATGCTTTACTCGATATCATACAGACTCCCGAGAGTTGATCTTTGCCTGGCATACAAGGCATCCCTGGACCCTGTTTTGATGAATCTTTTGCACATCCACAAAACAAACAGCATCAGAACTACTAGATTAAACTACCTAAGTTTTGCTTGCAGGATAAATAGGACATATTGGAGAGACAGACATGTTTCTCAGAGAATTCCCATTCTCTGTAATGGGCTCCCCATCCACATGCAGTAGAGTTCCTACCTATCCCTATTTAAGCACAGCTTGGACCAATGGATGGGTAAAGGGAAATTCACCCCTGGTCTGGCTCCTACATCTCTGATGGACAGAGACAGTCAGTAAATCACTCTCTAAAAGTTAAATATAAATCAAATCTGTGGGTCACATTTGGGTTGCACGGCTAGGCTTTTAAGGCCATAGTAGTCATTAGCTGGGTCTATATCACATCTTTGAAAACACTAATTGTCAAATCACTATTCAGCGAATCTACTTTGTCGAAATCTAACTTTGTCAAATGGCCATGTAATCTAAGTTTTTCATAGGGAAAAACAACTGTTGGCCATCATCAGGAATTTGCCCTTTTCCCCACTGTAGTGCGATCTCGGAGTTGGCATATTTAGTTAGAGGTGTGTGGAGAACACAATTGGATGGGTTTTACATTTTTAGAATTTTGTGATGGTAGGTAGGTTGAACAGCCATTGCGATTTCAATAAAGTGGGTTTGCTGAATAGTGATTCAATAATTAATGTTTTTGATGCTGTGATATAGACCCATTAGCCTAGTATACACCTATGAACCTATGAATCATGGCTTTGCAACTCTGAACTGTTCCTAAACCCTAAAAATTCAAAACTGATCTTATTTATCCCAAAGCAGCATTTTATATCAAAATTGTTGTTTTTAGTAACCTTCTCAGATCACACAAAGGTTGAACTGGTATGACACACAAAACTGCTTGGTGTCACTATCAACAAAAACATGAAATTAGATCTCCATATGAGAGAAGTATTTAAAAAAACTCATCAAAAACTCAACACACTCTACAGGAACAAACCCTTTCTGACTACTGCAGCAAGAAATCAGTTAGACACTACCTTCCAACTTCCAGATCTTCTCTGTGCCTCTCCAATACCAGTCAACCTGCAAACTACACAGTCATGTTTCTTACAGAAATGCTATAACAAAATAGCTAAATACGCAGCTATCACAAACAATTTATCCCACCATTGCCTTGTCCTTAAACAATTCTCCTGGCTTGAACTTTCACATTTATTATCTCTTTCCCAATTAGGATTTGCACACAAAATTTTCTACAGGTCCAGTTAATGTCCAGCACTAAGCAACCCCATCACTTTACTCCCCTAATAGATCCCTAGACAAAATGGATCGAACTCTCCTCCGAATAACCAAATCTTATAATTCTGCTGGGGACTTCTGTTACTCCTCATACATCTCTAGAATGTGGAAATTTCTACTTCTAACCCTAAAACAAATCCATAATCCTAACTTGTTTTAATCACACCTTAAACTAAATCTCAGGGACTCCAGCCACAGCTCCTGCACTATTCCCAGCAGGCACTCTTCAAATGTCTCTATAAATATGCTATAGTGTTAATGCTATCTTTCTTCACTGCTTGAACAGTCTCTTTGAAATTCTTTGGTGTTTTTTAACAATAACAGTATTGTATGTACATTCCAAATGCACAAATCATTACAGTTATAAATTTTGAATCCACTCTATGCGTATGTTCACTGCCAAACTGTAAAGATTTCACAGTGTATTCATTGCTATGACTTTGAAGGTTTTCTCCCTTGGCCTCCTCTGAAAAAGGGTACTTTTGGTACCTAGTCAGACTATTCTTGTAAATACTAATAATAGTAATACTAATAATAATTGTTGAAGAGGATAGCATGTTCTGCAATTCTGCAGTATCACACAACTGGCAATTCTGCAAAGTGAAGACTTTGCTGAATGTGAAGGATAGGAGATCTAATCTTAGCTCAAAAATGAAATTGTACCTAAAATAGTGGTATCCAAGTGCAGCACAAGAAGGCCCTATACTTCTGGGGTGTGCCAACTTCCAGGAAAGATGTTAAACTGACACCCTTTCTATCAATACTGATGTTGTCTTATTGGGAGCACAACTGAAAAAAACAGTCCAAGGCACTGCTTGCAAAACAGAAGGAGAATGTTTCCCTGTTCATTAGGCAATAGCTCATTCCCAAAGGAATGGTGCTTAAAGTTTCTGGGCTGTGTGTAAGGCACAGTCATATACTGGCTACTGCTACATACAGTGTCACTTCAGTTAATACCTTTTATGTGTTTAGAATATTATTATAAAAAGCACAGTCTTCTTGCATTCCACATGCACTACAATTATGTCTTGCATGGTTAGAAAAAATGGTCAGTCTAGTTGATTTAAAATGTGCTACATGCATTTCTCCATGGGTGTTGTGGTATGGAGAATATGCCTCTGTATAAAAAATTTATTTCAAAATGCTGGTGTGATGTCCCCACTCTGGGCCAGTAATCAAGGAATCTGACACTGGAGAAGGACGTTCATTTGGAATACAAATGGATACACTCAGTATATCCAGATGCAGACCTCTATGCATGAAGTACAATTTCCATTAACAGTACAAAGGAAACACAGTCAGCCCGGGATCCAGATTTCTTTATATCTGTCTCACTCCAGAGCCCCAATAAGGCTTCCCACTAGCACAGCTATAGGGTTAAATCCTAAGCTGAGTGTCCAAGCCAAGTCCTCTAGCAGCCTCTCTGTGAAACTAGTGCATGTCCCTGTTCCAAGTAGCTGACATACGCGTCCCTGTTCCAAGTAGCTGACATACGCACACACACACGCGCACACACATACACACACACACACACACACACACACACACACACACACACACACACACACACACACACACATACACACACACACACACTGTGAGATTTGATTTTCACACACACACGCACACACACACACACACACACACACATGCACACATACTCCTGGGAAAAGTTGGCACATATTTACCCACTGTGCCCCCTTCTGCCCAGACTATAAGGTAGTTATCACTGCCAACAGACAATACAAAGCCAGTTACCTAAGGGTCTTGCAAGGGTACCCAATTATACTGAGTAAATTAATATTAATTCAAATGGTAATGTTGACCAAACAGACAGGCTTCAGGAGTGGCCACAGTGTCACTAATAAATATAAATACTCTCAAATGTTAAAAATATTCTCTAAAGGACCAGCCACGATGAAAAGTTTAAATATATTTAATAATAAATAATAAAAGAACATGAAAATATGAAATATCTATTTACAGTAAACACCAGAATTTCAGACACAGGAAATATTAAAATAACACAGCTGGAAAGATTCACGCAGTTACAGAAAAACAATACTTAACTATTCTCACTATATTTTCCTGACTGATCTAGAGAATTACTGTCTCTACTTACTTTATACAGCAAGGCAAGATGAAGTAGGTGATGTATCCTTAAAGAAACTGACTGCTGCGAGATATCTGTCTCACCTAAGATTAAAACATTATTTCTGTACAGAATGACATCACATACATCTGGTCATCTGACTTCTGGTTTGCAATGCAACTCCCCATTCTAGAAACTGACAGGATTTAGCATCTACATATCAATAATACGCACACAAGAGTATTGTTCATATCTGGTGCAGCTTCTGGAAGTCATAAAACAATTACAAACTTCTACTCATCCTACAAAGACTAACAAACCATGCATCTTACAGCCATTGGGTCTCTGGCTTCATCCAAAACTGTGAGATTACATCTTTATGGCTAGGCCCAGTAATTTAATTTCTTACTATTTTCCAAAGTTATAAGAACAAAATTAATAAAGGCAGGGTACGGAGTAGTGCAAGAAAACAAAAGTCAAATAAGTAAAAAATACTGCACTAAACTGCATAGAGACTTGAAAGATTTTCAAAATCAACATGTATTCTCTTGGCCAAGAGATTTAATTAGAACAACTGCCACTACTACCTCTGATGGACGTTTGCATCAATCAATTGCAGCCGTAACAGGAAGTAATACTGTACCTATCACTTCAATGACACTAGCGTGCACTAGACTAACTCCTTCTCCACAATCTGCATCTACTCTGGCATTTATTGCTAGCAACACTGATTCAATGGCCCAAACTACAACTACAAATAAGTTAGATCCTGGAGCCAACACGGGTGGAATTAATTATTCCTTTGACCTTGTAGTGAGGCCACGCTGTGTTACAGCAAGCCATAAAATCAGCTCTACAGATTTTTTAGTGCACAAAGTGCAGAAAGTGACCACAGGCTTCTCTTTATCGTCTCCTCTACCAATTAAAAACTGATTGAGGAGCCAGGGGATAAAGGGAACTTTGCAGCATCAACCCAGTATGGAACGAATGCAACAAACAGTGAAGAGGAGACGTTATTGAATACAGGTTTGATCTTTAACACCTCTTCCATTACATTAACAGAGGAATATATTGTTTTGTTGAATAAGGGACTTTCTTATATTCCAGCCAAATGTGCTGATCACGCAGAGATGTTAAAAGATCTTAGACTACTAGGTAGGAATCTTACTTTAAAAACAATTTATAATGGAAACAATGTGAATGAAAGAATGTGTTTTAAGAAACCAAGTACATACATATCGAATATACATCCAGTGGTACAGACTTTTATAAATGTATGTGAGAATGATTTTAGATATCTTTTTAAAGAAGGTACTAAAGCAAGTTTTTCTAATATGTCTAACCATGATTACTTTGGCTTTAAATGAACTTAAAAATATGCACTCAATAGAAATAAGGCCAGCTAATAAAGGTGGAGGCATTGTGATTTTAGACAAAGATTTATACCTGCGACAAATGAGATTGCTTGTAAATTATGTCTATACCTACCAACACATCTCAAAGGCAGTATTGAACAGCATTGTGGAGAAAGTATATTTTTAATTTTTGATTTGTTAATGACTAATCTTATTGAAGAAAAACTTTTTAAATATTTTAATGTTGCACATCCATTGATTCCTAGAATTTATGTCTACCTAAAATTCACAAGAACAAATCTGCACCACCTATGAGACCCATAGTGTCTGGTGCAGGTAGGTGTACAGAACCATTATCTATTTATATTGAGAATAGCCTACATACACTCCTAGATCAATGTGAAACAATTTTAAAGGACATGAAAACCTTTTTACAGAAACTACATAATCGGTTACGAGGAGTAGATGATGATTATATTTTCGTCACACTTGATATTGAATCTCTTTTTACTTCTATTCCTAATGATTGGGGCACGGAGACTATTAGAGATTTTCTTACATCCAAGAACTGCTTTTCTCATAATAAGGTTACACTTATATGTACATTGCTAGAGTTAGTCCTTGAGAATAATGTTTGTGCATTTGAGGAGGAATTCTTTTTACAGAAGGTTGGCGTGGCTATGGGCACTGCGTGTGCCAATAGCTATGCCAACCTGGTGCTAGTACAATGGGAACTTACATCTATTTTATCAGAGTCCAATCAATATGGTCAGTACATTATGTGGTACGTCCGTTTTGTGGACGATATGTTTTTGCTATGGAAAGGAAATGAGAATGCTGTAGAGGATTTCACTAGATATTTACACACAACAACTAACTTCTTAAAATTTACCTATCATTATTCTAAACATGAAATAGAGTTTTTAGACATTACACTAAAGAAATCTGAACTTATGCAAATATCTAGTAGCATTTATGTAAAACCTACCAGGAGGAATGCCCTTTTGCATAAAAGAAGTATGCACCCGCAACATATTTCACGCCATGTATTTAAAGGGCAGATATATAGAACTTTAAGACTACATAGTAATGACAGAGATACACATACAGCCCTATCACAATTAAAATTAGATTTTTTAGAGAGAGATTACTCAGAAAAATAAATAGTAAAAGGTATAGAAGAAGCCTGGTTACATAAGGCTGATAGGTGTAAACTATACTTTGACTATACAGCTGAAGAATCAAACACTAGCCAAGATAGAATGGTTACCATTGATAATTTGATATCAATGAATTTTGTGACATTATAAAGAGTAACTGGAGGCTTCTACAAGATGCACCAGAATTAATTAATGTAGTTGGTACAAAACCATCCTTCTCTTTTAGAAATAATAAATCCATAAAACAACACATGCCATAAAAGGAGGGTAAACAAAAACCTGTATGAATCTACTAGTATAGAAACATTTACATGTAGAAATTGCACAGCATGCAAATATTTATATGCTAGTTCCTTTTACCAAAATCCCTCTTTGAGATTCACACTGAGAATGCAATACTATGCAGACTGTAAAACAGTCAATTTGGTTTATTTTTCTTCTGTGAGAAATGTCATGCCTACTATGTAGGTAAAACAAATAGACATCTTAAAGACAGAGTGCTTGAGCACATCAGGGATGTGAAGAACAAGAAAGAAGATAATGCATTAGCAGTACATGTACTACAAAATGACCCTACACATAGTTTTAGATTTTTTGTTTTACAAGTATTAGATGTAGATATTAGAGGAGGGACCTGGAGAATCGTACAGAAGCAGCAGAACAGAAATTGATTCCTCTGCTAAATGCTGAAAGATCTCCAGGTCTTAGTACTTCTTCATTAAAACCTTTTCTGAAGGCATGCCCTCTTAGGCATAAATAAAGAATGCTGTTTTTATAAAGAAGGATTTTTACATAGTTTTTATATAGTTTTTACACAGTTCTTAAATGTTTTTAAAATGTATGCAAATGCTTTTGAGTATGTGTTTTATATCATATGTTATGTACTATATATGCACACATTTTTAAATACTTTTTTCACTTTAATTGATGTGATTAATTAAGTCAGCTGACTTTGTAGAGGATTATTTAGGATGAGCACTATCTTTGAATGTTGTCTGATGAAGCGACTGGATGCCGTGAAAGCACTTACTTTGTGTGTATCTTTGTTGTTTTATTGAATAAACAGCTTACAGTACGTTTCTAGCCTGCAGGCTTAGTGCAATATTTTTTACTTATTTTCCAAAGTTAGCTGAAGCTGAGCTTAACCTCTTCTCTTTCAGTATCCTCTGTTAATGTATATTTATTTAATTCAGTTACAGTATAGTCAGAACCCAAGTTTGGCACATTTTTAACACAAGCAACTTTACAAATCCATTTTCAACACAAGCATCTGTACAAATCAGTTTGATATTCAAACAACATATAATTCTTTACTAAATTCAAGTTAGCTGTGCTAGCAGATGTTACAAATTCCCCTGCCCCACTTCACCTGGCACAGCTGGAAATACATCACATCATCACATCTCTCCCCCAGACTCAAGCTAATTTTTCAAATAACCCTTAAGAAACATTGCTTGAGAGGAATAAGCCTATCTGGGAATACATTAACCAATGGTAATCTACTTGGTGAGTAGCATCCTGCCCTCACCAAGAATGATACCTCAGTATAAAGAAAAAAATGATCAATTTCAACAAGTGGCTAAGCTTCTGGTGTCATTCAAAGGGGATTCAGTGTCTTTCAGCCTGGGATGACATACTCAACAAGCCATGTTACTTCGCAAGAGACGGCTTGCACCTGTCACCCCTAGGCTTTCGAATACTGACCAAGGCTCTTGCTTCCCCCATAGTGCCTTTTTTAGGCAAGGCTCAAAAGTCAAACCCACCTCCATAAACAGCACAATTAACAAAAAACTGAGGGTTATGTTACTCAACGCCATGAGTTTAAATCTCAGAATGCACACACTCAAAGCACTCCTCAGTATGGAGAACGTTGATATCTGTGCAGTAACTGAAACCTGGTTCAAGGCTCCAGACAGCACCCCAGCAGTACCAGGCTAAAACTCATACCACACGTTTCGGCCACAGAACACAGATCGAAACACAAAAGGAGGGGGTGTATCCATATTCATCAAGGATGCCTACACCTCCAGGTTAGTGGCACAGCATGATACCTCTGAGATCATCCATGTGCAACTAATATCGGGCAAATCTGCAATGCAAATTGTGGCCTGCTACAGATCACCCTCCATGACCCAGGACCACCACTCCACCTTTCTGGAGACAATGGAAAACATGAAGGTCCTACCAGACACCCTGATATTGGGTGATTTCAATTACCCTACCATTCACTGGGAAAACTATTCGAGTATAAATTCCCAGGCCCAGCCAGATGATCTGATGAAGTATGACAACACTGCCAAACGAAAGCGCTAATAAATCTTTTTATTTCCAGCACAGGAGTGAATAGCCGACTTTGTCTTTTAAATTCATTTGAGTTTCATTTTTCTTTCTTGTTTCAACTCACAGATATGCACTGAACTAGTGCAAAATAGCACAAAATATACTGAACCTACTGATATTGCCAACATCCTGGCAGATAGATTCAGTGCAAACTTCACCCCCCTCTCACCTCCAAAAGGGGCCACAACAATACCGGAAAAGTGTAGTGTCCCAAAAATCACAGACACACAGGTGAAAACAGCCCTTTCAAAAGCCAAAAACACAGCATCAATGGGACCAGATGGTGTCCCAGGCTGCATCTTGCATGAACTACAGAACAAACTAACCCCCCAACTAAACACGCTGTTCAACCTCAGCCTCTCTACAGGCTACATGCCCATAGAATGGTGCACAGCAATGGTTATTCCTCTCCACAAAGGAGGGGCCACAACTGACCCTGGTAACTATCGCCCCATAAGCCTGACTAGCCTGGTCTGCAAGGCTATGGAGCGCATCATCATGGAACTCATTAACAAAGACATTGGGAACCACCAAACACTTGACCTGACCCAGTTCAGCTTTGTTAAGGGCAGATCATGCCTACTAAACCTGGCTGACTTCTTTGAGACAGTCACCAAGGCCATAGACAAGGGAAAGGTTTTTCACGCAGCCTACCTTGACCTTGCCAAGGCTTTCAACACCATTCCCCACTCGGGTATTACAGAAAAACTCACCAGCCTGAACATAGACCCCTATGTCATGAGATGGGTTGCCAACTGGCTTACAGAGAGAACTCACATGGTAAGAATAGCGGGCTCCAAGTCCGACTCTAAACCAGTCACAAGTAGTGTCCTGCAAGGCTCGATCCTGGGAGCCCTACTTTTTAGCATATACTTCTCAGAAGTACAGGCAAACACAGGAGGACTATGGCTAACCAAGTTTACTGATGACTGCAAACTGGGAGCCATAATTGACTCTCCAGCTGACACAGACATCCTCCAAAAGGGCCTTACTGAGATGGACACCTGGTGTCAAAGTCATGGCCTCAAGCTAAATGCCAAAAAATGCATAGTCATCCCATTTGAGAAAAATAAAACACCAATTAATTACCACATAGGTGGCAGCCCCCTTAATACAGAAGAGGTAATAAGAGATCTGGGGACCCAGGTAGATAGTAATCTCTCCTTTGACAATCATATTGCCAAAGTAGTTAGGAAATACTTCTATGTGGCCCATCTAATTACTAAAGGGTTCACATCTAGAAATAAAGAGGTTATAGTGCCCCTCTACTCATCACTCATTAGACCCATCATAGAGTACAATACCCCATTTGGGATGTACCTCACAAGACACTTCCAACAGCTGAAAAGACCACAAAAGTACCTGACCAAGAGGATTACTGGTCTAAAACATATGTCCTATGCAGTCCAACTGAAAAAACTTCAGCTGTACTCAGTGGCATATCGCTTACTCAGAGGTGATCTCTGCCTGACTTACAAAGCCATGTCCAACTCAGAATTGATGGACATGCTCCACCTAAAGAAATCCACATGCTGGAGGGATAGATTCCTGTCACAGAGACACCCCATGCTTTGGAACAAAATTCCAAATTACATCAGGCAGAGCCCCTCACTAACACTCTTCAAGAGAAACCTTGATGAGTGGATGGGTAACAGAAAATACACCCCTGGGATCATTGGATCTGCTTGACAGAGGATCAGTTAATTAATCAATGGGGCAGCGAAAGCCGACACACTCTGGCTCGGCTTGTAAATGCCCTTGGGCAGATAGCCTAGTACTTACCTATGAACCTATGAACCATACCCTGTCCTAAGTGTATATATGCACTGGCATTGCTAACCCCACTATGGTGCTGCACTGTCATATCATAAGCCTGCAACCCTAGGCTCCACTTTAGTAACTTGGCATTTTTCTGTCTGGCTTGATGTAGTCATGTTATGGGATTGATGTTTGTAACTTCTCTGAATTTCCTTCCACACAGATAGGGTTGACATTTCTGCAGTGCCCATACTATGGCTAGACATTCTTTTTCTACTGCTGTATAACACTCCTCTCTAGGTTGGAGTCTACAGCTGATATATACCACTGGGTGCTCTTCTCCCTCTGAGGAAACCTGTCTGAGTACAGTCCCCACTCCATGGTTTGAAGCATCCACCTGCACAAGAAATTCTTTGCTGTAATCTGGACTGGCTAACAGTGGGGGCTTCCCAAAGCCCCTTTAAGCTTTTGGAATGCCTGCTAGCATGCTGGGACCCACATTACCTTGTTTGGACTGTTTTCCTCATCAGATCTGTGAGGGGAGCATCTATTGTACTACAATTGGGAACAAAATTTCTATAGTACCCTGCTGTCCCCAAGAATGCCCTCACCTGCTTTTTAGTAACAGGCACAGGCCACACTTGGATGGCTTCCACTTTGGCAGGTTCTGGCTTGATCTCTCCACTCCCAACTCTATGTCCCAGGTAGGAGATCTCTGCCATACCCACCTGACACTTACTTGGTTTAATGGTCAACCCTGCCCTTTGCAGTCGGCCCAGGAACTCCATGACATGCTGATAGTGTCCTTGCCTAGAATGACTGTAAATAGCAATATCATCCAGGTAACCAAGGACATAATCTCTTGCTCTTCCTAGGATATGATCTACCATCCTCAGGAATGCCACTGGGGTATTTTTCATCCCCAAGGGCATCTTTGTGAACTTGTATAATCCAAAAGGAGTCACAAAGGCTGACCTGTCTCTAGCTGTGGGAGGCAGGAACACCTGCCATAACCCTTGGTCAGATCAATAGTGGTCAGATACTTAGTCCCATGCAGCTGCTCTAAGGCTTCATCTGCCTATGCATGGGGTAAACATCTGTCTCTGTGTGACTATTTAGTTTCCTGTAGTCTACAGAGAGCCTGAGGGTGGCAGCAGTGCTCCAGTCATTAGCATTGCCACCTCACAGCAAGAGGTTCTCTTGTTCAATTCTCAGCTGAGGTACCTTCTGTGCAGAGTCTGCATTGCCTCGCTACAGGCACGTGAGTTTCCTCTGGATGCTCCAGTTTCCTCTCACATCCCAAAGACATGCTGAAGGTGATTTGGACACTGTAAATTGGCCATAGGTGTGAGTGTGTGCCTCCTGTGGAAGGTTGGGCACCAGGCTAGCAACTCAACACTGTAAAACTCCACTGCCAATTGTTTTGCAGACCGCTGATCCACTGTGGTGGCCCCTAATGAAAAAAGTTGAAGTGAAAAGAAAAAGTCCACACAGAATCTGGTACTGCCATCTTTCTTTGGTGCCAGCATCATTGGGGAGGCCCTGGATTAGCCCCAATTCCAACATGTCCCTGTATCTCCTCCCTCAGAGTCTGTCTGACTCACTCAGGCACCTTGTAAGGGACCTGCTTAATAGGCCTTTGGGGTCCTGTAGCCACATGGTGCTACACCAGGTGGGTGCACCCAGGTTTCCCAGTGATCATGTCACCAAACTCCTGTAACACTGCTCTGATTTCCCAAACTTGGGTAGGGATAGCCACTGGGACATTGCTACCCCTTTCAGTGAGGTGATAGTCTGAGCCTCATTGACATGATCAGTCACCAGATCCCCCATAGACTCCTCCTGCCATCCACTGCAAATTCTCAGCACCAGGCCCTCCATATCATGGTAAGGTTTCTTCATGTTAACATGATACATATTGTGCCCCTGCAATCCTGCCTAGCAGTTCTACCATTGAAGGGTCCCTCACAAGCTGACTGCAGCTTATTGTGTCTAATAGGAATGAAAACAAGAACCCTCACCTGCTCTCCTACAGCACACTCTTGAGTGCGAGCATTCTTATCATGCCAGCCTTTTCCTGCTGTTGGGCTCCTACCAGGTTCTCCTGAGCCAAGCCCATGAGCTCCCTAAGCCTTGTCCTGAGGTTTAGGACATATGCCACAACAGACTCCTTCTGGGATTCACACTCACCCTCCCGCTCATCACAAATCAAATCTAAAGGCCCCCTCACCCTATGCCCATACACCAACCCAAAGGGTTAAACACCTGTGGATTCCTGGAGTATCTTTCTGTAAGCAAACAGCAGATAGGGCAAATATCTGTCCCACCCTCTCTTAAACTGGTCTGCAAATGGCCGTACCATGGTCTTTAGTGTAGAGTTTAACCTCTCCACAAGACCATTAGTCTGGGGATGGTAGGGGTGGTCTTTTGGTGCTTCACCCCACAGCACTTCCACAGACAAGCCAGCAGGTCTGACATGAAAGTGGCACCTCTGTCAGTCAGTATTTCTCTTGGGAAACCTATCCTGCTGAAAATCGCTAACAAAGCATTTGCCACCTTCTCTGCCTCAGTGGAGGACAGACACACTGCCTCAGGGTATCTAGTAGCATAATCTACAAACACCAGGATATATGTCTTCCCTGTGGAACTTGGGGTACTCAGAGGCCCCACAATATCCATAGCTACCCTCTGAAATGGCTCCACAATCACTGGCAAAGGCATCAAAGGAGCTTTGACTTTGCCTCTTGCCTTGCCTACTTTCTGGCACTATTCACAAGTCCTGCAGTACCCTGTTACTTTCCTTGCAATCTCAGGCCAAAAAAAGTTCTGCATAATACATCTTTTGGTACGCTTTATGCCCATATGACCTGCAAAAGGAATGTCATGGGCTATGGCAAGAAGTGTCTGATGGTAGGCTCTAGGCAATACCAAGTGCTGTATTACCCCCTCTAGCCTTCTGTCAGGGGTCCAGTCTCTATACAGTAACCCTTTGTTCCTGTATACAGATTCCCACTTACCTTGAGAATCAGGTGCCTCCGTAGATACCTCCTTCAAGCCTTGTAATGTAGGGTCTGAGAGCTGAGCCTGTCTCAGCTCTACTTTCCTGATTCTTCTCAGCTCCCCTTCCACAGGAAGTCCGGTATCCTCTGACAGCAGTGCCTCACTGTCAGCCTGGGTGCTACCACTCACCTCTGCCCTTGCAGTCACTCTTTCCATGGGAACATCAGCACCTACCAGCAGCTGTGGCTCACCTTCAGGCTCACTGCTACAGGGTAGCTCCCTCCCTGAAATAGCCACCTCACCAGCCCTGGCTTTAGGTGTGGTGTCTGTCTGGGTCTCCCCCAGGCTACCAGACCAACATGCCTGTCTCCAAGCCTGATTGCATGTAACTGCATGCACACAAAGGTACTGCATTATTAAAATCATTCCCTATCAGGACATCTGCAGGGACATCCTCAAACACACCTACTTGCTTGCTTCCTTTTCCACCCTCCCAGTCAAGGTGAACCCTGGCCAAAGGCATTCGGAATGGAGTCCCTCCTACAGCTCAGACTGAAGTGGACTGCCCAAGCAAGTATTGTTCCTGTTTAACCACTGCAGGCTTTGAAATGATTATGTTTGTTCAAAGCTGCAGTGAGTTAGACATTCTGCCTTTGCTCTGCTATTTTCCAAAAGCCTGTTGTGAGACTACAAATAAGTGCTTATTTTCAAATGTTTTCTGCACTTGTAATTAACGAATACAATAGTTGCTGCATATCTGTTTAAATTGTGCAATTGTATTTTAGGCTTAGTGAATTGAATCCTTACTTCTCTTCTTTGTCTTATTTTTGTTTCTCTGCTTGTTCTGTTCATTTTACTTGTTGCTGCACTTGGAAAACACTAGCATAGAGCTAAATCTAGTACTGTTTGTGACATTCAGAGCTTGTAGTCCAGTTAATCTTTTGTCTAAAGAGGCCTAGCTGTTGCTTCTTGAGAGGGGGTTTCCATTTGGTCTGATCTAGCTAGAGTTACTGCTACAGGGCTCTGTGTAGGGTTTTTTGACTGGATAATTTGAACTTTGGCTGGTTCCTGTTTCTCTGAATTAAATAGCCAGTGTTTAAACCAGTTTGTGCTTGTTTGCTCAAAGCTTCAGTGAGTTAGGCCTTCTGCCCTTGCTCTGCTGTTTTCCAGAAACATGTTGTGAGACTACAAAAGATAAGTGCTTACTTTCAACTTTCTGCACTTCTGATTAACTAAAACAATATTTGCTGCATATGTGTGTAAACTGTGCAACTGTATTTTAGGCTTAGTGAATTGAATCCTTACCTCTGTTCTAATCTTGTATCTCCATCCACCCGCTCAACTGTTGTTGTGGTCTTAAAGGTTGGTGGCATTTGAGTTGCCCACCACTACTATAAATTTGATATTGGACACTGCTCCTAGTCCCATTGCATCAGTTCATTCTACTGAGTACAGGGAAATCAGTTGTGAAGGCCCACCCATTGCTTCAGCTCATTCTAATGTGTTCAGCGTGATCAGTTATGAAGGCCCTCCCCTTAAACTTCTTAACATTAAATTGTCTTCTGCCTCCTCACTTTCTACTAAAAAATATGTATTGTGCCTCTTCCTACTTCAGTTTGCTTGTGCTAGGTGTTCAACTGCATTTAGTATGCCGCATTTGTTACTGCTTGTCGGTAGCCTGATTAAATTGATGACAGTAGTCTATTGAATTGCTGCTTTATTGGAGCTGTTTTTTACTGTTGTGATTGTGAGCTAATTTATCACATTTGTACTGTTTTAAAGCAATTTACTGATTAACTGCATTTAGTGTTTCACAATGTTCTTAACCCTTAAATTGAGTAGCATAGTCTGGATACAGGTTTAGGGCGGCCGCGGTGGTGCAGCAGTTAGTGTTGCTGCCTCACAGCAAGAGGTTCTCTGGATCGATTCTTGGCTGGGGTGCCTTCTGTGCAGAGTCTACATGTTCTCTCTTTGGTCGTGTGGGTTTCCTCTGGGTGCTCCAGTTACCTCCCACATCCCAAAGACATGCAGTAGGTGGATTGGACACTCTACATTGACCCTAGGTGTGAGTGTGTGCATGTGTGTGTGCCTTCTGTGGAAGGTTGGGCGCCGGGCTGGCAACTCGGCACCATAAAACTTCACTGCTAATCATGAGTGGACAGATGATCCACTGTGGGGACCCCTAACTGGGAAAAAGCCGAAAGAAGAAGAAGAAGAAGTCTGGATACAGGTTTGCTGCATCCAGAGCTGTTTGTTTTTGCCTTCTGTGTTTCTGGCAGCCATCTTGTGTTTACCTTCTGTTTCTGACAGCCATCTTGTGTTGGTAGGGGCCTATCATCTCTGCTTGTGAGAGTAGCAGGGCTGCCTGGACCTTGTTTGGCACAGGCTGATTGGTAAAGAAAGCAGGGACTACTAGGATTGGCTAGATTTCTGCGTTACTAAAATCTTCTATTTTTTTGTGGCATTCAAACCCTGCAGAAGTTTTTAAATATACGAAGATTTATTTGAGATTTCTAGATGATATTTTTATTTTATGTCCAGGAGCTGAACAAAAAGTTATAGAATTTATGAATTTTTTACATGAATCTATTAGCTTTTTTTAAAATTCACATTTAATTACATTTAATTTTAAGAGGGATTTTATTAATTATTTGTATGTCCAGGTTGAAAATACTGATGTTGGATTAACTAAGATATACAGAAAGCCAACATTTAGTAACTCATATTTACACTTTAACAGTTTACATCCTTTTTCACTCAAGCATAATTTAGTTAGGGGACAATGTATATGAGTGGCCAGAATGACTTCTACTTTACAAGATATAGAAGTGGAAATGGATACATTAATGTGTATTTTCAGGGGCAGAGGTTATCCTGTCAAAGTGGTTATTATGATTATGAGAGAAGTTATGAATGAGAGGGAAAAAGATATCTCCATTTTTGGGGAAAAAGAAAGATGATTTATTGAATGATTAGAAAGGAGAATGGAGCTATGATATAGCCTGTCTGGTGACATAAAATAAAATGTCCAGAGATGTAAAAAAATGTTATAAGAGGGAACTGGAAATTTTTGGAAGGAAACATGGACTTGGCAGGAGTTATTGGTAGTGAGCCACTATTCATTAATAAGACCCTGAGGAATTTTAAGCATATATTAGAAAGTAATATGCATACAAAATCAAGACAAAGAAGAGACTAGTAAATGTGTTTTTTGTAAATAATGCACTTTTATTACAGATGACAGGCTATTTTGAAGAATAGGTTGGGCTCAAAAGTGTTTTTTAAACATGGAAACTGTGGCACATCTGGGATTGTTTATTTAGCAAGGTGTTTAGGATGTGATGGGTTTTATGTGGGAAAAGATAGAGAGGCCACTAAGAAAACAAACTTATGAACATAATTACAATATTAAAAAGAACATTTTTAATAATGCTTTGGCTAAGCATGTTGAGTGTTGTGTCAACTTTACAAAATTTACCTTTGATATTATAGAAAAGGTTGGAAGAAGCTCTGTGGGGATGAGAGCAACGTATGGAATGTAAAGAATTGCTATGGCAGTTAAGATTAAATGCTGAAAGAGCTCCATGGTTAAATGACAATGTGTCTTTGCAGCCAGTTTTGAAGCTTCAGACAGCAAAATTATGAATTTAAATGCTCATATGTAGTTTTGAAAATGGGGAATCCAAACAAGTATTTTTATTTTTATAGTCTTGAGTGTTTGCATAATTTTATGATGATAGGAGTTTTAGATATATTTTAACAGTAATAGCATCATATTGATTTATAAGTTAATACAGCTTTTTTTAAATTTTAAATTGTTTATAAGAGTTTATAGATGGTTACAAAATATTCTTACATTATTTATGATTAGGAAGCAGTATATTGGAAATGTACCATCTCCTTAAATATTTTTAGAAGCTTAATTTGGAAGAGTTTATAAGGATGTGAAATTAAAGATTTTACTGTTTCTGAAGTCTACTGTGAGAAACAAAAGCATTAAAAATAGCACTGTGTGTCATTTCTATTAATTTTTAAATAAAGTATTTTTACCACATTCCAGTATTTGCGTTTATCATACTGCATTTTAGAGGGATGCTGTACAAAGTCCAAAGATAAAACTCAGGGGGAAGAAGTTTCAGCAAAACCTGCACAGAATGTGTGCATGTAAAATGTTTCCCCACAGCATTCCACCCCTTATTTTATATAACTGTTACTGGGTATTTTTGCACCTAGGCAGATTGTTGAAATAATATAAACAATATGCTCAGTTTCCTTAATACACAGTTTTTCTGTTATCCATTGCTAAGAAAGAAGCAAATC
This sequence comes from Protopterus annectens, assembly GCF_019279795.1. Lineage (NCBI taxonomy): Eukaryota > Metazoa > Chordata > Ceratodontiformes > Protopteridae > Protopterus > Protopterus annectens. The sequence continues at coordinate 768,859,912 of NC_056729.1, forward strand.
TGATAACCTTTCATTTAAACAGGTCTATTCATGTCACTGAAGCTTAACATACTGCTGCAAATGTACTGTGGATACTTTACCACCGAGTGAGATATAATATACTATGAAGTAATGTTTTAGTACACGTGTTTTTTTATGGGGGGGTGGTGCTCGCACACCCAGGATGCACCAACTCAGAAAAAAGAAATATAGTTCTCATTTTCTGTGAGTTGGTACAAACTCAGAGATGGTATATTTAGGTGTGGGAGACAGGGCCTGTACATCCTGGGTGTAGATGGATCCAGGTACCACCTGTAAAAAAAAAAAAATACAATGAATTCCTGTTATGGTTTCTGGTGATCATGTGAGACAGTAGGAATACGTGGTCAGTACTTTTAGCATTAGGCAGTTGAATTTTGTTAGACTACAACAGAGCCAGTCTTTATATCTATATCTATCTCTCTCTCTCTGCGGCAGCGTGCACGCGCATGTGTGTGTATGTGTCTGTGTGTGCATGTGTGTGTGTGTGTGTGTGTGTGTGTGTGTGTGTGTGTGCGCGCACGTGTCTGTGTGTGCATGTGTACGTGTGTGTGTGTGTGTGTGTGTGTGTGTGTGTGTGTGTGTGTGTGTGTGTGTGTGTGTGTGTGTGTGTGCGTGTGTGCGTGTGTGTGTGTGTGTGCGTGTGTGCGTGTGAGTGTGTGTGTGTGTGTGTGTGTGTGTGTGTGTGTGTGTATGATCTAAAGACATTGCAAATATCCAGTACAGTGTTTCTTGAACAGCATGATATTATTATGTTATTCATTGTATGTTATGTTACACTACATTACATTACATCACATTCCTTTATGTCATGTTGCTTTATGTTACAGTATGACAATGTTTCTATCCAACAGTTAACCTATATTTTGGGTTTCAAAGTCAAAAGTGTATTTAGAGTAATAAATTATCAAAATCAAAGCACATCTTTCCAAAAAAAGAAAAATTGTTTCCCATGATTGATAAAACTGTCTGTCCAAAGAAGAAATTAGTCCCGTGTGGCTTATTTTGCTGTTCAGTAAAGTAGAAGTCTTCATTTCATAAAACCCAGTCACACTTACCATTGTACTGCACAATAAGACACAATAGCAAGTAATAAATGTACAGCTTGCTGTACCAGACTATACTGCATTTTACTGCTTTGTGATAATGAACATCCCACTGTGTCATGCTAACCATAGCTCCTAAGTGACAGACTGGCACAGCCCTGGGGTCATCTGGCACCATCATTTTATAGCCACAGCAAACTCCTGTGCTCAGGGCTGCTACATGTCTCTGTAATACACTCAGAGCATGTTACCTTCTTTTGTATCTGAAAACTAAATATGTCGGGCTGTGGGTGTTGGTTCACTTTTGGTGACCTCTGTTGCCTCACTCTTCTCAAAGTACCATGATATTGTATCTGGTTACCCCATTTCAGCTTAGTCTGTACATGCACACATAGCATTTTCACATTGGTTGACATCAACCCAGAAGAATGGAAATGCTGGTATAATGAGTCACATAAGCAGCTCATTCATGAATCACTAAATTACTCCACAGGAAGGCTTGGCATAACCAAATCAGTCAGCAGAGCTCTGAAAGCAATTGTCCCCAAAACATAAGCCTTTAGCTTAAAATCAAATGGAGTTTGGAACACAGGATGGCAGTTTACAGTATGCACTAAAATATTAGATAGAATAATCTGAGGCTGGGGACAATACAACGGTCTATCCCACACACAGGAACATTCATTTATAACTTAATATTGGGAGATGTGAGATGCTACCTCAGACTTAAACACCCTGATGTGCAGGACTTAGGAATGGGACATGGAAAGGAGTAGACTACGGTAGGCACAACGGGCTTAGATATAATCATATCCTAATAATACTAAAAGTGAGGAGTAAGGTGATTGGATGGGAATTTCTTTATATTATTATGCTGTAGGGAAATGGGAGAGGAATTACATTAGGCAAGAGTATTTACTTATATTATTATGGCAATAGAGAGAGAGGTTGGGAATTACCCTATACAGAAGCATTTACTTATAAATTATAATGGGTTTGGTGGGTGAATTATGTTAGCACTTTTATTTCCTTATATCATTACAAGATCAATATATGGGGCTTACTCAAGAAAGGAGCATTTTCTTTTATTATTACAAGGAAGGGAAATGGCTTAGAAACTATCCTAGACATGAGCATTATTTATTTATTTATTAAAGCTGAGGGATAGTTTGCAGGAAGGGTATGCCCGAATACCCTGCATACAGACCTGATATCCTACTGACCACTGGAGAAGGAGAGGTAGGATTCATAGCTGAAACACAAGGAAGTTTCCTAAGGTCACTGGTTTCCTCTCAAATCCTAAAGAAACAATGACAGGTGAACTAGTGATCCTCTAAATTGACAGTGTGTGTGTGTGTGTGGGGGGGGGGGGCATGTTTACACGGTTCTACCTCAGTTAGTCGACACGCCGGAACATCGACATGGAAATCGCGAGCCCCAGAAGATCGACAGTTCAGAAGACCGATGTGACGGGCCCCAGAAGATCGACAGTTCAGAAGACCGACTCGATGGATGAAAGCACCGACGCCGAGGATGCCGACATGGGAAAAGGCTGTGTAAGTATGCGGTAGTGACGGACGTTAGGGTGCGAGTAAGGTAAGTGTGGATATTGACGGTCTGTGGGGATAGGGGTGGGTTAAGTGAGTTAGGGTTAGGGAGCGGGTCAGGTAAGTGTGCGGTAGTGATTGTGTTTGGGTTAGGGGTGGGTTAAGTGAGTTAGGGTTAGGGAGCGGGTCAGGTAAGTGTGCGGTAGTGACGGACCTTAGGGTTAGGGTTTGGGTTAGGGTTGTAGGTAGTTGTGTATGTGAGGTTTAGTGTGGGTTTGTAGGGATTTTGGTGTGCTTGTGTTGTGTATGTGGTTTTTGGACAGGGAATGTGTTTTGTTTGTTGATTGTTGTGATTGTGGTGTGTGCAGTGTATGAGGTTTCGTGTTTGTGTACCGTCGGTTATTTCGTTGTCGGGCATGTGGGGTTTCGTGTTTTTGTACTGTCGGTTATGTGGTTTCGGTGATTGCGTTGTCGGTGTTTTGGGGTTTCGTTTATGTCAGGTAGAACCGTTTGCACATATGTGCATGTGCATGTGTGCCTCTTCTGACAGAATGGTATTACAGTATTGTTCATAGGTTCATAGGTTGGTACTAGGCTATCAGCCCTAGGGCCTATACAAGCCTAGCCATAAATGTATTTATTTATGTATCTGGCTTATTTCTTTGCAGCTTACAGGATAGATGGACCAGTATGAGCATACTTCTATCAACATACAAAATGTGATAAACAGTGAAAGCATTACAAAAATTAGTCCAACAAAAATAATACAGAAAATAGTCTATTGACAGCAATACAATAATAAATCCAGCAAGCAAAAATATGCACAAATTAGTCCAATATGGCTTATTACTATGCATGAAAAAGCTCTTATACTTCCCATTTAATAAAATAAATTATATTTACATACTGTTTGCATAGTATGACACTGCAAATAGGTAAGGAGTCATCTATATCAATCAATATTAAAGCTATGAACTTTAGTCACTGTAGCTAGCAAAGGATACAGAATAAACAAGGCACCTACTTAATAATCAGCCATCTTCTCTAAAGCATTTACATTCATATGAGACCTTAAGGTGAACTAGATGTGAAAGCATTATAAACAAACTCTTTTTCTGGTATCTGCCAACAGCATTCATCAGGTGAAGAAATTATTAAGGTAAAAGTTTTTCTCCACAGAAAACCCAAACTCAGGCCACTTAAGTGTTATTGCTCTTTGGTCACTTGTATTACGTGTGCAGTACAGCAATTTAACTTGATGCTTCATGGTCAGAGAATAGTATATTCTTCATGGACAAATGTAAACTTTAAATCATGTTTCTCTGCCTTGCATCTTCTGTGTCTACTGTTACCAAGATAGGCTTAGGCTCTATTGTGACCATGAAAAAGATAAGGTGGGTATATGAAAATTAATTAAGAAAGATGACTGAAACTTGTCTTAGAAAGATTTTAGAATTAATTAGTATATATGTAGCTTCATGAAAAAAACTTTGCTAGCTGAAAAAACAAACCAGGAAATATACATCTATGGAGGATTTTTTTTAGGGTGTCCACTGTTTTCTTTACTAAATTAGCTGTTTCAACTAAAATCACTTTAATTGAGAAGTGGAAGAAATTTGTGGCTCTCTGGAGATTTGAAAGATGCTGAATTCAAGCTATTTACTATTCTTCGCTTGTCAGAGTCATATATCTCCAGATGAAATAACATGGCCATATCAAATTTCTGACAGGAGTTATCTTACGGTTAATACCCACGGCACAAAACTGCATTTGTTGAGGGTAATCACTTCTGTTGCTACTGCATGTCATAGAGCATTAATTTAATTTTCTGTCACAGACTATACAATGAAAGTTATATAAAATACTAACAAGCTGAAGTCTATGCATTGAACCTGAGAATAAACAAGTTGTAATGTTTTGTTCAGTGAGCAGACTTTAATATCCTGACATGAATAAAGCAAGGAAAACAGCTCTAATTTAAACAGACTATCTTAAACAAACGTCTCCAGCATGCTTTATTTTTATTTCCAGGAAAAGCAATTGATTTGTCATATCACTGCTGTAATATAAATACAGATATATATATATATATATATATATATATATATATATATATATATATATATATATATACATATATATATGTTTTGATTAATTTACGTTTGTCTTTGGTAAAGCAGGTAAACATACTACAGACTCAGGAAGCCAGTTCTGGAAACAGAAAAACAAAAAATGGTGTCTCTTTAGGCAGTGTCAGTCATGCATTTCAAAAATCCTGATAATGTTCCAACTCAGTTCCTGTTTCATGTTGTTAGTCAAATGAACCAAAGCAAACATTTTATTTCATAATCTACAAGACTGCTGACCCATTTCAAATCATCAAAAGTACTGTGTAAACAAGATCAAGTGAAAAAAAAATTAACTGACAATGCAGCAAGAAAGTTTTTTTATCATGTCTGCTTTAAGTGCCATAGTCAAAAAGGTTTGGGGCAGCATAAGAGAGGGCTTCTGCAGAAAAGCTTTTACTGTCATGAGCCCACCAAATGTACACACACCCCACTTAATGATGAGCTATTGTGGAAAACATGTCTAAGTAAGGCCAACCATTGAAGCCAAAACACAGTTTGGCTTTACAGCTGAAACTGATGTTCTCCTGATGCACTCTGTTGTGCATCAGACTTTAATACAATTCACTAGCATTCATTGTTAATAAGCTGCATAATGCATGCCGGCCTCAGTCCATCAATAGACAACTTAAGTATGAACAAAAATTAGCATTGGAAGAGTAGGTTTAGGTGCAAAGCTCTTCTTCTGACAAGGGAAGAAATATGGATTGACAGTTTTCAGTAGAAAAATGCATAGCCTGAAACATTGTAGAGTTATGGCCCTACAATAAAATTACAGGTCAGACCTTTTATTACTGTCTGCACAAATGAAGATCTACTATAAGGAGGAAGAGGTGAAAGAAGTTACAATACAGAAATGTCTCCACAATGTAAAGGTCAATGCGCCCACACCTGCAATGTATCACTGAAGTCAGGGTGTCCTGTACTGGTTCCTGGCTCCCAGAGGTGTACAGCAGATGCCATCTACATGCAGAGCAAATAAAATGAAACCATTTGTTTTGGTACTATCAGCCAACCAGCAAACTGTCCAGCTACAAGATCATACATATATACATACAGACAGAGTAACAGGATAATATGGACCCTCTAGGTGGTTCGACCATCAGACAATATTTTGTAGACACAGAATGTCCAGCTAGGATTATGAATGCAGATAGAGCTATAGCATATCATGGATCCAGTGTACTGTAAGAGTGACAGACAAAGGACTGAAAATAAAGAATCTCTAGATATGGTCTTGCATCAAAATAGCTAATCTATAAACTGTCAGCTGAGAATGCTGCCAGCACTATATAACACATAAATAAGTACAATACATAGCCATCCCAAATTAAACCTACATTTTCACTTGAAGATACCCTTTAATCACAGAACATATGGACTAAATGTCATACAAATGTACTCTGCCTACAACTAAATCCCAAAATCTCACAAGTCTGTAAGACACTAGTATTCAGTGTCCAATGACATTATGATGCCCCACACCCTTTACAACTGCAGGTGCCCAGCACTAACAATTTAAATGTGTCCTAAAATCTTGCAGTCCTGTCTTTAAGATGAGCCCTACCTGTTTGTACTCGTCCTGAAGTTTGGGATAATGAAACAGAGTCAGGTCTTAGAATCACAAGTAGATCCAGATCCACCCATGGTAGGCCTGCGTGATTCCTCATTTGCATATTTGAAATGAGGAATAGTAGAAGCCTTTTTTGAAATTCATCTACACAGGAAAGACAGTTACAGGCTCAGGGCATCACCTTATCCTGAGTATAAATTGTTTAAAATATGACCTTAAGTATTAACATTTTTGTTTTTGTACTTGTGTTAGTACTTTTCCTATAGCACAAAAAAAGACTTTGGGCCAGATTCCAACAGAGGTAGGACAGCCAGAGCCATCTTGAGCTAGGCTTGAGCCTGACTATAAGTCCGGCTCTGACTTGTGATCCAGAAGATTAAGAGCCCAGAATGAGCTGAGTCACAGTCATATTTTTCATTTTTGAGGAAATATTGACTTGATCTGGAAAAGACCTGCAGACTTGAGCGTGCTTTCTATTAGGTCGAGCCTGTGTATCTAAGCACTGCGGTTGGCTGGATTTCCAGAGTGGGTGGTTCCACAGTGCCAAAAAGGAAGAGTGTTTAAATATTTTACATGGGAGAGGAGGACTATTTCAAGGCATTTTAGTAAGGCAATTCTTTTATAAAAAGGTTTGCAGCTCATTTCTAGAATGAGGGTGCTTTAGTACCTTTACTCCATATTGCTTGCATGCTTCCACAAAAGGAGATGGGTCTGTTTCAGAGAGAGAGGGAGAAAGAGAGAAAAAACAGAGATCAGTAGAGTATGGCAAGCACTACTGGTGCTAAGGACAATATGGGCATGATCTTTTGTCTTTCTTTGTGTTTATTGAGGTAAGCCTCAGTCTCTCAATTGCACCTGATTATAGCTCAATGCAGTGAATCTCTAAGAGATGCTTAGAGTATGTTTCGGGATGATTATATGTATTCAAGCGTAACATGTTGAAATGACTAGATTATTGTAGTAATCATTTGTTGTTTTTCTTTCACTTTCCTCACCATCAAACATGAGAGATCTGGACAGAAAGTGGCTACCTATCTGGGGAAGGGTTGTGGTGGCATCCTGTACATAAAAGCTCAAGCTCATCATTTGATCACTGCCAGCAAATAAGTGTTACGACCTGGGGGAAGTGAGAAGTGTGTCAGCTTACCCAACCAGAATTGGAAACAGCAAAATATTATGGTAGCTGTTACATGTTTCATTCTTTTCTCATTAAGAAATTAGTGTATAGAAAAGGGCTATCATTTTGGGGGCATGCAATGCATGATAGCAAAGGGCATTTATGGGTGATATGGTTTGCTGGAGGGGCAGCATTTGTCAAAGTGCAAGGTTTCCATTATTATTATATTTTGCAACAGCTTCACAGTCAGAGGTGGTGTAACTTCTTAGAAGGTGCACAATACACTGGGATAGAATGTGTATTTTGTACCCAAACAGGTTATTAAGAATACCTGATTACTATTATTATTATTATTATTATTACTATTATTACTACTACTACTACTGTGAGTTGCCTTAAGGGAAGGGAAATATGACTTCTTACATAAAGCTAACAAAACCCAACATTTCACAGAGCTTTTGTTGATTCTTGCAAAGTGTGGTGAAACAATTGAATACTAACTCATCATTAGACCAGAAGGAAAAGAAATGCATTTTTTCCACTTGCCAAGACAACATTTCTGTTATTGTATACAGAGTGGTATATTTATATCTTGTGGTTATTACCATTTTTACCTATTATTCATTGTCAGCAGACCTGTAGGTCGGGCTGTTAAGATGTGTAGTTATCACACTGTCCACATTCATTCGAGTAAATGCTGGCAATGTCAATTTCTGTTTGGCTGAAAGTGTATTTTTTATTATTATTTTATTCATTTATTTATTTATTTATTGCTTAATTGATCTCCTCTGGATGTTCAGAGTTAGTTATTTTTAACCTAACTACTGCCCTGATTCCTTGCTCTGGCTTGGCTCTTAGTGGGCTCTAAGAGGCAAACTAGAACTTTGGTTCGGCTCTGGCTTGACTCTTATTCAAAATTCTGAGGCTTACCCATCTTCAGATTCCAAAATATTTAAGGTAGCATAGCAGAGGTTCTTCACCTTCCTGCAGTGCTTCTTGATACAAAATTCCAGCTATGCCCTTGATATAATATGATATGATACGATATATGATATGTTATGATATGATATGATATGATGTTAAATCAAGCATATAATACACCCTACACTACCCAACACTATTGCGCTACCTCAAGGGCAGTAATGAACGTTATTAACATTTTTGTTAATGAACCTCATTATCTACTCCTAACATAATCAGAAAATGACTGAGCCCGCTGTGTAAACACTGAAAACATCCACATCTGACCATCTCCACAGCTCCACATATGGATGAGAAATAATGCTACAGGCATTTAGCCTTCCTTAAGTATCAGTAGTAATACACAGGTGAAACTGAGAGTTTGTGCAGCTTGCTGTCATCACAGCATCATCTGTACGTCAGCTCTAACATTGTATATAAGACTGATAAAAGTTTGCCACGCATAAAGGATTATGCCATGAACGCAGTGGAAAAACAAGTTGTGCGGCTGTGTTACTGAAATGCAGCTTGAACATTTGAAATATACGACATGTGGACATATACCATTTACAAAGGGGATAGTGGCTTCCAACACCACCACGCATTAGCACAATCCCTAACCAACACTCATATTTGTCTCTGTAGGACCAGCTCTTCCTGTCTGGTAAGTTTGGCTATCACAAATGTAATGTCTGCAGCGCTAGATCTAACATACAAATGGAGAACTTGCTATATTACTTTGTCATCAATGGGCTACTCCCTTGTATACAGTTTTTATACTGAATGTACAATAGTGTTTCATCTTTTCGTGGTTAGGGGTCGCCACAGCATAACTCCGGTCCGCTAATGATTGGCAGTGGATTTTTACGGTGCCGAGTTGCCAGCCCGACACCCAGCCTTCAAAGAAGCCGCACCCATTCACGTACGCACCTACCTGCATGTCTGTTATATGTCGCTCGACCATGGGGAAGACATGCAGACTCCAAACAGAAGGCGCTCCCGCCGAGAATTGAATGGGAGAACCTCTTTCTGTGAGGCGGCAAAGCTAAGCGCTGCACCACCACTGGTGTAGAATGCAATTGTAAATATTTTAAGTGCAACAATGTAATGAGCCTGATTCACATTCTGGAATTGGACACAGGACTCCACTAACAATCATTAGCCTAAGTGACTTGAGGAGTCTCAGAATACTCTTTTTAGAATCAGAAGCTGCAAAATTGTTTGGGGTAGAATGCTACAGCAAATTGTAATTTTTTTTGGAATCCTCAAGTTTTATTTTCATACCTACCCCGGGATTCATGAACCTTGCGCCAGGCGCCAGCATAGCGTCGGCGTTATAACGCCAAATATGGCTGCTTAGCGATTCAGGTATGAATGAATTCCACGTGCACTACCGGCGTGCGCCGGACCGTCTCCGCCCCCGGCGTAGGTATGCAAAACACACTGTGTGCGGCATTGCACCATGCAAATGAGGGCAAATAGCGATCCACGAAGTGGCGCAGGCGTAGCGTAAGGGCACGGCAATGTAAACCAAAAAAAACGGTTTACATTTACCCAAACATACCGGAGGAGTAACGGAAGGCTGTCAAAGTCAGGTATCATATAGGTGCAATATGCCAATGTGGAAAGGCACCGAGAATGTCCAAAGAAAATATGCACAAAATGTAAAAAATGACATAAATGGCACGTATGTAGAAAGAACAGCAGACCCCCGGGATATGTGCACAGAAGTTGCAAAGCAATGAAATAATATGACAATGTCCTAAAAGAGCAGTAGAACACAAATCAGCTGCACAGCCACCACACACCATAGTATGTATGTAAAGCTGCAACCCCAGCGCAATGGTTGTCAAGGAGTGGTGGCGGTGTCCGGCGCCCGTAACCATGTATTAGTAGTCAATTCCATGCAAATGAGGCAGATAATAGTGAATCGCAAAACGGCGCGTAAGGATGCAGCAAACGGCGTAGCGGTACTACACCGAGGAGTGGCCTACACGAGATACATGTCAACCACAGGGGGGTGTGCCACTGTAGGAGGAAGGATATTGGAGGTCAGCAAATCTGGGCTGTACAATGCACATCACAGCATCAGGACTGGCGTGTTAGAAAATAGATGCGCTGAGAGTACAGAATGCGCGTACAAATGCATGTGCACGAGGATGACTACGTTCCCTAAACCAGTCATGTGACGGCCTCACCGTCAACAACCACGGATATAGGAAGGTAATGCGGAGAATACGAGGAAATGCGGAAGCAGTGTAAATGGATCCATAATGAGCAATTAACACCAATCAATGCAGGAAGGGCAAAAGCCGGCAGCTGATAACTCTGCATGCAGACTCCTGCATAACGGGAAAGGGGAGGCATATGAGTGCAAAGATAGTAGGGGATGTAGTAGAAATGCAAAGAGCAAAGAACCGAAATAGCACAGCCAAGTACAGAGGTAGCATAACTGTGGCTGCAGATAAAATGCATCATATGCCATGTGCCTGCAGGATGCAGTAATGTAAGATGCCAGGCGAAGGCAATGCAGGCAACTGTAATGTAACACTCCAGGCAGTACCGTTGCAGTTGCAAGCGTAAAACCACGGAAATAATCCGTGGATACGGCCGCAGACACACCCAATGACATCACCGGGTATACAGCACAACAGTATTAAATGTGACTTCTTACATAAAGCTAACAAAACCCAACATTTCACAGAGCTTTTGTTGATTCTTGCAAAGTGTGGTGAAACAATTGAATACTAACTCATCATTAGACCAGAAGGAAAAGAAATGCATTTTTTCCACTTGCCAAGACAACATTTCTGTTATTGTATACAGAGTGGTATATTTATATCTTGTGGTTATTACCATTTTTACCTATTATTCATTGTCAGCAGACCTGTAGGTCGGGCTGTTAAGATGTGTAGTTATCACACTGTCCACATTCATTCGAGTAAATGCTGGCAATGTCAATTTCTGTTTGGCTGAAAGTGTATTTTTTATTATTATTTTATTCATTTATTTATTTATTTATTGCTTAATTGATCTCCTCTGGATGTTCAGAGTTAGTTATTTTTAACCTAACTACTGCCCTGATTCCTTGCTCTGGCTTGGCTCTTAGTGGGCTCTAAGAGGCAAACTAGAACTTTGGTTCGGCTCTGGCTTGACTCTTATTCAAAATTCTGAGGCTTACCCATCTTCAGATTCCAAAATATTTAAGGTAGCATAGCAGAGGTTCTTCACCTTCCTGCAGTGCTTCTTGATACAAAATTCCAGCTATGCCCTTGATATAATATGATATGATACGATATATGATATGTTATGATATGATATGATATGATGTTAAATCAAGCATATAATACACTACACTACCCAACACTATTAGCTACCTCAAGGGCAGTAATGAGCGTTATTAACATTTTGTTAATGAACCTCGTATCTACTCCTAACATAATCAGAAAATGACTGAGCCCGCTGTGTAAACACTGAAAACATCCACATCTGACCATCTCCACAGCTCCACATATGGATGAGAAATAATGCTACAGGCATTTAGCCTTCCTTAAGTATCAGTAGTAATACACAGGTGAAACTGAGAGTTTGTGCAGCTTGCTGTCATCACAGCATCATCTGTCGTCAGCTCTAACATTGTATATAAGACTGATAAAAGTTTGCCGCATAAAGGATTATGCCATGAGCAGTGGAAAAACAAGTTGTCGGCTGTGTTACTGAAATGCAGCTTGAACATTTGAAATATCGACATGTGGACATATACCATTTACAAAGGGGATAGTGGCTTCCAACACCACCACGCATTAGCACAATCCTAACCAACACTCATATTTGTCTCTGTAGGACCAGCTCTTCCTGTCTGGTAAGTTTGGCTATCACAAATGTAATGTCTGCAGCGCTAGATCTAACATACAAATGGAGAACTTGCTATATTACTTTGTCATCAATGGGCTACTCCCTTGTATACAGTTTTATACTGAATGTACAATAGTGTTTCATCTTTTCGTGGTTAGGGGTCGCCACAGCATAACTCCGGTCCGCTAATGATTGGCAGTGGATTTTTACGGTGCCGAGTTGCCAGCCCGACACCCAGCCTTCAAAGAAGCCGCACCCATTCACGTACGCACCTACCTGCATGTCTGTTATATGTCCCGACCATGGGGAAGACATGCAGACTCAAACAGAAGCGCTCCGCCGAATTGAATGGGAGAACCTCTTTCTGTGAGGCGGCAAAGCTAAGCGCTGCACCACCACTGGTGTAGAATGCAATTGTAAATATTTTAAGTGCAACAATGTAATGAGCCTGATTCACATTCTGGAATTGGACACAGGACTCCACTAACAATCATTAGCCTAAGTGACTTGAGGAGTCTCAGAATACTCTTTTTAGAATCAGAAGCTGCAAAATTGTTTGGGGTAGAATGCTACAGCAAATTGTAATTTTTTTTGGAATCCTCAAGTTTTATTTTCATACCTACCCCGGGATTCATGAACCTTGCGCCAGGCGCCAGCATAGCGTCGGCGTTATAGCGCCAAATATGGCTGCTGAGCGATTCAGGTATGAATGAATTCCACGTGCACTACCGCCGTCGCGGACCGTCTCCGCCCGGCGTAGGTATACAAAACACACTGTGTGCGGTATTGCACCATGCAAATGAGGGCAAATAGCGATCCGCGAAGTGGCGCGAAGTAAGCGTAAGAACGCGGCAATGTAAACCAAAAAAGCGGTTTACATTTACCCAAACATACCGGAGGAGTAGCGGAAGGCTGTCAAAGTCAGGTATCATATAGGTGCAATATGCCAATGTGGAAAGGCACGGAGAATGTCCAAAGAAAATATGCACAAAATGTAAAAATGACATAAATGGCGTATGTAGAAAGAACAGCAGACCCCGGGATATGTGCACAGAAGTTGCAAAGCAATGAAATAATATGACAATGTCCTAAAGAGCAGTAGAACACAAATCAGCTGCACAGCCACCACACACCATAGTATGTATGTAAAGCTGCAACCCCAGCGCAATGGTTGTCAAGGAGTGGTGGCGGTGTCCGGCCCCGTAACCATGTATTAGTAGTCAATTCCATGCAAATGAGGCAGATAATAGTGAATGCTAAAAGCGGCGTAAGGATGGAGCAAGCGGTGGCGGTACTACACCGGTGGCCTACGAGATACATGTCAACCACAGAGGGTGTGCCACTGTAGGAGGAAGGATATTGGAGGTCAGCAAATCTGGGCTGTACAATGCACATCACAGCATCAGGACTGGCGTGTTAGGAAATAGATCGCTGAGAGTACAGAATCGCGTACAAATGCATGTGCGAGGATGACTCGTTCCCTAAACCAGTCATGTGGCGGCCTCACCGTCAACAACCACGGATATAGGAAGGTAATCACGGAGAATCGAGGAAATCACGGAAGCAGTGTAAATGGATCCGTAATGAGCAATTAACACCAATCAATGCAGGAAGGGCAAGCGCCCGGCAGCTGATAACTCTGCATGCAGACTCCTGCATAGCGGGAAAGGGAGGCATATGAGTGCAAAGATAGTAGGGGATGTAGTAGAAATGCAAAGAGCAAAGAACCGAAATAGCACAGCCAAGTACAGAGGTAGCATAACTGCGGCTGCAGATAAAATGCATCATATGCCATGTGCCTGCAGGATGCAGTAATGTAAGATGCCAGGCGAAGGCAATGCAGGCAACTGTAATGTAACACTACAGGCAGTACCGTTGCAGTTGCAAGCGTAAAACCACGGAAATAATCCGTGGATACGGACGCACAGACATTCCCTATGACCTCACGCGGTATACAGCACAACAGTATTAAATGTGAATGCACACAACACACAGCGATTTCCCAAGCGCCGCACCGTAGGAGTGTAAACAGGCGGGGAACTTTTAATATGTATATGCTGGGTGCCGCCGTGGCCGTGATGCATAGGTATGTGGCAGAGACAGGCGGAGTTGCGGAGGGTGGTGCCGACAACTACCGTAGGCCTCACAGGAGAAGGAGAGTGTTCAGACCAAGGGTGACCTACCAGGGTCTGCGAGACCTGGAGATAGTAGAAGCTACAGGGTGGACAGGGACCGCGTTACAGCAAATAGTGGAGCTGTGCGGCGGCGCCTGAGAACAAGAGACAACAGAGGAGCCCATCCCAGTGGACACAAAGGTATGTGTGAGCTTGCGAATACTGGCTACAGGTACCTTTCAAAGGCCCACGGGGACATAATGGGCATCTCACAGGCATCAGCATCCAGGGTACTACACCAGTTCCTGGATGCCATGTTCCACATGCCCATGAGCACATACATTTCCCCACATCTCAGGAGGAGTTGGCTAGCAATATCGCCGCTGCCACCGTGTGGCACAATACCGGAGGTCCTGGGTGCGATAGACTATGCGCACATAGAAATTAAGTCACCACCGGGGAGCAGGGTAGGCGCTACATAAACCGCAAGGGATACCCCTCCATCAATTGCCAGGTGGTATTGCAATGCGCGGGGCATTATTATGGATGTGTGTGCTGGCAGCCCTGGAAGCTACCACGACTCCCATATCTGGCATGCCTCACAGCTGTATCAGGTATTAGCCAGAGGGACATCACACAAGGTCACCTTGTGGGGGATGCTGGCTACGCACTGGAGCCGTGGTTGATGACACCCATCAGAAATGCACACACACACATGCAAGAGCGCCATAATGAGGCACCGCACAAGCGAGAATAATCATAGGCGTGTGTTGGGATGTTGAAATCGCGGTTCGGTGCTTGGATACATCCGGTGGAGCCTTGCAGTACTCTCCAGGCACAAGTGCCCACATATTCATAGTATGTTGTATGCTACACAATATGATTCTGCGGAAACAGCTGCTGCAGGGACATAATGCGGAGGGCCACCAAGCCCGCCACAACTGCCAGGGCAAGCACAGGAACAGGGCGTTCAGCGCCATGGACACACTGAGCCAGCCCCAGTAGGTAGACAGAGGCGTACCCAATATGCCTACGCCCTGGCAAAGAGGAGCATAGCACATGCTTTGACAGTGTAGGCCCCATGGACTGACACCTCCTGACCTGCACACACAGTAAAATGGGCGCCACACAAACATGTCCGCCCGTAATGTGTACCGTATGTGCGGGCGTATGTGTGACTCCAACAAAGGCACCGCCCAAACACTGCACACCCAATAGCCAGCAGAGCATGGAGCGCCAACACCTCAGCGCCGCCCGGTTCTACAGCACGGCGTAGCCGTATGCTGCCACTATAAGCGCCAAAGTCGACCACATATGTACTCATGTGCATACACGAATCTGGAAATACATATCAGTACACATGTAGAAATATATGCGCATACACAGATATAAAAGTACAACAGGGTAATATGGAACCCAGGGATGCAAGTTCACAGATAAGTAAGGCGAAATCACCACATAGTAAACATAGTGACCGACAACCCGATCATCCTGGAGGGTGGGCAGGGCAGATAGCGCCAACCATGGAAATGTTAACCTGCATCAATACATATCCGCGTGTCGGGATGGTCACCAGTCCGCGGTACAGTAGCGGGATATGTGTAGGGTTACCACCTGTCCCGTTGTGAGGACAGTCCCCTTTGGGCAGTTGTGTCCTGCAAAAACATTGACAAAATGGCAAATGTCCTGAGATTGTAGGACAAAACTATTTCCCATAATTTCTTTATTAGTTGCATAAAACAGTTATTTTGTAGAAGAAACATCTAAATATGATAATAAACAGAATAAGCAACTGTAATGCTACAGGTTTGTATTCTGTCAAAAAGTGAATTGCTGTCCTTTGTACTGGCCGTGGGTATGTGTTTGCATGCAAAATCTGGCGTTTCTACAAAAATGTCCCACTTTGGGCATTTGAAAGGTGGCAACCCTAGATATGTGCGTGTCATATCCATAGGATATGAGTCTTGGAGATACGCCGCCACGGCGTCACGATAGCGTAGGTATTGTGTTCAACCGTCGGTCTTGGCGGAAAGCATACCAGTGAAGTGTCACGACATTATGAGGCGTACCTCATTTGGGGTGTAAAACAGTTCATGTTCCTCGCAGTTCCTCCAAGTTCCACATTGAAAATGTCTGTCAAACATCCATTGTTAGGAATGTATATAAATGACATCCTGGTAAATAGAATGTACTCATAGTAAGTCAGTAAAGGTTCTTCACTGTAAGTAAATCAGCATATTATAATCAACCTATGACCTACTTAGCTGAAGTTGTCACTATGCCATTACTATGTGTTCCACATTATGCCCATTTGTTTCACATTACTACTGTGTGTGTTCCTCACTCTGGAAATAGAAGGTTGACAGCCATGGCGGCAATATGTGTATGTGTGAGGTGAGGTTGTCGTGTGTTCCGCTGTGTGTGTGTAATGTGTGTGCCAGTGTAAACTGTGTATGTAGATGACATGTCACAGGCGGAGTGTAATAACAGGCGTAGGCATACAGTACAGGAACCATAGGCGTATGTACAGCAGTACCCACAAAGTAGTACTGACATCTCCTCAGTGGCTATGCGTGGCGGCGTAAAAGCGATGCAAAGCGGAAATGTCCCAAAGTGTACCACAGGGCCATAGCCAACAGGAGATGCAAAGGGCGCATGTACAAACCATGACCGTAGGTATGGCGGCCATAAGGTAGACTCCACCGCGGTCCGTCGACAGCGTTACACAGCATCAGGCATGTATGGCGAAAATCTGAATGTGCTATCCGGCACCGATCGTGAACACTTACGGTCCGTAAATACAGCGGTGTGTAAGCAAGCGGCACGAATAGGAGGCTACGGTAGCATACAGGCCGCCCCAAGTATAGGACCACATTCACGTAACTATCAGCGACAAAATGCCAATGGATAGTAGGCGCGGACGAACATCCGCAGATATATAACCGATGTGAAGGAGGAATCGTGCAGGAAGCACACATGCAGGCGATACCGACAGCAGGCGACATCAACAAAACAAACATTCCGGAACAACAGACAGGTAACCGCAGCTCCCCAAGCAGGGATGGAGCACACACACAAGCATATCTGGTATGTATAAATGCAAGACTCACACCCCATACCCGTCACCCACATCCGCAGATATACCCCATTGCACATATCAAAGGGATAACAGCTAAAACCGTAGCAAACACATACAGGCAGTGAATGACAGCGGCATACCCACAACAAGCTCCTGGGAAACACTAGCAGCGGCTGATGCATCCTTGCATCCGCTATGTACAGGAAAATAACAGCTATGTAACACATCTGAATGCACACCGCCATCGACAGGCGCCGCCAGGACACGGGGACCCACATGTCGAACACAATACCATACTCAACACACACAATCCACGGCTAACACCACAGCGAAATGTGCCCGACACCACACATAGCGGATGCAGTCACACAAACATGATACAATACATACCATCCTCACGAAGGTATTGCAAATAACCAAGCGGCCACGAGGAAAGAACCATGGGCTAGTGCCGGCGTAGCGAGCGAAAGGAAGGGGATCACCGCTGATATGCGCATAAGTACACACCGAGGAACAGCTATTGGCCTGATTAACACACATGCCTCAGGTGGCGGCGAATATAAGGAAGACTCCTGGATATTCAAACCGTATGTTCATACCGAACTAACACGAATAGAGAAGGAGAAACAAAGGGAATAGAGGCGAACTCAGAACAAAAGGCGGAAAGGTATGTCGAACCCACGACATGTACTGGTGTGTAGCATACGATCGTATGACGAATCTGTACAGTATGTGAGCGGTGTGTGTAGGTAAAGATACCTGTCCATCAGGCAGAGAGGCGAAGGTTGGATATGTAATGCTAAAGCAGCGCAGCATACCAGCGACTGTGGACAAGCGTGTGCACAGCAGTGGGACAACATGTACACACCGGGATAACCCCAGGTTGACTTGCCACCTTTTCAAATGGCCAAAGTGGGAAATCTTGGGACACACATCAGATGTTACAGGTGGACACATACCCATGGTCAGTACAAAGGTTAGAACTCTACTCTTTTGCATAAAGAAAAGTGTAGTCTTGTAGCAGTTAAGTTGCTTATTGTGTGTCTTGTAACATTTAGGAATGTACATACATAAATAAGTATGTTATGCAACTCTTACATAAGAATGGGATATAGTGATGTCCTACAATCTCAGGACATTTGCCATTTGTAATATATTTTGTCAGGACACAACTGCCCAAGGAGGGACTGTCCCTTGCAAAGTGGCACAGGTGGTAACCCTACCCCAGGTCTGCCATAGGGGTTGCAAACACAGAACAATGCCACCACCCGCTGATGCTGGCAGTGGATATCCAACAATGAAGTGCCACAGCAGGGGATAGGACATGTATGTATAGTGTCACAGCACACATGTGCATGGGCATATACCATCGATGTCATCACGGAATGTCGCCGCGGCGTGCACGTATCCCGCAGTAGAGGCGACTATGTCAATTATGTGTAATGCAAAGCTGTCATGATGGATATGTTCACAAATCATAGACAGTATCACAGGCATAGCATGCATGATGGGCGATGGCCTAATGTTATGTACATACACAAGATATGTATGGCCTGCACATATGGGACAATGTAGTAGCAGAATAGGTACCGAAATGGAGGGAACAGCAAGTGACCATGTCCAAAGCGTTCCATAGCAGGTGCAATGTGTGCCACAATGATGTCCAGCAGGGCCGTGTGTAAACACATGTGCAATGTACACAGTACTGACACCCCATGGTAGTGTCCACTGAGCGGCAGAACTGGATGTCAACTGTCATGTCTATACAGTACGTCCGCTGTGGTGGTACCATGGGTCTGTGTCACCCTACCAGCAAGGAAGCTATCACATGACTAGTGACACAGTGTGCCCTGTGGGATGTGCACAGGACCTATGTCCCACAGCATGGTGTGTGTCCAGTCTGTGGATGTCACACAGGCGCCGGGCTGAGCAATGTGGCATGTGTGCACACATGCAGGACTGCGCCGCCCACCCTGCCCACTGCAATCGCCATGTAGGACTACTACATGCATCAGTACTGCGGAGAACATGGCCCATGGCAGAGTAGATTACACCCCTGTGTTAGTGGCATGCAGGTGAGCACAGATGTGTTACATGACTGTCATTTGCATATGTAAACTGTCTGAGCGGGTAGAGAGCACAGCATGACTATACTGAGACATGTAGCGTTGTATCCATTGTGTAAGGTACACCACACATGTGTTATTGTAACCACGGCCTGCGTGTACATGTGTGTATGGCACAGGTACAAGGGCACCCAAGGTATCAGCTAGACATACGGTCCAGAAATCGTGGTCCTGCACATGTGTACTTACGCCATGGTGTAATATGGCAACCACAGCACCATGTGGGCCATGTGTGTGTACATCAACCATGTACAGCGTGATATGCCTGTATAGGGACAGTATCCATGTGATACACACGCATGACTGTCAGTATGCAAAGGTGATGTGTATGCACTATGTGTGATGTAACTGATGCAATCATATCTACATGATATATCTGCCACACTGACACCTGTATGGGTATCAGCAACATGAAGTAGGATGAGCTAGAATGCTGCCAGGTATGTAGAAGTGGTATATGTAGGCATGTACAGTACTGTGTGACAGCAGGTAGTGTCATTATGCAAATACTGAGCATGAGGGGCCACATGTCTGAGGCGTGCAATGCCACCGTCCCGGACTTGTTGTAGTTAGCATGATATGCCTGCACCACTGTGTGAACTGTACAGAAGGCACATGGCGTAACATGCCGATACATAGAGTACGATGTGATGCTGGATGTGTACACTGGCAATAGCATAAAGTGGAATGGTGCTGAAGGGCAAAGGCGGATCATGTCTGATGTGATACCCTCTGTACCACCCCAACCACCCATGCAATAATATGACAGGTGGCCAGCATGGGATGTGGTGTGCTGTGGCGCACAGAAGCCCAACAAGGGTGCCAGGAAAGGCATGCAGGTAGTCAATGAGTGTGTGAAGCATGTATGTCAAGATGTGGCCCAGTGCCATACTGAATGGCCCAGTCATGGGTGTAGAGATGCAGCCCCATACGTGCAATGCAGTACCATCCATGTGTAGTGTGATAGATGTGGTAGTGTGGTGGTCAGGGTGCACAGCGTACATGAATGGGCTAGCAGTCACTGACGTGTGCTGCTGCAGAGACATGTAACAGCCAGGTTGGCGGGATACAACAACTACAGCGGTTGGAGGTGACATTGGGACTGTGTTCCCAGACATAACATGTGCATGGCAGTACTATGTATGTGTCCACAGGGTTAATACAATGTCCAGCCAAGGATTGGAACCCTGTAGTGAGTGAGAGTGTGTATTGTTGGTAGGTACCCCATTGGCAGGCGCGATGCCAGCAACATCTGTGTCGTCAATGCCTGCATGACCGTGGTATGCTGCATTGAATGTGGATGTAGTCAAACAGCAGAGACATACCACCACACTGCGTGAGGGCCCACACTGCAATGTCTGGCAGTCATGTGTAGGTAGCTAGCTGTGGGTATGTCATGCACCAGCAGCACACACCATGACTGATAAGTGACACACATCAGCCAGGTCAACATAACTACCGTCCAACAGCCTCCACATGTGCCCATACAGCGCGTGTGCCTGGAACAGGAATACCACTGTGGCGTCTGTGAGAAGGCCAGTAACACCATGTCTCAGTGTGGAATAGCATGGGCCCTACCAGTGTGTAAATGTAGCAGAAGTGCACTGTGATCACTGTTGGCATAGGCACGTGGACTGTCCATCGTACGGGGTGCCATGCCATCAACTACCTCTGTCAGTGGATGTCAGTAATACCGGCTGTAGTGTGTATGTACCATGCATGCTGCTATGGTTGTGTGTTTAGGGTGTGGCTAGCAGGGATGGTAAGCACGGATGTTCAGCAAACAGAGGGGGGAGGTGTGTAGGCCTAGCACACAGACACATGGAGGTTTGGTGCATGCTGAGGGTAGTGTAGGTATGGTATGTGTCGTGTAATGTGTCACCCAGCTATGCGTACTGCATGGCCAAGCATGTGTGGGTACATGGGAGTCCATACTAGGGAAGGCGTGTTGCTGGCAATACATAGCAGTAGCAACTGTCCTAGGTGCAATGTACAGTATGCCAACCCGACTGGCATGTAACCTGTGGTGTACAGTGTATTCACTGTCGCGTGTCACAATGTGCGTGGCGACCCACGAACATGGGTATCTGAACATGGACTACCTATGATGCAATGTGTCATGGGAAAATACAGTATGTGTGTAAATCGCGGTGTGGTGTGGGAACCACCCACCCGTGTGTGTTACAGTCAGGTATGTGCCTGGGAGGTATGATCTGTGTACAATCTGGACTGGCAGGTGTGCCGTGTAGGGCATGGAGGCAGGTCCCAGGCACTGCAGATAAATGACATGTGTGCTGTACTGTGTGTGCAGTGCTGAGTGTACAGCACAGTGGAGGGTGTAAGCATTGTCACACATCACTGCATGCTGTGCCTACCTGTGACAGCCCTGCGAGGAGACAGACATGTGACACGCTGCACAGGCAGCATAGCATGTGAAGATGTACATGTGGGCTGCACACCTTAGGCAGATGTCCACCGTCATGTGTGCCGCGGTAGTGTGGTTGAACCACGACTATCAGACTGGACAAACAGCACATGCCTGCATAACAACAGTATGACCATAGTCAACAGTCCCAGTGACAGAGTAGGCCAATGTAGACTATCCTGCATGCAGACCACTGGCTACTGGACACCTGGCTAGACACACACCTGGGCCGGTTAATTCACCATTGAGCCATCACATGTCCAAGTCCATGTGGGCGTACAATGTCATCACAGGGTGGTCACAATAGCAGGTGGCAAGGCAGACCGCGGTGTACCAGGTGATGTGTCATGTGTGCATATGTCGACTAGCACAGCCGTTCACATGTCTGCAACATACTGGTGCCGCGATGTATACTGTTACATGATGAATGGAACTGCACTGTCACCCACTACAGGGCCATCTGACACAGGTGTGGTGCGACTGGTGTAACCCATGTTTGCACAGGATACACACTGCTGTTGTAGGCAGCCATGCTGGTGGCCACCAGTGATATATGCAGTGGTCATACAGACATACCGTACACAGTGTTCATGCAGGAATGTCAATTGTCATGTGCGATGTGCTGCTATGTGAATGTGGGTGTTTGTTGTGAATGTCACACATCCAGAAGACACCATCTGGTGCAGTCATGGTTGTCAACACCGGTACACACAGCCACAGCAGTCAGAACCCAGTCCTGACAATGTGTGTCAGTCACCCTTGTACCGTGTGACATATGTGCACATGGCGGAACACCTCCACTGTCATCTAAGCTGGCTACATGATGGCTGGAATGTGCTGTAGAAATGTACAATGCTGGTAGCCCAATGAAGTACCTGGAATCAGACACAGTACACTATGTCAGCCATGTAAACCATGCACAACAATGACCGCCCAACAGACACAAACAATGCATTGACACATGGAACATGTGCTCATGACAACCCCACTGAGGTATGTTGCACATATTGATGTACAATTGTCATCTATGGCCATAGCATGGATGCAGACACACATACTCCACAGGTAGTACCATGTGATGTAGGTAGGGGGCATTGCTTGTGTATATGTCACAGTAGATGTACACAGACATGTCCTGCATAGCCGTCATGTAGGGGTAGCTGTGGTATGTCACTACTGGACATGCCCATACAAATTACCATGTCCCACAGGAGATGTGTTAGGTGTGTACCACATGTGGCGTGCTGACAACAATCTGCGATGTGTATGGCTGCGGTGTACCTGTGTGACAATGTCTGTGATGGGTGCAAAGGCACATAGTATCGTGTATTGCATGCACACAAGCCCCACATAGGTGCATAGCCTGAACATACAGTACAAGGAGTGTGTGCGATGTTAGCAACCCACAGGTGGAGATGGAGTGCGGACGGCCCACAACCACATGTGTGTGTGCGGTGTTCCGTCCACGACACATGAGCATCTGAGAGGCTAAGCGTCACAGCTGTACAGGGTCGCATGCATATATGTTCAGCAACATCCCTGTATGTCCCACCACTGGCCCGTGGACCGATGGACACCAACCAAATGTGCAGATATGAGATGTGCACAGCACATCACAGATGCCTACCGTAGAACAGGCCTACCATGTAGACATGTGCACAGTAGGTCTCGCCACCTGCAGTCAAACCGTTAGGTGCCAAACCACACCAATAGTCCAGGCAATGACACAGATGGTCGTGCATGCCTCTGTGTATGTATGTCTGTGAATGGCTCCGGCATAGCAATATAGCTGTGTCACCGTTGTGAACAACAATATGAATGGGTTGTATGTGTGAGGGTGCATCATATGTGTATGGTCAGTTCGGCGATACCATCAGTGGGCCTGCTATGTGAACATCCCTGTCCCCATACATGGATACCTCTGCTGAGGCCAACACCACATTCACACAGGGAGGGATGGCGGTGTGTAGTGCAGCAGCAGACATGTGGGTGGCAGCGGGCAATGGATGTACACATATGTGTTACCCACATCAGTTCAGGCAGCCATCCATGTGCATGGGATAGCGGTGTGTGTACACATACAGCACTGTGTTGATCAACATCCCAGCACATAGCACCTGCCAGGGCTACAGTGTATGTATGGATGTGTGATACCTGCATGCACCACACACACCCTCAACAAGCAGCGTACAGCATACCTGGCTGGAGGACAGTGTCCACACCATGGTGATAAACATGTTGAATGTCCATATTCACACAGCTATGACATATGCAATGGACAGCCACCCTGCCAATACCGTCAGCCCCGGGTGGGTCACACCCAGTGCCATGTATGTGGCATACCCTGCCATATCATGCAGAGCTGACCAGCAAGGCTGCATGAGCTATCACAGTCCCACATGGTGCAATGGACAAAGGCACTCTCACTATCAACCATACACAGTAGTAATGTGGCGGCGATGCACCCTGTCATGTTACAGGTGCTGTGTGACGCTCTGCACAATGTGTGTGTGTACATGCTATGCATGGCCTTTCCTGCTAATGTGTCATGGTTACACATTGCTCCATGTCTATCACATACGTAACACAGGTGAGCTGTGGCAAGTTGTCCAGCACTGGTACAGTGCTGTGTGGAAGTACATGGCACAACACATGCATGTGCAGGTGTCCATGTGTATGTGTACAGTGCCGCTGCTGACGTTCACAATGGACACAGATGTGATGTGTATTGACATATACACAGCGTCCAGGTGAACAGTAGCACAGGCGTCACATGGGGACTTATGCCAACTGATATGGACATAGGTGCAGCCAGGTACACATGTCCATGGCAGGCTAACATCTACATGGTGCATGCACAGTGTGATGGGGTGGCACACAGATATGATGTGACACCCAGTGCTCAATGGTGTGAAGCCACAACATCGGCTGTGTCACCGCCACGATGCCCTTCACAGATCACTGTGCAGATGTCGTACATGTCATAGCAATGTATTTCCAACAGTATGCCAGCACAGCAGTGTGAATGTGACCTGCCACCATCATTATGTCTTCCAGATAATGCCACGTTCGCGGCTTCCAACATTTAGCCGACAGGAGGAGGAGGTCATCATACCATACCTCCAGAGTAACTACACCGCCCTGTTTACCCATGTGCCACAGCAGGCACAGGAGCGGCAGGAGATGTGGGAGAAGATGTGCAGGAGGGTGAACAGCGTGGGCGGAAACAAACGCAGCTACCAACAAATCCGCAGGCACTGCACAGACCTGATCCGGCATGCAAGACAGCGTGCGCTGCAATCGCCAGGCAACAGCGTGGGACAGGTGGTGGGCCACCAACACAGCCCCACTCACAGCTACGGAGGAGCTCCTGGCCAGTCTGGGGACACCCGCGGAACAACCGCAGAACCACTTGCGTCCATCGTGGAGGTGGGTGTCTCGAGCTATGAGCCTGGAGCCGCATGGTAAGTCAGTGTTGCATGTTTGTATGATAGGCGGCGTGGGTGTGGGTGTCATAGTACAACACATGATATAGCAATACATGCCAGGTATATGGCCACACAAGATGCAAACCATTGTATGCTATGTTGTGTTAGCAGACATGTGCATAGCACATGCTACCACACATGCATGATGTGACATGCACAGTGCTGACCGTGGAGATAGTAATGGCTAATGTGTATACCTTTGTGTAATGCCTTTACAGGTACGTCTGGCGTGTCGCAAGGACAAGGGTCTGTTGCAGGTAAGTCTGTTGCTAGTCAACCGCATGTTCTGCTGTATTGATATTCCCCATGTGTCTAGGCATGACATGCTCACCTGTGTGTGCCCCGTCACGGTATACAGCTCGCACCACCCGACATACACACCACCCATGTACAGTAGATACACCCGTTACCGTAGAGTGGTATGACACCACACAACCTATTGGTGTGTTACGTGCATTCAGCTATGCATACAATGGTGTAGGTGTTACACAATGGCTGCATGTGTAGTATGCATTGGTATGCCAGTGCAGTATGCACACAGTACCACATAGTGAGCTGTGATCTGGCCAGAGCACAGGTGTTACCAATGTGACCCATGCCCTGCATCGGGTGCACGCGTTGTGACATGGCGCATGCCATGTCCCATGCTGCGATGGATGTCTGGCTGCAGCATTGTCACACCATGATATGACCTATGCACAACATAGCAGACATCCACACTGTCAGCATATCCGTAGAGAATGTGACCGCGTCACACTAGTATGGGTGTATGTCACATGGGCCACCACAGGGCCGTGTGCGCGATGTCTACCACACACAATTGTCAATGACTCAGACAGACAAGGCCATGGTTGATACCTACAGGCATGTTGCCACACAGCACATCCACAGTGGGTACTCACCGTTGCACCCTGTACACACATAGTGGGTTCATCACTGTAGTGGACCCCCTGGACATCTGATGTAGTACACCAGTGACATGGAATGCCTCTCCACAGCTACTACAGGTGCCTCCAATGTCCACCATATACGTGCTGCTGAGCAGCTGAACTGACTTACAGACATGGCAATGTAATGCGTCCAGGTCACGCATCGCACAGACACATAGCTGTGTCCTGCTACTGTGCAGTGGCACAGAGCCCGCACTACACACCGTACAGCTATGCACACAGCTCACAGCAAACATACCTGCACAGACATCACTGTTACACATACATTGTATCTGTACACTGTACACATAACACTGCACCGTGACAGCCATTGTGATGTGGTGCATGCGGTGGGACACCATCTTCACATGTCCACATGATACGCACATGTTTGCGGTGTACATTACATAGTGTCGGCAGCCATGTGTACTCTCAACTTCGCCAGCGGCCACCGCGGTGTATCAGCTGATGCATGCAAACTACCATGAATGTGTGTACTGCATGCCTACTAAATGACACCTGCCTGTTGTACTGTCCCCACCAGGGCAGTGTACATACTGCCACTATGAATGTCTGGTCTGCATTCACTGGTCTGTGTTGTGTGAATGCTGCATGCCACCTGCATTATCACATGCATGGTGTGTGTGTGTGTGTGTGTGTGTGTGTGTGTGTGTGTGTGTGTGTGTGTGTGTGTGTGTGTGTGTGTATTGTAACCGATGGTATGTCTTTGTATTGACAGGTGCTGTAGGTGCGTTCCCCTCCTGCGGTCAATCTGATGCTAGTGTCCCCACAGATAGTAGTGGTGATGACCATGTGCATGAGGCACAGGCAGGGTCGTCACAGGCAGAGTCTGTGCCACTGGAGAACATCACACATCGTCCCTTTCATCCCGCTGCGGTTCAGATGCCGACACATACCCCAACACCGTTGCCCATAGATGACGGTCAGTCAGCGTCTGTTGTCCCGAGCAGGAATGTGTGGTGGCTGCAGAAGGTGTGGGTACACCGCGATGTTGCCAGTGTAAGGACTGGTGCAGTGCCATGCAGGCATGTGGCAGGTGCTGCTCGTAGGGGGAGCACCCCTAGACATACACCTGCCATACAGGGTGCAGCAGCTGGTATAATCAGACGCATGTTCCAGACTGTAATGGCGAGCAGGCACGTGCCGAACGGCAGAACCAGGAAGGGCAGAGGCTGCACAGGTCCGCAATCCGTACCCTAAATGACAACATCCAGGCATTGGTGAATGCACAACAGCATCTTGCCGATGTTCTGGATAGGAGATTGGGTGACATGGCTGGTCTCCTCGACCGAGGCTTGGCCATCCTTGGCGTCGCAGTCCGTGCAGGAACACCAGGTAGGGGTGAGGCATAGGGCACGTGGGCGTGTGCCAGCAACACCACCTGCTGCAGGTCAGCGTGTGCGTGCCACCTCCCATGCCCACCCAGACAGTGCTGGTAGCAGTAGCACTGCAGCTGCTACTACACCATCCACACCAGGACAGAGCAGGCCGCGTGGGCGTGGCCCTGGGCGGCCCGTCGTGAGCGCGTTTCCAGCGGACATGTGACATCGGAGAGTGGACAGTCCGTACCTCCACCCGGTCGTGCCCGTGCGACCCCAGGCGAAGCGGGTCGCGTCGCCGCCGGCGAACACAGTGAGCCGTAACACCTGCACTGTACAGTCAGGGGCTGCCAAGCATACCCGTGTAGGCATCACAGATGACTGAACTGTGTACACACACACCCACACAGCAGACACAACTGTAGGGCTCCACCACACCCACATGCAATCTACATAGTCATGCCCACTCAATGAACTGGCCCTTACACACACACATGATGTCATCCATTGGTACAGCCCATGCCTGTGGCACACATATCACCCTGTGCATATGATGAAGTCTCTGCCGCATAACTGTGAGCCACACCATCAATGCGGTTAAGCTAACATATTCTGATGCACAGGGTGGACCGCGATAGTGAGAGGTGTATGTGATACCTGTGTCCGCATAGTACGTGATGTGTATGTTGTGGTGTGTGTGTATGGCTGGTGACAGGTGTGTATGTGATGTGGGTTGTGCACGGACATCATGCAGCAGACATACCATGCAGGACAGGTGCAGCATTCATTGATATGTGTACACAGTATGTGTGGTGGTTACATGTGTAGCACCATGTCGGTGCAGTTAACCCGTATGATACTGATGGTGTTCTTGCACGTGCCCACTGGGGGCACCGTTATTAGTTCCCCCCGTGTAGGCGTGGGGTACCCCCAGGCATGTCTGGCAACATCCGCATAGCACAGTTACCCCCATCCGGCCTGGGCCCCTACATAGCTACATAGGCACATGAGCGTAACAGGATATGTGCCCTCGACATGTGTGGACCTAGCATGACTGTGTGTGGCGTCTAACACCCCTCAGGATGGGGATGCCATATCCATCAGTCCCCAGTCCCTGGTCTAGCAGTGACACACAGAGGTTGCCTGGCGCATAACTATCATCACACATCCACATGTCATTAGCAGTCCTGGACAAAGGCAGTCAGGGCCTTTCCTTCACATGGCCTGGCACTCCTCCCGTGTTGTAGGGGTGTCTGGCCGTTAACCCTGTTCCCCAGCCGTCCCACTCATCTTTGTGTTGAGGTGTCTGACAGTAAACTTCTGTGCCCGTGTTTGCATGGAGCCTGGGAGGTGGAATGTGCCCATGTCACCCAGGTCAGACATGGCCGTGTATGTCAGGCACAGATCACCGCGAACAGCTGTGCTGTGAAGATCCACAGCGGTGTCCCCTTGGCCGTGCAGCTTGTGACACATGTCCTAGCACCGTCATCCCGTCTTGTGGAGCGTTTGCGGTCCTTCCGAGTGCTGCAGGCGTCAGGTTAGCTACAGGCCACATGTGCCATTATGCGCAGTCATTGCTCTGGTGTGTGATGTGTACAGGGGTACAATGAACACCCTGATGTGGTTGCCATTCCATCCAGACCAGGAGGCCACAATGGAATGTCTTCACACCCACATTGCCATTGTGTGTGTTGACAGAGGTTGCCGACAGGTGTGGTAGCCATTTCCTGAACCGTCCACCATCTTTAATGGCGTACCACCTACATGTGACATTGGGACGAACATGTCCTTCACACTGGGTAGGGCTGCACCTTCTCTGGCATTTAGTAGCAGGCCATGGCTCTGGCACCAGTCATCCATGTCTATGGCGCCCTAGGTGGATGTCCGTGTAACATGGGGTGTTGGGTATGTTGGCGGTCGCGTAGTCATCTGCATACCTTGTCTGCTACAATCCCCTATGATTGCATGCACATTGGAAGGTCGGATGCCATATGGCAGGGGCACAGGAGTGAGCCCTGTGGGCCTCCACTGGGTCCAGATATGAGTGTGACAAGGCACCTTGAGCACCAACCCTGTGTGGTGTGACCTCCAACCTGTCTGAGAAGCATCGGGTGACATATGTCCCCACATGTATGCTGGCGAGCCTTTCTATGGGTCCCATGTGTAGTGTGCTCTGAGCGGCTCCCACCAGGTCATGGTACTGTGTGCAAACCCCGTATCCCCATCAATGGCCTTGGTGACCACTCCAGACTGGGCGAGCAGGTTAGGGAGGCAGGATCCGCCCTTGACTATGTAGTTGTGGGTATGTTCGGTATTGGCTGTACACGCTATCTGTAACCATGGCCACCTGTATGGACCTCCACACAGCTTTGCAGACAACACTTGTCAAGCGTATAGGGTGTGGCTGTTGACAGTCCATAGGAGCACTACCCTGGCATAGTGGGACCACAGATGCCATATGGCATCCATTGGGGACATAGCCCATAGTAAGGCTAACATGACACAGTGGCGCATGTGTGGGCGAGGGCCTCAATGAGGATGGGTAGCACACAGCCAGGGACACCATCAGTGCCCATTGCTGGCGTGTCAACCGCCATAGAGATATGGGATCACTCCAGGCCATATGACAT
Source organism: Protopterus annectens (assembly GCF_019279795.1). Lineage (NCBI taxonomy): Eukaryota > Metazoa > Chordata > Ceratodontiformes > Protopteridae > Protopterus > Protopterus annectens. The sequence continues at coordinate 768,890,285 of NC_056729.1, forward strand.
GTTTGGGAGGATACACTCTGGTGGGATGGATATGTTCCCTGTTGGGGGGATGTATGCATGGAACATGTCCTGTGGTTTGCAGACAATGTCTGTGGGTGCAGTGACTGTTGTACCATTCTGGACCATTTCCAGGCAAGTCTGTGTGCCCCAACCATGTCCTTACCACAGTTAGGGAAGGCCCTGTGGTTGTCTCATGTGCCCTCTGCAGTACCACTCCCACAAGCGGACCTGGATGATGGTATGTGGGGCCGTATGGTGGCCGGTATGAATGGGTGATGGTTTCCCTGGTACTGTCATTGCTCTGCCATGTAGTAGCTCCAACTGTTGATGTACAGGTAGTCAGTGGCTGCGGTCCACCACACCATGTGCCTACCTGTGGTGGACAAGGTCCTGATGTCATCATGTTTGCCTGTTGCAGACATGCATGTGGAGTGGTCGGGGAAGGCATTAGTTAGGCGTTTGCGGTCTGGCCTCTGTTCAACACTGGCATGGAGGACTTGTAGGGTACCACACGGTCATTATGATGTGTGTGGTTTTCTGTGGAGAGGTCATCACTGAGGTCCCCATGCTGGTGTTGGTTACAGTGAGTGGATGACCAGTGGATCCACTATACGGTCTTGCATCACCATTGAGGGCTGTACATCCTGTGTGGGGCATATCCTCACCATGTGTGATGGGCAGAACTGTCAGACATCCCTTAGTATGTATGGTGCATGGCTGTTTAACAGTGGCCAGGTGTGTGAACACCTGGGACTGCTGGCGTACTGTGTTGTGCCATGGGTAATGTTCCCAGGCTATGTATGGGTGGTTCATGTCACCCAATACGGTGCTGTTGTGAGAGCATGCCCACTCACCAGTGTCCTCAGGACATCTGTGAAGGTATCCTGTGTTTGGGAGGGTTGTCTGTAGCATGCAACAAACTGTAGGCCAGTCCTACACATGGTTAATTGCACCTAGATATTCCCGCGCTTAGCGGCCACGTCTGTGGCATGGCGGGTTGCTGTTGTGTGGCGGACACACAGGGCGGTCCGCATTCCGCCACCCATGCCGTCGCACCATGTGTATGCATGTCTGATCTGTGCCGACTCTAAGTGTCTGAGCATGCCCAGTAGGCAGCTGTGTAGATAGACACACAGCACAGTGCACACAGCCCGTCTGCAGTTATACCCGGGTGCATGCCTGTATCCCCTACATAGCGGCCGCGTCTGTGGCATGGCCAGGTTTCTGTTGTGTGGCTGGACACACCGGACGGTCCACATTCCGCCATCCATGCTGCAGCAACATGTGTATGCATGTCTGCCCTGTGCGAGTCTAAGTGTCTGAGCATGCCCGGTATGCAGTGATGTACTGATCAGTAGTTACTTGTTATTCGACTGCAGCACTAGCGTGTTGGTGTCTGGCGACAGGATGGTAACAGACTGCGTGACTCGCACTCTGTCGAACTCGATCGGGCGCATTGCCTCTGCAAATTATACCACTCCGTGGGGTATGCCTCCTGACAGCGCTCTGCTCAGTAAACTTCGGTAGCGCGTTCTGTAAATGCTTCATACTGTAGTGTGTTCATGTAGATAGGCGTAGGTTCGTCCCCGTCCCTTCCGTGTGTGTGTGTGTGTGTGTGTGTGTCTGTGTGTGTGTGTGTTTCCAGCTGCCTCTGCGACTGATTATGCTTTTAGGCGGCTCCAACACATGCCTCGGCTATTTCCAACTATTGTCTTGCGGGTGGCGTCAGCAGCCTACAAGTATGCCTGTGACAGCGCTCTGTTTAGTAAACTCGGTAGCGCGTTCTGTAAATGCTTCATACAGTAGTGTGTTCATGTAGATAGTCGTAGGTTCGTCCCCGTCCCTTCCGTGTGTGTGTGTGTCTCTGTGTGTGTGTGTTTCCAGCTGCCTCTGCGACTGATTATGCTTTTAGACGCTCCGCAACACATGCCTTGGCTATTGCCAACTATTGTCTTCTTGGTGGCGTCAGCAGCCTACAAGTATGCCTGTGACAGCGCTCTGTTTAGTAAACTTCGGTAGCGTTCTGTAAATGCTTCATACAGTAGTGTGTTCATGTAGATAGTCGTAGGTTCGTCCCCCGTCCCTTCCGTGTGTGTGTGTCTGTGTGTGTGTGTGTTTCCAGCTGCCTCTGCGACTGATTATGCTTTTAGGCGGCTCCGCAACACATGCCTTGGCTATTGCCAACTATTGTCTTCTTGGTGGCGTCAGCAGCCTACAAGTATGCCTGTGACAGCGCTCTGTTTAGTAAACTTCGGTGGCAGCGTTCTGTAAATGCTTCATACAGTAGTGTGTTCATGTAGATAGGCGTAGGTTCGTCCCCGTCCCTTCCGTGTGTGTGTGTCTCTGTGTGTGTGTGTTTCCAGCTGCCTCTGCGACTGATTATGCTTTTAGGCGGCTCCGCAACACATGCCTTGGCTATTGCCAACTATTGTCTTCTTGGTGGCGTCAGCAGCCTACAAGTATGCCTGTGACAGCGCTCTGTTTAGTAAACTTCGGTGGCAGCGTTCTGTAAATGCTTCATACAGTAGTGTGTTCATGTAGATAGGCGTAGGTTCGTCCCCGTCCCTTCCGTGTGTGTGTGTCTCTGTGTGTGTGTGTTTCCAGCTGCCTCTGCGACTGATTATGCTTTTAGGCGGCTCCGCAACACATGCCTTGGCTATTGCCAACTATTGTCTTCTTGGTGGCGTCAGCAGCCTACAAGTATGCCTGTGACAGCGCTCTGTTTAGTTAACTCGGTAGGCCGTTCTGTAAATGCTTCATACAGTAGTGTGTTCATGTAGATAGGCGTAGGTTCGTCCCTCGTCCCTTCCGTGCGTGTCTGTCTCTGTGTCTGTGAGATTGCAGCTGCCTCTGCGACTGATTATGCTTTTAGGCGGCTCCGCAACACATGCCTTGGCTATTTCCAAATATTGTCTTGCGGGTGGGGTCAGCAGCCTACATGTATGCCTCTGACAGCGCTCCCGTCAGTTAACAAGGTAGCGTGTTGTGTAAATGCTTCATGCTGTACTGAGTTCATCTAAATAGGCGTAGGTGCATCTCCGTACCTTCCGTGTGTGTGTGTGTTTCCGTTGCTTTCGAAAATACAACTGAATAAGCAAATTGTTAAAGTGTTCACAATCAACAGTGTGATATTTAAAATCATGTTAAGACTCACATTGTTGATTGTGAACATTCTTAGGCATAGCATTTTCCTGCACCGTTGTGGAAACAACGAAAGCGTTGCATGTTTTAATGAACTGTTTAAATGTTCACGAAGACTTGTGTTGTGTCGAACTCACGGGGACTATTCTTGCTGCAGGTTGCTGGTTTGTTTGTGTTTCATAGTACAATATCATGTAATAAGTGTGTTCATAGTATGCTTTCTGTGATGTTGACATGTGTGTGTTTAGTTAGCAGTGCGTCTCTGCTTTCTATGCTGTGGCTACATCTCCATTGCTCGCATAGAAAGTGACAAATGGAAGTGTAAGGGTGGACATTTAAAGCCTGGATACTTCCATGTTATGTGTAAGTCTCACGGGGCCAACGGGTGATACCGCATACATGTCTATGATGAACCTTTGGATACGATATGTGACCTGAGGTGGACGAAATGTTTATGTTGACTGTTCCATCTACCTATGTGTGACATGGTTTGTGGCCATAGGGTGCCAGCAAGTCTTCCCTGTTCATTGGGTGTTTGCCATGGTGTATTGACATCAATCCTATTAATTCACGAAGGATGTCTTTCTTTGGTGTCAGCGCCATAGTTTGACCATCCTATGTCATTCCCAGCAGGCGTGGAGATTGTGCCATTGGTATCTTTACACAGGTGACCCATCTGTTCCACTGTATGGGCGTGTGATCCCCATAGATGTGCTGGCACATTGAGTGTTAATGTCGCCGGTATCTGCCCAGCGGTCTTGCTTTGAATGGGGAGTGTGTACTGTAGACCGTATCTGTATTCCCTGGGTTATGCCTTGCAACAGCTGTGGGATTCCCCAGGTTTGCAGCTATGGGTGCCATCTTGGCGTCGTTTGTCCATCCATGGGAACTGCCTACTGGACACTAGTATCGGGCTGTCAACATTTCACAGCTGCATTCTCCATTTCCGGTGGATGATCGGTATTAGTATTGCGAATGCGCATATGCCATGGCCACGTCCGCTGCGAGGGGACGAATCATCTGCCAATCCACACCGACACCCATATTTGCATACCCACGATCCCATGTCTGCAACCCTCGACGGTACCCTTGCACACCCTTCATGTGTGCGGAAATGGGATAATGAGCGTGCGTGTATGGGCGCAGCAGCCTGGGGAGTCCTATTCATATGTCCTGCATTTCATGGGCGGCTGTCATCACCCTTGAAGGCGCTTGTGGTGCATATATCTACCTGTGCGTAGTCACGGCTGTCACCTCTTCGGTTCACACTATGTTGCCTACACTTACTTAAGGAGTAATTTTTGGGTCCTGCAATGGACACCGATGTGCATATGTAAAGTTTAGAACATGTTGGACTGTGTCCATTCGGCCAGTGGGTTTGACTGCGCCGTATGTTCCCCATTCCGGATGTCTGTCCGCCTACCCATATTATGTAGTGCCCGTGTCCTTCCACAATTTACCCATAGGGTGTTACTGTAGTCCTGCAGGTTGGCAACTGCTTTAGATAATCCTCACAGGTACCATTGTGAACTATCCGCCACTGTATTGTCAGTATAACACAGCGGTACATGTAGAACCTATTTATTCATGACAGTATGTCGTTTATGTGTGTGAGCGCCATATTTTAGCGATAGTATGACCTTCCTAGTTGGCGTTGTTGGTGTGCCATTAATATGTGTTCCACAGGTCGCAGGTATGTTCCGCAGAGTGGGCGGGTGATCCCCACATACTTGATAGCACCTTAAGCTGCTGTATGCGCTGGGATTACGCGGCAGGATGGATGTCTACGGGGTGTATCTACTGTTGTTTCCATCTTTATGTCCTGTGTCATGCCCTACTACGGCTGTGTGATTCCACCAGGTTTGCTATTATGGGTGCCATCTTGTCCGTGCGTTTGTCCATCCTTGGGAAATGCCTACTGGACACTGATGTAGGGCTGAACACATTTCACACATGCCTTTAGCATTACCCTATGGATGCTTTGCATCCTTACTGAGACTAAGGCCGTCCTGTACCCGCAGCCCTCCCGCAGGCGGGACAGCGGATTATCTGCCAAACAACACGAGCCCCATTTTGCATACCCAGGATACCATGGCTGCAACCCCCGATGCGCATGACACATCCTTCATGTGTGCGGAACTGGGATATGGGCCTTACATGTATGGACCGCGGCAGTCTGGGGACCTCTGTTCATATGTCCTGCATGTCATGGGCAGGTATCAGCAACCTTAAACACGCTGGTGGTGCATATGTCTAGCTGTGCGTAGTCACGGTTTGTACTCTGATTGGCTGATCTCGATGGATAAAGGTCTTAGCGCCTTAATTTTTGGAGTCCTACAATGGACACCGATGTGCATTTGTAAAGTGTAGAGCGTGTTGGACTGTCACCATCTGGCCAGTGGTATTGACTGCGCTGTATGTTCCCCAATCGTGGATGTCTGCTTGACTACCCATCATTTGTATTACATGGCCTATCTATATCCACGTGCCAGTATCGCGGAAATACAGCAAACCTTGCGTCCTGCCCATCTTCATAAGCGACATTATGGAACATATATCGGCAAAACAGACACTGTCAAATCGATAGACTCCACAGTGAAAGGATACTGAGCTCTCTCACCTACTAACATGGGGCATCGTCGGATGCGCAATGCATGACATAGCCGTCCCTTATACACTTCCTTCAGAGTCGGTTTAAAGCGAAATAATCAATAAACCTGCTCATAGTTAGGTGGACAGTGCTCCAAGTCTTGATTATATCGTGACATATACATATGAGTGTTGCATGCCTTACTTCATGGAAACAATAATATGGCAACAATGTGTCAATATATATACAATATTGGTAAATACAATCAGTATCCGGACACATAGTTGATAATTGCTGAGAGTGCACCTTAGAATGTAGTGTGTTGATCAGGTTATTGTATATCAATGTGTATAATAGTAGCATTACGATAACAAAGCATGGAATCAATAAGTACTATTTAAGCATATATTTGACAATTATGAATATAAGCGTATGGAGGAGACCTGCGTAACCTCCCCTGGTTCCACAGGATCGCTGCACACTTTCGCATGTCGGATTGTGGGTTCTGCGCAGCGCACATGCATATCCGTAGTCCGTTTATATATGTTTACAGTGTCTGTGTGGTTCACGTGTTTTGCGTTACTTGTGACTATTCGGTAACATATGTCTGATCCGGTTGGCGGGCGTGTGCAGAAAGCACTTACAGCTTTATATATGTAACAGTCTTTGCAGCATGGGCGGCTTTACGTACCGTGCACATCTATATGTTCTATAATTAAGTAATTCAAGCGTGACTGCATTCACGTTTGGCGGTTACTGTGACCAGTGCCGTTAGCTGTTAGTTGTCATTAATATGCATACCCTTGGTACCTATGTACATTTACATATCCCCCGCACCGCATACGTCACAGGCATCCATTCTCCTGCTGGGAAAGGTCGCGGTACTGCATGTTGAACATTCCTAATTCCCCTCGCTCATGGCCCAGGATGCATATGTCGTCACCGCGGGGCTGTTCAGATGACAGCTGCTTATATCCCATCGCATACAGGCCTTGATTGTCAGGGTGTTGCTGTGGTGCTTTGGGTTTGGTCTTGGCAGCCCACTGTGCGGGACTGCCCTGACCCTGTCTGAATGTTAGATGAGTCACATGGAGCGCGTTATGTCCGTGTCCATGGTACCATGTCACGGCCCCAATTATTAAGTAACCGTGTCATCGATTGGCGGTGTATCCGTTGTAGATCTCGTTATACTAATTGCACGGTCTGATCGAACTAACCAATTTCCATTACTAACCCTCCGTATGTATGGCCTGTGTCGCAATATTACAAGGGTTTAACATTGCGTGGCGACTTTCACTGAGCCACAGACATGTCCGTTGCTTTGTTTGGCCGGTTCGCTGTGCTACACACATTTAACATGGCGTAACAGGTTGAACAGCTCGAACCACGAGGACATCGGGTTGTCCGTCGTTGTCTATTATTGAATGTCTCTGTGGAGTTTGTTTCACAAAGCGAGACAATGTCGGCATTGTTAGCGGACATCTCGGCGCGAATGCGTCCGCACCGCGGGTGGCGTATGTCTGCCTTTGGCGGCGAACAGGCATTATGCTGTGCCATTATGTCTGGGGATATATGGTTTCCTTCCTTACATAGATGATGTGCCATACTAGCAATGACCCTAGCAATGACCAGCGTCTGGGTGTGGGTACTGCTGTATTACCCACGGGAAGAGTGGCCTTAGGGTAAGTGGTGACCTAGGCAGAAGTTGCCACCGATACATCACCGCTACCCCCCTCCTGGTCTACCTACACCAAATAGAGTCTGGCAAGGTAGAGCAACACCCTAGGCGGCTACCTACTTGGCCTATGCCTAAGGCCGGCTATGTGTGTGGTCCCTTGGGCATCGGACTCGGGAGCGTCCCACGTCTGCGTGGGTATGTCAGCATTACCCACATCCAGCCCCAAGGCAGTCAACACAGCATCCATGGGTCCACATGGTGTCCCAGCTGTGTACTCCAGGAACTCTATGGGGAATTTAACCCACACTTAGGACAGCTGTTTAATCTTAGCCTCACCTCAGGATGCGTGCCTGAGTAGTAGCACAGGGCGACTGTAGTCACACTCCACATAGATGGTGCCTCCACTGACCCTGGTTATTACCATACCATTAGTTTGACAAGCCTTATCTGCAAAGCCATGGAGATGGATCATAATGGGACACATAGATAAAGACATAGGGGACCGCATACTTTGGATACAACCCAGTTTAGCTTGGTCAGAGTCAGATCATGCCCTTTACACGTGTTTCACTTTGTAGAATCAGTCACCAAGGCCATTGCTGAGGGTAAAGCAGTCCATACAGCCTACCTCAACCCGGCAGAGGCCTTGGACACAATACGGCCCTCGGGTATAATTGATAAACCGGTCATCTTGAATGGAAAACCATACATCGTCATAAGGGTTACAAACGGGCTAAGTCACAGAACACACATGGCCACAGTTGCTGGCGCCATGTCATACTCACAGCCAGTCACAGGTGGTGTCCCATGGGGCTCAGTCCTGGGTCCACTATTTCCAGCATCTCGTTTCCAATGTACCGCATACACAGGGGTTATGGGTGACAATGTTTGCAGATGACTGCAAACCGGGTGCCAAAGTCAGACACACATCTGACACAGATATCCTTCAGGAGTGCCTCACAGATGTGGATAAGTGGTACCAGAGACATGTCCTACAGCTAAATGCCAGGAAATGCATAGGCATACCCTTCGGGAAGAACAAGGTTACCCGAGCTACCATATAGGTGGCAATCCACTGAGCACAGAGGGGTTACCAGTGATCTGGGGACCGCGTGTTGTTGTTAACCGTTTGTTAGACACACATGTTGCTAACATAGTTAGGTAGACCTTCCACATTGCCCACATCATCATGAAGGGATTCACATCTAGATCAGGGAGGTCATTGTCCCCTTGTACTCATCACTCAATAGACCTATGATTGGGTACAATGCCCGTTCAGAATGTATCTGACCCAACACCTGCAGCAGCTGGAAAGGCACCAACAGTTCTTCGACAAACAGATGCAGGGTCTCAGGTATATGTGTTATACTGACCGACTGAAAGAATTCCAGCTGTATACAGTTGCATACCACTTGCCCAGAGGTGACCCGTGCCTGGCATACGGCTAAGTCGAACCCAGATCTGATGACTATGCTTCCGTAAATAAGTTAGATCCCTCAGAACCACAAGGGCAGCTGGCGTACACCTTGACTCTGTCATTAATCAATCGTGTTGTTGGGACGGATTCATCACCCAGACACTCACTATGCTGTGGATCGACATCCCAGTACATGTGAGGGCAAGCACCTCGCTGGCCTTGTGTTAGTATTTACACATGGATGTCTGAATTGATTTATTTAAGTAACCTTCTAAATGAATATTTACATTAGCACATTGTGAATCTTTACATTTCGTTGGTCTATTTTACAGTAGTCATAATCATACGGTTTATGTGTATATATTATGGTTCATTTATATTACTAGGTGTCTGCAGTTCTGTTAATATATTGGCACAATCCGTAGGACATATATATGTATCTTACACAGTCAGACATTTGGAAAACATTTTATGTTGGTTCATGTTTCATATATGTACATATATTTCTATTTTCCGATGAAGACTGTACCTTCGAAGCAATGTCTGATGTCCTCACTGTGTGGGATCTGTAACCCAAGTAAGGTTTGTTAAACTTGTCTGCCTTTAAGGCATGTAATTAGTACCTAGCACATCTAATGTACTGACCAATTAATGCTTGTAAATGTAGTAGGTTGGACTGCATTGTATGTAGTCTGAATAAGTCTGCTTATGAAGCAGGCGAAGTGGGCTCAATAGACTATGGTGACTGCCTTTAATTCTTGGTGTGCTCTGGTTGGTCACTGGCGGTCCCTACAGTACCTCGTCTTTGCTTTGGACTTCATCGGCTGGTTGTCTGTGTTTGTTGTATGGGGAATGTCAACTGTAGTCCCTATGTGTATGACTTGTGTAATGCCTTACTACGGCAGTGTAATTCCACGGGTTTGCAGTTATGGGTGCCATCTTAGTCATCAGCTTGTCCATCCATGTGAATTGCCTACTATACACTGGTATAGGGCTGTACACATTTCACACCTGCATTTTGCATTCCCGGTATGGTGTGCATTATTAGCGGAGAGTGGCGCATGTGCTACGCTGCGTCCCTCCCAGGCGGGACAAAGGATTGCCTGCTTGAAACAACACGAGGCCAGATTCTACATACCCAGGCTCCCTTGACTGCAACAGTGGACGGTACCCATTACACATCCGTCATGTGTGCTGGACTGTGATGTGGGCGCAGCTGAATGGACCCGATACCCTGGGTATTTCTGTGCATGTGTGCTGCAGTTCATGGACAGCTATCATCAACATTGAACAGCTTGCGTGCATATGTGTACCTGTGGCGTGGTGGCGACAATTAGATCACATGAGTAATGCAGGAAGCTAGCAGGCATTCTCTGAACAGAATTTTTGGGTCCTACAATGGACACCGATGTGCATATGTCAAGTTAGATGTTGCTGGACTGTGTCCACCTGCCCAGTGCTTTTCACTGCTGGTGTATGTTCCCCAATCGCGGATGTCTGTTTGACTACCCATTCCACATGGTGCTACATAACCAGCTGATTTAGTACTGTGAACAAATTACATACATCCAAAGATGCTGGTTAGCAACTGCTTCATATACACCTCAGACATCCCAATGGGACATATCCGTCACTATATTACCAATATAACACCAACGGAACATGTTGCTTACCTATGCATTCATTTAACCATGTTGTCTTCATAGGTGGGAATGCCATAGTTTACATATCCTACTTGGCGTTGTGTGTGTGCCATTAGTATGTGTTCCACAGGTCGCACATCTGTTCGGCTGTGCGGTGGCGGGTGCTCCTCAGTCTGTTGCTGGCAGATTGAGTGCTGTGTGCGCCGGTGTTGGTACGACAGTCCGGCTTTGTATGTGGAATGTCAACTGTAGTCCCTATGTGTATTTCCTGTGTTATGCCTTCCAGCGGCTATGTCATTTACCGGGTTTGCAGTTGTGGGTGCCATCCTGGCCATACGGGTGTCCATCCATGACAATTGCCTACTGGACACTAGTATAGGGCTGTACACATTACACACCTACATTTAGCATTCTCCGGTATGGTTTGCATTATTAGCGGAGAGTAAGGCAGGTGATCGCACATCCCTCCAGGCGGGAGAAAGGATTGCCTGCGAAACAACACCGAGCACAGAGTCTACATACCCAGAATCCCTTGACTGCAACAATTGACAGTACCCATTACACATCCGTCATGTGTGCGGGACTGTGATGTGGTCGCAGTTCTATGGACCCGGTACCCTGGGTATTTCTGTGCATCTGTGCTGCATGACATGGACAGCTATCAGCAACATTAAACATGCTTGCGGTGCATATGTGTACCTGTGACTACAATGAGTTCAGTTAGTTGATTAAATAAGGCGGCATTCCTGTCTTTAGACAAATTTTTGGGTCCTACAATGGACACCACTGTGCATATGTAAAGTGTAGAGCTTGTCGGACTGTGTCCTTGTGAGCACTGGGTTTCACTGATACTGTGTGTTCAGGAATCGCGGATGTCTGTTTGACCACCCATTCCACATGGTGCTACATAACCAGGTGATTTAGTACTGTGGACAAATGACATACATCCAATGATGCTGGTTAGCAAATGCTCCATATAAACCGCAGGCGTCCCAATGGGACATATCCGTCACTGTATTTCCAATATAACACCACGGAACATGTTGATTACCTATGTATTCATTTAACCATGTTGTCTTCATAGGTGGGAATGCCATTGTTTACATATCCTACGTGGCGTTGTGTGTGGGCCATTAGTATGTGTTGCACAGGTCGCACACCTGTTCCGCTGTGCGGTGGCGGGTGCTCCTCAGTCTGTTGCTGGCAGACTGAGTGCTGTGTATGCCGGTGTTGTACGAGGTCCGGCTTTGTATGTGGAATGTCAACTGTAGTCCCTATGTGTATTTCCTGTGTTATGCCTTACAGCGGCTATGTCATGTACCGGGTTTGCAGTTGTGGGTGCCATCCTGGCCATACGGGTGTCCATCCATGACAATTGCCTACTGGACACTAGTATAGGGCTGTACACATTCCACACCTACATTTAGCATTCTCCGGTATGGTTTGCATTATTAGCGGAGAGTAAGGCAGGTGCTACGCACATCCCTCCCAGGTGGGAGAAAGGATTGCCTGCGAAACAACACCGAGCACAGAGTCTACATACCCAGAATCCCTTGACTGCAACAACTGACAGTACCCATTACACATCCGTCATGTGTGCGGGACTGTGATGTGGACGCAGTTCTATGGACCCGGTACCCTGGGTATTTCTGTGCATCTGTGCTGCATTACATGGACAGCTATCAGCAACATTAAACATGCTTGCGGTGCATATGTGTACCTGTGATGACAATGAGTTCAATTAAGTGTTGAAAGAAGGCGGCATTCCTGTCTTTAGACAAATTTTTGGGTCCTACAATGGACAACACTGTGCATATGTAAAGTTTAGAGCTTGTCGGACTGTGTCCTTGTGAGCAGTGGGTTTCACTGATACTGTGTGTTCAGCAATCGCGGATGTCTGTTGGACTACCCATTCCACATGGTGCTACATAACCAGGTGATCTACTACTGTGGACAAATGACATACATCCAAAGATGCTGGTTAGCAACTGCTTCATATTAACCGCAGACATCCCAATGGGACATATCCGTCACTGTATTTCCAATATAACACCACGGAACATGTTGCTTACCTATGCATTCATTTAACCATGTTGTCTTCATAGGTGGGAATGCCATAGTTTACATATCCTACTTGGCGTTGTGTGTGTGCCATTAGTATGTGTTCCACAGGTCGCACATCTGTTCCGCTGTGCGGTGGCGGGTGCTCCTCAGTCTGTTGCTGGCAGACTGAGTGCTGTATCTGCCGGTGTTGGCACGAGGTCCGGCTTTGTATGTGGAATGTCAACTGTAGTCCCTATGTGTATTTCCTGTGTTATGCCTTACAGCGGCTATGTCATGTACCGGGTTTGCAGTTGTGGGTGCCATCCTGGCCATCGGGTGTCCATCCATGACAATTGCCTACTGGACACTAGTATAGGGCTGTACACATTCCACACCTACATTTAGCATTCTCCGGAGTATGGTTTGCATTATTACCGGAGAGTAAGGCAGGTGATACACACACATCCCTCCGCAGGCGGGAGAAAGGATTGCCTGCTTGAAACAAGACCGAGCACAGCGTCTACATACCCAGAATGCCTTGACTGCAACAATTGACAGTACCCATTACACATCCGTCATGTGTGCGGAACTGTGATGTGGACGCAGTTCTATGGACCGGTACCCTGGGTATTTCTGTGCATCTGTGCTGCATTACATGGACAGCTATCAGCAACATTAAACAGCTTGCGGTGCATATGTGTACCTGTGGCGACAATGATTTCAGGTGCGCATTGAAATAACACATTATTCGATTCTTTCCACAATTTTGGGTCCTACAATGGACACCACTGTGCATATGTAAAGTGTAGAGCTTGTCGGACTGTGTCCTTGTGAGCAGTGGGTTTCACTGATGCTGTGTGTTCAGCAATCGTGTATGTGTGCTTGACTACCCATACTGTGTTGTGCTACAGGAACCATGTCTTCCGACACCAGAAACCAATGCTATACATCCAATGTTGCAGGTTAACAACCACTTTCATACCATACCCAGAGGTCACGATTGGGAGGTATTGCCACTTTATTATCGGAACAACACCCCAGACTGTGTACATCATGGGAACTTTAGGCCAGTCTTACGGCCATTTCCAATTGTAATTGGCAGACACATGTCAATACATGTATGATAACACATATTGTCATGCAGAAGTTGATCTATGTTATTTGGACATTGGCTTCTGCTTTTGGCATCCGTTGCTGTGAGTGTTGCCAGTTACCATACACATTGCTTGCTCAGAGGCAGACTACACAATACTGCGCAGTACTGTGGTCTCCTTTAAGGACCCTGAGCCAGTGGTCGATGCGGCAGCCACTGCATCAATCACATTGCCATCTACCAGTACCTACAGGACTGCATGAGCCAGTCATTCACTTACCCAACTGTGGTTCACTGTACCAATGCCAAGCATCCAGTGTGGTGTACCCCAGCCATACACAAAATGTACAACACGAGGAGGTGGCTACTACAAGGTGGAGCAGACACCTTGTGAGGTGTGACACCCTTGGTCATCATATGTGTAGACTTACACACTGTCATGAAATAGTCAGGGCACATTCCACAGATATACCTACATGGACCTGGCTAACAATCATACCACCTTCAGTTGCTATGCTGGACACCTGGGAGCTCAGTCCCACATATGCTCTGACTGGGTTCACATAGAGGTGGGGTTTACTCAACATACACACATTGCCAACATACAGGCTGACAAGTCCAGTGAGGACATCTCCACACCCTCCCACACATGAGGTGATGTGTGTACCACAGGTTTGTGGTCACCAAATGTTCTGTGACACACAGGTGGGACATGCTCTCTCCAGGGTAGTGGACATAGCATCGATGAGACCAGCTGGTGACCCGCTGTGTACTCCACTATCGGTTATGAATTGGACCCACAGTTAGGACAGCTATTTCTTTGTAGCCTCACCTCAGGTAGGGTACCCAGGTTGTGTCACATGGCAGCTGTAGTCCCCGTCAGAAGGCCAATACCTCCACTGAGGCTGGTTATTACTGTCCCATTACCCTGAGGAGACCTATCTGCAAAGACATGGGGAGGGATCATACTGTGGCTCGTACATGACTGCATAGGGGACATACTTACTTTGCCTCACACACGGTTTGTCTTGTTCAGGGGCGGTTCATGCCTTTAAAGCATGGTTGACATTTTCAGGACAGTCGCCGAGGCCACTGATGGGGTGTTGCAGTCCATACAGCCTACCTCGACCTGGCAAAGCCCTTCATCACATTACCCCCCTCAGGTATCGTTGATAAACCCATTGGCTGGGATGTGAACACGCACATCACAGAATGTGTTGTAAACTGTCTATGTGACACAACCCACACGGTCATAGTTGCTGGCAGCATATCAGACCTACTGCCTGTCAGAAGTGGTGTCCCATGGGGCCCTTCCATGTGTGCACTCCTGTCATACACCTACATCTTCACGGTACAGGCACACACAGGGGTGCTATGGGCAACAGTGTTTGTAGATGACTGCAAAACAGGTGCCATAGTGGGACAGACATCTGACACAGATATCCTTGAAGGGGCCTCCCAGGTATGCATATCTGCGGTCAGGGACATGTCCCACAGCTAAATGCAACGTCATGCAACATCATACCTGTGGAAGTACTAGGTCACCCTGTCCAGCATATAGGTGGCTGTCCACTCAGCACAGGGGTGATTACCAGGAATCAGGGGACAGTGTTGGATGGTCACCATTCATTCCACACACACGTTGCTATCGTGGTTGTGTGGGTCTTCTACATTGCCCACCTGTTGGTGCAGGGATTCACATCTACATCAGGCTAGGTCATTGTTCCCTTGTACCCATTCGTGTTACACCTATGATCTACTACATTGCCCCATTCAGACTGTATCTGACCATACACCTACAGCAGCTGGGAAGCCCACATAGGTTGATCGTTGTACAGATGCAGGATGACACCATTTTGTGTAATGCTGCCCCACATGTAGGACCCTGCCACATCCGTCACATACCTGCTGTTTGGTGTTGACCTGTGCCTGACATACAAGGCCATGTCAACCCATATGTCATGTGTATGCTTCACCTACTGTATCCGCATCCCTCAGAATCACTAGGGCAGGTGACATTTACCTTGTCACGGTCATTCATGGGATGTGTTTGGGTGACACATATATCACCCAGACAATCATTATGCTGTGGATCTACATCACAGTACATGTGAGACAGACATCCTTCCTAGCCTTGTTCGCAGCTATGTTGTCCATTGGATGGAGAATTGCAGGTATAGGCCAGGGATTACATCATTATCACTGCTTGGCGGAGATACAGCAATATCATGGGTATTTCATCTGAAGCACAGAAGGTTGGCAAAGTCATCCTAACTATGGTGTAGTATTATGGCTGGGCCTGGGACGATGGCCTACCCTGTACCTATGGGCGTGTGAACCTATATTCATAGTTTGTCACATGTACAATTGTCTATCCACTATAGTCTTTCGCCACTGTATATTTCTGTGGCACATGATTGTCCTCTGTATTACATGCAGGTATGCTGTGTGCGTTGCACATCGTCACAGTTGATGACAGTGTATCTGTGTCCCTAACACTGTGATACTGAGGACTACCACACATCCTTCACAGCATTACATGCATATGTCCATTCTATTCTTCTTTGGCCTATGGGGGGGGTGTTAAGGCAAACATTACTCAAGTCCCTGTTTGTGCATGCTTCATGTTGGTGTTTGACCAGGCTCCGTTGCAGTCATGTGTTGGACAGTAGTGTGTCTGTGTGTTTGCCATGTGTTTTTATTGCCAGTACATCTGTGGGAGGTGTAGTTGGCACATGTTCCTCTTTGCAGGGACACCCATCCTGGTGTTTGTGTCATGCATCTGCACTTGGCACGTGCCATATGTCCTGTACTATTCCCACAGTCGTGTATGCCTTCATGCACTACTACTGCGTGTTACTGGCTGTGTGTATGTGGTACACATGGACATTGTGATGTTTGTCTTGACCTATTCCAATGCTAGAACGTAAACATCTGTCAATTAAGTCTTTTAAATCAAACTGTAACACTCATTCGTATTTTCAACATGACACTCATTAACACAGGAAGCTGGGATTAATAACATTTTATTACTGTGCAGCAGGAGGCAAAGGAGTATGCAGTCAAAGTTTAGACATTTGTTCAACTCTATACATGTTACATCTGTATGAGCATTCTGTATACTATCATCTTTTGCACACATTAATGATGTTGTCAGTCACAAGGCATTTACATTGCTAGAGTACAGAACATTGTATTCCTACAACAGTGCTCAGGTAATGCTTATTACATGTTTTCCCATGAGGATAGCCCAACCTTGCGAGCCACATATTCAGTTAGACTGTACTTTGGTAAGTTCTGCTCTGACACGGTTCCAACACTGTTCATATTCAGTCCTCACTCCGTGTCCTACTAGGTTCCTGTGTCTCTCTGCTGAGCAGCTGTACTCTGTGTTACAGCTCACAAGCCTATCCTCCTCAGTAGAAGGATGACAGATATACCTGTACATACATGTATTATTCTGTAACCGAGCAGATGACTAATGCTGACTGACATACACCTGCTGCACTGGTTACTGCTAGGGTTAGGGTTCAATCACACTGCAGCTACACTACAAGCAATTACATGCATGAGAAGCTGTACTGCTATATTGTCAGGTAGAATAATATGCATTATACACTATTAGCTTCTAAAGTTGCACGTCATATTATGTTTAAATATGTATTTTGCTAACATTCTCCCTCCTTTGATTGCTTCTACTCTATCCAGAGACATATACAACATTATTTCATTCCTGGCGTCTTCCTCTGTGGAGCGTTTAACTAGGCAGGTAATTTGATGTACATTGCAAGTAGGATTGCATTTTCTATTGACAAATACCACTACAGGTCTTGATCCATAGTCTCGGTACAGGTATGTTGCCAGAGTCCCTGACTAATACTTACATGCACAGTATCCGCACTAGACACATGCTCCCAATATGAGCAGAACAACACAAATGGCAATCATGATATTCAGTATGACTGACCCCATCCACCCAATGGTTTGTGGAAATGGTTCGGCAGTGGGTTTGGGCCTGGTTCCGCCATGGATGACACCTGCTATATTACCTGTAGGTGGGCGTTGCTTTTGGTCTCTTCATGTGGTAGTTGGACACAGCGATCTTCTTCAGTAAGCGCACGTACCAATTCTCAGCGCCACGGTGCAGTCGTGCACTATTACATTTTCTGACACAACAGTTCTCATTGCATCCAGTTCATCAGTCACATGTTCAGGGCCGGAAGTCACATTCATCCTTCCTCCGACAGTTTTTGATAACTTCCTCTGTTCCCTGATTGATTTCACTACTCCAGAAGCTGGGGTGTTCCAGCCCAGGTTGTGGCGCTGTCACTGAAGTCCATATGAATCGGTATTCCTTTATCTCTTGCAGAGGACTGACATGTCAGAACAGCTTCCATTTCACCCACTGGATTAGTAGGTTTCTCGACTGTGTTCCCAGTTCTTGAGCTATATGTGTTATAGTTAGTTTAGCACCACAGGCAATTGTACAGTATGTCATGTGACTGGAGCCAGATAACCCAAATAACAACTGCGGACCAATTCCCAGGTAACCATTGCTATGCTTATTTCCCACAAACAACATAACTATATTCTACTTTATTACTGATGCGGGTTACCTCTGCATGTAACAAATTCCTGTCTCTAACAGAGGACTGTTTATACAATTCAGGATGTTTCTGCACATCCTTCAACATTGTTCTCATGATGTTTCAATACAAATTAGGAATGGTGCTACAAGTAGTACTGTGATCTTTGGCTGTTATATGACATTAAGTAAGACACAGTTATGTTACAAATACTCCCACCAACTGAAACTGTACCATGTTTATGATAACATACAATTCCTTTTTGTGTAACAGGTAAGTACATTGCCACGTTGTCCTGTGATCTCACAGAACCTGTATCAAAGTGTAGATATTCACAAGTCTCAATCTATCCCCAAGGGGACAACATGCATCGGAAGTCCTCCATATGATGTAGGTATGGCAGTACAAACACAGCAATTTAAAGTGTTCCTAGTCTCTATATGCACCGCATCATGCCTAGGTATCTGTTGAAGTGTGGAAGACACTCTGTGGCCAGTTCATCACGTATCAGTATTTGTATCCGTGTAGTTATATGCAGGTAAGGTCCGGAAATTGTAGCGTAAACACAAACATGGTTAATAGGTGTATAATCATTAGGACAGCAAACATAAATGTCTTTGGGGTTGCTTTGTATTGTTATACAGTCTTAGCGGGTGATTCGGGCTCTTTGGTATATCAGCTACAAGATGTCAATCAGACTTGATATCCTTTACCAGTTTGAGAAATGTGAGGTGGACCCAGGACGACCTCTCTGCAAACTTTACTGCGGTGGCGTTGCCAACAGTACCGGTACAGACATTCGCACTGTCCACTTGGCAATAATGTTCTTTGGATAACAGTGACATACACACAGGATACTGGTGTCAGCTATGCTTCCGTCTTCGTTTGCTCTTATCTGTAACAGACTTTAACTGAGGAACAGTGTTACTAGTTAACAATCCTCTCATGTCACCTACTACTGAGTCATCGACCTCCGGCTCTGCAGGCATGACAGCTTTCCACTCTGGCACATGATATGCCATTCCACATACTACTTCGAAGTGGGTGCAGCACTTTACATTTGGAACTGTTGTCATGCTCAGCAATGCTAGAGATAGACAGCTCATGTAACTCGTCTGGATGTCACCCACCAAACTCCTCTACTTATTTCTCGGGATCCCATTCTGCGGCGGCAGCAGTCGTGCTGAGTGTGGGTTGTACATGCAATTGACATTCATGGTATCTGAAGTAATCCCCAGGTAGCGTGATTGTCTGGTTAACTACATGTGTTCTATTGTCACTGTAGCTTCTTTACAGCATGCCAGATCTAGGGATACTTAATTTTACTGGCACCTTTGCCACTGCTGCTGCATCCGGATTACTGGTTGGGAATGCTTCTACCCATTTTGATTATATATATGTGTAATCGCTAAACAGTATTTGTTCCTTCACATTTATGCAAATGTATGAATTCCATACAAGTAGTATGGAGGGGTTAGGGTGGTGTAGGTAAACTCACTCCCTTCGGTTTAAATACTCCCTGTGCATGATATCTACGGCAACCGTGACACGCTGCTCATGAGGTTTGTATGTGGTTCGTAATTCCGTATGTTAGGGGTATTCTGTTAACCAAATGTACCATCCCCCCTGTTGAGACATGTCTCTACCCATGGCTCCACAAAGCCGCATATCTGAATATATTAGGCGTTAATATTGGCTTTATCACTGTGGATATGTGCAGTCCGTGTTCAAGGATTGCTCCTCGTCATAACCACATCGGCTTTTCTGCTTTCGTAGTTGCTGTTTGCATTGTTTGTACAGTTTCTACATCTAAACAGTCTGAGGTTTGTCATTCCTCATTCACACAGACACTTTCCAACTGTGGCGCTGCTTGTTTTGCAGGTGCATGAGCTCATGCCTCAACTTTCCTACTGTTATCCTGTTGCTTTCTATGCCCTGCACATTTACAATTACCTACTTCAGTGGGTAACTGCATGTAGTCTAATGCATTCAGGTTCGTATCGCATGATTAATCGGTTTACGGTGGATGTTATCATTCCCTATTCTTCCACTGCTGCTCATAAACATGCACTGCACAGACAACAGAATGACTATCGGGACATATGTCCACACATCATTTTCGCTACAGTACAAGCGTGTTAAAGCTATCTATTCTGCTGCTTGAGCAGACACGTTATGCTGCAGGGTTTGGCCGTCTACAATGTCATTATCAATAACTACTGCATAAACTACTTCATTCATTCCTGTAGGACTCTGTCTACATGATCCGTACACATTAACTGTCACCTCTGCATCATCTAAGGGTATATCAGTGTTATCATGTCTGTGTGTAGTTATTTAATCCATTTCGTATAGGCAACTGTGTGGTGTGCCATACACAGGTGTCAGGCGTGGCGTTGATAGGTTTCATGTTGTACAGCGTTCAATCACCATGTGAGGTTGACTCAGTGGTATGGTCAGACATGACAAATGTCTAGCGAGTCAGGAATTCTATCTTCTCTTGCAGCAGATTGATCGCAACTGCATGACACATTCTCACAGTGAGAGGGTGGTCTAGTAACATTACGGCCGGGGCCTGTACTGCCATGGGTGCTACAACAACTGCCTGTACACAATGTGGCACTGACCATGCCACAGTGTCCAACTGCAATGAGTAGTCATCTATTTAGCGTTGCTTACTTCCCTGCTGTTGCATCAAGACTGACGTCATATATCTCCGCTTACAATCTACGGTCTGACAACATGTGTTATGATTATTCCGCGAGACCTACTACAGCTGTTGAGGCTCTCAATCATTCTAGTCTGCATAGCGCTGTTTCTGCTACTGTAATCCGGTGTACTATGTGTTGTGCTGCCATAGGTGTATTAAAGGTTAAGGCAAACAATACAGCGGATTCCACAGCATTGTTTGGTATCCAGATTTAACATGTGTTAGTCGGCCCAGAACGACATCATTCCCTTCTTGTTAGTTGGCTTGGGTGCTTATTATATTGCTACCTTCCTATCGTCATGTGATGTTCTACCCTACTTGGATACCAGATATGCCAGGTAATTGACCTGTATTCTCTGTAGTTGCAATTTATGCTTGCTTACTTTATGTCCCTGTTCTGCTGATTATCTCAATAATGCTATTGTATCTTCCATACATTGCTGCTGGGTAGGGGCCATAAGCAGAATATCATCCAATTAAAGTGGAGCTTGACTGGCCCGGGTGGAGTTGACACGGAATGTAGCTAGCCATCCCTGTGAGAATATCGTTGTACTTTCACAGTAGCCCCGATAGCGGGTATGGCTGTATCTGTCACCCTGACTGTACAAGCAAAGCAATACGGACTATGTGGATGTATAGGTATTGCAAAGTAAGCATAGCTTATATGTACCACGGTAAGATACTTCTGTGGCATGTTCATAGCATTGAATATAGTGTGTGGGTCTGGCACCAACGCTACCCTAAGTATTCTTACATGATTTACAGCTTATACATACTGTACCATCCGCCATTCCCCTTTTGGTTTCCGATCAGGAGATACAGGGGTATTGCATGGTGAATAGCGATTACTTTGTGGATGGGGAATTCCCTCTCTGACTTTGCAGATATCTTCTGGTGTCCACGGTCTATACGCTATGGGGGTTGGGTCCTGGCCTTCCTGTCCTGCATGATGGTTCGGTACTTCAATTAATTGACAGATATCCTCACTCTGTTTTAGTACTGTGTTCTTACCAGGGTGTGCCTAGGTATGTTACGTGTCAGGGATGTGGTTTCAATAGCTTCAATTACATTTGTTCGTTGTGCTACCTTTGTTGCCACAGGATAGCGATGTGGGGACTAGCCTGCCCTCCGCTTAATATCCTGCATGTGGTATCTGAGGTGGTAGGGTGTTGTGGGGGGCGTCGGTACTACTGTATTATGACCTTCTCTGTATGCGTATGATGCTTAGCCATTTGTAGTGTTCTATTCCTTGATTACACTACCTCAGTCCACCGATGTGCATGACGGATACCCAATTGTCGCTGTTTTGTCGCCTGCACATCTTAGGGCTGCCACCTTTTCCAATGCACAATGTGGGACATTACTGTTCGGAACGTGTAATTTGCCTGGAAAATGCATACCCACGGCCAGTACATAAGACAGGTATTCACGTTTTGCCAGGAGAGCGACCAATTGTTGTAGCATTTCAGTTGCTTATTCTGTTTATTATTATATTTTGCTGTTCCACATACAAATTTACTGTTTTATGCTACCATCTTGATATATATCTGGGAAATGTTTGTCCTGAGATATCAGGACATTTGACATTTGTTCGGTTTATTTACAGGACACGGCTGGCCAGAGGGCATATCCCTCTCAGGGTGGAACAGGTGTTTACCTTGGAACATATGCATCAAATTTTCAGGGATTACAATGTTTCAGTAACGATATGTTGCCTAATATACCATCAATGTCATATTTATTACCCCATTTTGCTGCGTAACTCACATTATGTGCTCTCTGCGATTGCATATTCTTCCGTCACCCGTCAAGCGGATCACATGATCTGTTGCTTCAATAATCTCCCATATCCTCTACCACGACTGCTCGTACCCTTCTGTCATAACACGTGTGTCTCCTTCCCTGTATCCACTGTAGTGTCTACAATCACTATTTACTCTGCTGTGTGTTCCCCTGACCTATGTTCAGATTTAACAGTATGTGAGTAGGTCTTCGACCCGATATCACTACTTTTAACAGAAACACAATGTAGTCTGGTCCCTGATCTACAATAGACACAAAAAGGCAGACACTCCTTACCTGGGCCTCCTGTTTAAGGCTGCACGTTTTCTTCTTGGGATCCAGTTTTCCGCTTTTCAGCCACAGATCAGACAGTAAACAGCCTCTTTACACACAATTCAGTCGGAGGTCTTTTCATTCAAGAAGAACCATTTATGCATATTCTCCAGCGTACATGTCTAACCAGCCATGCACTCTGACCTGTAGCTTACCAAGGGAATTCCAGATTACAAGGATCACAATGTGAAATAAGTTGTTACAACCAGACTGTAGTTATCAGTAGGCTTTTCTAAGTGACAGCCGATAACACAGGAGGCTCGGATTCGGAACGTTTTAGTAGTGTACACAGGCAGGCTAAATAATATACAGTCCAAGTATGAGAGTTTTGTCTGACTCTATACAGTAAGCAGTTTCTTTATATAGTGTTTACAATCAGCTTTTGCCCACCTTACTGACGTGGTCGGTCACAGGGCATTTCCATCACTATGGTCCGCAATTGTCTATACATACGTGGGTGCTGGGGTCGTGCTTTTAAATTGTTTTACCATGGGAATAACACAGCCTTGCAAGGCACCTTGTACATTACAGTATCCTTTTGTGATTGTAGCTGTTTCAAGGACCCTAGACTGTTACGATACAGTGGACAGTTAATTTCTTAATCGTTGCTTTGTCTCTCTGGTAGGGAGTTGTACTGCTATCTTCGATTGAGCTCACAAGGCCATCCTCCTCTGGGGAAGGAGTGCTGTTATGCATGTACATACATTTATTGTTCTGTAACCCAGCAAATAATTAATGATGACAGACATGAGCCTGCTGTACTGCTTACTGCCAGGTTCAGAATTCCATCACAGTACAGCTTAGCTTCACCAATTACATGCAGGCTTAGTTCTACTGCCATATTATACGGTACAATTCAATACATTATATAGTATTTCGAGTGTAAACTGTAACTTCATATGTGTTTCTACATATTTTTGCAACAACATCCATCCGGCCATATGCATGTTGTTCCGTCCTTTACCTTGACCGTGTGTATTTGTCCGTCCAGCCACGCTAATCTCCACATGTGATGTCCCAGTTTCCCTTCTTTGCCTGTAGCACCCTGTTAGGACGTCCTGTGTGGTAGGCACCTGTTCCGCTATATGTGATCGACTTCACTGCAAAGATAATCATCGATGCGGTGGTCCAACGACCTGACTTGTCCACATGTGTACAGTTATGTGCACCGTGTCGTATGCAAACCTAGATGGTTTGGACGGGTACATACTACATGCCGGATGTACACATTCTGCTGACACATTCACATGCAGCCATTTACATATCTATACCTGCGGTGGGTTGGTGACATGTGGGGTACGTATTTGCCTGCGTGGCATTGCCTAACACAAACATCTTACCACAGTTCAGGTATGCACATTGTGTGTGGTTGTAACGGATGCTAGCAGGTTTGGGTGCAGGGGTATACATGGGTGTGACTGACATGTACAATGAGGCTATTGTGTAGTACATCCGAATGCATGGGTTCTGCTTCTGGATATTACACTTCATCATACACCATCCAGTGTATGCAACAGAGACGTTGCTGGGTCTGGGATATGTTGCTATGCACATGTTTGCCTGTGTTTGAGGTATCTTGCTTCCTTACTGTTGTTATGTCAGCACAGCTACCCGGCTATGTACTGTCACTACTGCTTGTGACCATTATGGTTGGCACCTTTTCCAATGCCCATAGTGGGGCATGTTATGTGGACACTTCGGAATATGCAGGACTACACATACCCAGGGCTAGTGCAGTTGACAGAACTTCACTTGTTTGCCATACTATGAGCTTATTCTGTAAGCGTTTGGGTTCCTTATTTATTTTCTTATGCCATGTCTGTGTTCCATATCGTAATGTATATGTTTTATGCTACTATTTACATGTATATTGCGGGAATTTGCGTGGCAGGGAGTCGGAGGTCATTTTCCATTTTTACGATTGTTGCAGGGACACGACTGTCCAATCAGGGACTGTCCATGGCACATTGGGACAGCAGGTAACCCTGGTGACCATGCCCATGTCGCTACTGGGGTTTCCACCTTTTCCATTTTCCGATCTGGGATATTTCCGGGACTCACATCTGACTTTACAGGCCGACACATACAAACGGTCACTATATAGCATAGAAATTCACTTGTTTGCCTAAATAATATGCTTATTATTGTGGCAATTTCCTTGCTTATTCTGTTTATTGTGTCATTTAGGTATTTCTGTTACAGAAATAACCAATTCATGCTACCATTACATTAAATACGGGATATCATTGTGTCCTACAATCGTAGCACATCAGCCATTTCTAATACGTTTTTGGGACACAACTGTCCATGGAGAGACTGCCCCAACCAAAGTGGGACAGGTGGTGACCTTAGTCGCTGATCCTATGTCGGTGCGGCGTGCTGACATGCGGCTGTACACCTTCTCTGAGTGTAAACACTGACAGTGCATTGCGGACGACGCGGTCTGATGCGTATCCTTTGCTCCTTGGGCGGGTACACTTAGGCCTTCGTGGCTTCTATTTGCTTCAACGTTATATTGGGATGGGGACTATGTTGCATACTGTACGTGCGTTTCATTCTGCACAGGACCTGGCTGCTGCCATTACTATTGTGGGCGGACCGTGGCTGTCAGCACATTAGGTTGCTCACCTCATGCCGGCTTAGACACGCCTCCAGACGCATCCTACCTGGGCTCGCTCACGTACACTACGCACGTGTCTGTGATTCCGGTGCACTCTCATTAATATGTATATGGCGCTACTGCGCCGGATATTCCATGCACCGCCGGCGCAGGCCTTACGCCGGCCTTGCGCCGAGCTTCATGAATCCCGGGGCTAATCTTTTCCAGATATGTAGTAATATTTCAGAAGGAAATCCAGTGCAGGTATTTTTTCTGTTGGGAAAACTGCTGTGTTATCTCAGTTTCATTACACTTGTTGTGTCTTTCGGCTTTTCCCGGTTAGGGGTCGCCACAGCAGAACTCCGGTCCGCTAATGATTGGCAATAGATTTTTACATGCCGAGTTGCCAGCCCTGATGCACAACCTTCAACGAAGGTATGCCCATTCACGCATGTCTCCACACAGAAGACGCTCTAGCTGAGAATCGAACAGGACAACGTCTTACTGTGAGGCGACAATGCTAACGCAGCACCAAATTTCAAAGTACAATTTTCTTCTATGGTTGGTTAGTAAGTGTAAGCAGTGAATTATTTTATGCTGCATTTGCTTCCATTAATAATACACACATCTATGTTTTCTGCAGACCCGTATTAGCAGTACTGTGAGCAAAGTAGTTCACCTGACAAGGCACTTTAGATGTCAACCTGCAAACATGGCTACCAAGACACTGATAATAAGGACATGGAATATGCCAAACATGATGGAGGTTTTGTCTTTAAGATGCTATTTGGCCAATGGCAATTTCTTTTAACAATGAACTTCTAGGTACATCATCATGAAACTCCAACATCTTATAAATTTAAGCAAAATCATTACGTCTGGGTCTGATCTAAAAACAAAAAATACATTATGGGATGTCTGTCATTATCTCTCATACTGACTGGCAGGAAGACCAAACTTTGGCTGTCATCATTTACCTTACAAAGTATACGACTGAATGGTTCTACATTTCAGACAACACAAGCTCATAACTTTTTGATGTTAATGTGTCAATACCTGCCTTATCTGTCACTCTGATGTCTTATTAATAATCTCTCAAACAGCTGTCAGGATCATAGGTGATGTACTCTCACCCAGTGTCATATTAGAATTAGATAGCTTAATCAGACTTGTTACGAAGGTACCTATGCACACAACTAAGCTTTAAAACTAATTGAACTTGCACAAAGACAAATTCAAAGCAACATGATCAAAGAAAAGCTTTCTTATATATATATATATATATATATATATATATATATATATATATATATATATATATATATATATTATGTCTTCCTCCCACAAAAATGCAAGAAATTCAACCTACCAATGACAGACACGACATACATAAAGTCTTGCATGCCAAAATGTAAGACTTGAAAAACTGATAATGTCAAAATAATGGCAGAGTCTTAGAGAAGGAAAAGGAAGTATAGACATGATAACATTGCAGACCAAAATTTATTTTACAAGTACTGGGTCTTTTGCAAATAGACAAGAGTAAGTGAGAGAGCTCAAAGGGCACTAAAACCTAAACTCATGTTCAAAAAACAATAATGAAGCTTCTAAATTACCAAAGCAAAGACAGCCACTGCAACTAGAATGTTACTTATTTTTATTACTATGCTCTCCCAATCATCATAGAGCTTTCATCTGCTCTCCGAGATCTCTATGCCAGCCTGACCACAGGTCCACAAATCTCTCCCTACTACTCAAGCCACGTACCACAGATGTAACCTTTTCCTGGTTGGGTCCCCGACTCCCCATGGAGTTGACCTTGCACTGTTTCAGTGACAGACCTGAAGAGTGTGGGATTCAAAGATGGAGTTGGGTATGTGCATTTAGTTCCCACAAATGATCCTAATTGTGGCGTCAGGATATTGTTGCCACTGCAGAGGATGCCCAGGTATCAGGTTATGCAATCCTTCCCTTCGGAATAGAACAGTTATCAAAAAGATGCTTCATGCTATCCACCCAGCCAAACTATCCATCAGCACAGGTCTCTTTCCTTACTTGAGTCACTAATAACAGAAATGGACTCCCTTTCACTGCACCACAGGGATGACACAATCAACATGTACCTTTAATCAAATTGTTCTTGAAGGCAGCAACACCTAACTTTACCCTGATAAATGAAATGAAACTTTTATGCAGTTTAATTATATTCTATTTCCTAAGGAGATTTGATGAAGTTTACTTGTCTCTGCGCTGATGCACTGCAAAGTGAATGAAAGGTTACACAAATCTGAGAGTTGTGGTAAAGCAACAGCTTTCTATCTTAGATTCTACTGACTGAGATGACAGTCTGAGGCTGCAATAAACAGTTTCAAATGGAGGCTATAATAGGTGTTTGATAAACAGTTAGTATAGCTAAGTAAAATGACAAAAGCATTGTGGCGTATCGCAAGTGATAAAGAACAGAGGCATGAGCCATGTGTTACGTAATAACCAATTAGCATACTCCCAGATATTAAAGCTATGCAACGCATATACTACATGTTATTTTTAAATGAAGCTATTATTCTAATAATAAATATTATAGGCTGCATTTAGATTAAACTATGCTTTAAAAAATCTATTACTGTACTGCAGTATGCTAGCATGTCACAGGCTGTATATTATTTCAAAAAATGAGAGTTGTACAAGTGGAACATAGCACAACAATAGATGTTCTAAATTACAAAGTATTTGTGTTAGATCCTGTGTCATACCCTGAAAGTGACTACTGGAACTGACACCCTCACAGGAACAAAAGTTATAAAAAGCTTTACCAAAGCTAACTACAGTATAAAAAGATTCATACTACCCACAATCACAGACATCAATGATCAGTATGCAGAAGTGCATGCAGATGCTCTGTACAAACACTTAAGTGACTGCATAAACTCTGATGCACCTGGCCAAATTTAAACCAGGTCTTCCCATAAAAACAAGCCACTGGGGTGGACTTCAGGTATAAACAGGTTATATAACAACAGGAAAAAAACTGTTGTCCATAAGCAAGAGGGATATCACTCTACAGAGGAAGAGTTCCCTCCTAAGCCTAAACAAGAAAATAAGAAATCTTGTAAAGTCTTGTAAAGCAAATTATGAAACTAAAATCATATCCCTAGCCAAGGATAATCATAAGGCATTCTTTAACTACATCCAAAGTCTAAAAGGGAATGCTCAGCTATGTGTTGAATTTGTTGCAGATCGGGGTCAGTCATACTACACCAGAATATATCACCACTCTGCTAGCTGACAGCACAGACTTCACCCCCTATCTCCACCTATCATATCCCAAGGCATACCTGACACCAACCCTCTGCCTAGTATCTCTCAAGAACAGGTCATCTATGCACTCACAAAGGCCAAGAATATGACCTCAATGGGACCAGATAATATCCCAGGCTGTTTACTAAATAATCTATACAAGACCTATCAGATCCACTTGGCATTCTCTTTAATCATAGCTTGAGAACTGGTATGTTCCTGCAGAGTGGGGAACAGCAAAAGTAATTCCTTGCAGAAAGGAGGGAGCCATCAACTGACCCTGTGACCTATAGACCCATAAGTCTAACCAGCCTTATCTGCAAGGCCATGGAAAGAATTATCATGGAGCTTATCAAAAAGGACATAGGTGACCTCCAAACACTGGACCCAACCCAGTTTGGCTTTGTTAACTGTAGATCATGCTTATTAAACTTTGTAAACTTGTTTTAGAATGTCAGCAAAGCCATGGATAAAGGTAAGACAGTGCATACAACCTATCTTGACCTTGCCAAGGCTTTCAACACAATTCTCCACTATGGCATCATTGAGGAAACTCTCCCAGATAGGGATTAACCCTTATGTTACTAGATGAGAAGTCATTTGCCTCACTAAGAGAATACACTCTGTCAAAATTGGTAACTACACTTCTACCAGTAGACCTGTCACCAGTGGAGTGCCACAGGGGTCTGTACTGAGCCCCTTACTGTTTGGCATCTATTTCTCAGAAGTCCAGGCCAAAGTAGATGGCCTTTGGCTCACCAAGTTTGTTGATGTTTGTAAACTGGGAGCAATCATTGAGTCTCCCAATGATATCAACATATTACAAGAAAGGCTAACACAAACAAATGACTGGTGCCAAAGCCATGGTTTTAACTAAATGCAAAAAAATGCATTATTATCCCTTTTGGCAAAATGGAATTCCCTACAAATTACAATATTGACAGCACCCCCCCCCCCCCCCGAGTTCCAACCCAGTGGTGCAAGACTTGAGAACACAGGTTGATAGCAATCTGAACTTTGACCACCAAGTTTCCACAGTGGTAAGGAAAGCTTTCTAAGTAGCTCACCTCATAAGCAAGAGCATAGTATCCAGGTCAAGGGGTGTTGTAACTTGACTGTATTTGACCCTCATTAGACCACTAATACAGTATAATGCACCCGTTTGCATGTACCTCATCAGACATCTGCAGCAGCTGGAGAGACCTCAGTGATTTTTCACTAAGAAAATACAGGAAGTCCAAACCATGACCTACGTGCAGGCTGAAAGCCCTGTAACTTTACTCTGCATCTTATAGGCTGCTGAGAGGTGACTTGTGCCTGGCCTATATGGCAGTCTTCAACTTTGCCCTAAGGGAAATGCTGCACATCTGCAAGTCAAATGGCACAAGAGTCACTCACTCTAGGGATCTCAACCTAGCTTGTGACATGAACAGAACATGCTGGAGAGAAAGACATGTCTTCCAGAGACTGCCACTTCTCTGGAATAGGCTTCCTATTCATGTAAAACAGAGCTGCTCACTGACCCTTATCAAATGCAACCTAGGTAATTGGATGGGAGACTGAAAATTTGCCCCTGGGGTGGCACCAATTTCCCTCATGGACAGGAGTCACCAGTGTTGATCACAGACCCACTCTGTTCATAAATTCATTCAGTGAATTACCGAAAAAGAACAAATAAGAACAAATGGGGATGCTTGGGATTAACTAAGTCTCCATCGGAAATCTTGACATTCAACCATTTCTTTACATCTTAGCATTCTCTGCAGTATTAGTTCTTGATAATTCTCTGTATGAAAATACACAAAAATACATATTCATAACATTATGGTACCATTTTCTTCTTTAATGTTCTATTTCATGAAGTTTTATTTATCAGTAAAAAATTTCTCTTGGTAATTATTTATTTCATAATTAGTCCATACGCTCTTTCCTTTATTATTCCAAATATATGATCATTCCTCTTTATACTTAGATTTCAATATGTGTGTTAGTAACGAGTCATCATTATGCTTTAAACATTGTAATACTGTAATACTGTAAATAAATGTAATGATACAACATAGGACTGATCAATCCTAAAGTTTCTTCTCTATTAACATATAATACATCTTGTTTTACTGGGTTTAATCTGCAACCCCAAATAAATGAAAAAATAATGTATAAATTTTCTTCTCAAACAAAACAGGCATGCTAAAGCTATTTGCCAGATATGACATTCTTGCTAAAAGAATAGAATTAAGCAAATAAATTTTCTTTTCAAAGGGCAATCTAAATGTTTTCCAAAACCTACACATATCATTCATCTTTTTGATTTTTTCCCTCCATAACTGTATCATATTTTCCTGCTTTCCAAAACTAATCCCACGCACTTTTATGTTTAACCTAAACTTAACACCTCCCAACATACCATCAAGACATAATCATTGTCTTTTCTCTTTATTTATTCTTAAACCTATAACATTTAAAAGACCTTGCAAAACCTTTAGCAGTCTTCTCATACCTATTTTGCAGTAATTATGATACCATCTGTACAAGATAAAACTGGTACTACTATCCCTTCATTAGACACGTAACTCATCTTTGCTAATTCTTTATTTATAAATGTAGATATCACATTCATTACTAAAGAAAATATTATACTAGTCAAGGGACACCCTTGTCTTAGAGCCTTTTGAAGCACTATTTCCTTGCTTAGCCAACCATTAACCAAAGCCCTTACTTTATTACATTTATAAGCTGTCATACTTACCCTTATAATTATGTTCCCTGTATTATCTGACTTCAGTATTCCCTATAACACATTATGCTGAATAGAATCAAAGGCTTTACGTATGTCACATACGATAATTCTGACTTGATTATCTTTATATAATATATCAGCTACTAATTCCTGAATAACTAAGAGTAACTGCTGCACACTTTTCCTTTTATACCATATATATTCTTATTTATAACCTTATTTATTTTGCTTTTCATTCTTCTCGGTAATATCTTCATAAATATCTTATAGTCAGTATTATTCAAAACTAATGGTCTCCAATTCTGAGTTTCCTCTTTGCAATCTTTTTTTCCATATAAATGTTATTACTTCACTGCATAAATCTTTATATTGAAATCCCTAATTTAACCATTCATTTAACACCATTAAAAATATCATTTTTGTGATCTTGTCATTTTTTTTATACATTATGTGTTCTATACATGCGGACTGGCTGCTGACTCTATATTAACTAAATTTAATACATTTTCTAATTCCTCTATTACAATATTTTTTTCATAGCCTTACTATCTTGTTCTAAAAAAGAAACTATTATAGCAATAACCCACGCCTGGGTGTGGGTAATGCTGGATTTACCCACGGTTGGCGTGGTTTGGTCCCGAGGGCGAAGCCTGAGGGACCAAACAAAGCCAACCATGGGTAAATACAGCATTACCCACACCCAGAAGTGGTTATTATATTATGACATTATTTAAGAAAAGAAACTATTACTTTTCTTAAATAATGGCATAGTATAATGCCTGTTTACTGCCCTTCCGCAGATGTCTGGCATCTGCGGCAGTTCTGATGTACTGCGCCTGCGCAGTACATCAGAGTTGAGCAAAAGCAACAGAAAGCAAGATCTCCATTGCTTTTTTACTGTTTTGCTATGTTAAATGGGTTTAACATGGCGAGACAGTTAAAATAAGCAACGGAGATGTCCGTTTTATTTTAAAACTGTCTCGCTATGTTAAACCCATTTAACATAGCGAACAGTAAAAAGCAACGGAGATCTTGCTTTCTCCATTGCTTTAAAACCTGTCTCGCTATGTTAAATGGGTTTAGCATAGCGAGACAGCTTTAAAATAAGCAACGGAGATCTCCGTTGCTTATTTTAAAGCTGTCTCGCTATGTTAAACCCATTTAACATAGCGAGACAGTGTTTTAAAAGTAGAGTTATACTAATGGAAAAAAGTCTGGGCGCCCGGACCTTTTTCCATTAGTATAACTCGATTTACAATGTGCACGCTGGCCAATCAGCGTGCACGTTTTGGGGGGGTCATGGTATAATTTCCATTCATAATGGGTTTGTATGCTTTGCCTTCAAATTATTCTTCTATATAATTTTCTACTACTCCAATAATCCTGTGTATTATGCATTGTGCCATTTATATCCTTCATTTGCCTCATTGAACTATTATTTTCCTTAATAATCTTACTCAAATAAGGTACTATTTCTTCTTTTTTCCATGCAGAAAATATCTCTTCTCATACAATAAATGCTTTATCTTAGTTTTATTCAACTTATAAAATTCCCTTTCTTTAATAAAAAGCTTCATCATTCCTTTACAAATTATCAAACGTTTCATTACTTAATGTTCTATAATTATTCTTCCCTTCTTTTTTCCTGTTCACATTGCATATAACATTTCTTATACATTTGTTTAAAATACAACCACCATTCTGACCAATCATTATAAAAAACTCTCATCTCAACATGATCTTGCCACAGTTCTAAAATTGTTTCCTTGCCTATCTCTGCCCATTTAACTTAATTTATTGTTTTAATCCCTTTGCCTATTTTAAATACTTTTCATTCCCTTTTAACTGAATCCAAATAGCACTGTGGTCAGAAAAGCCTGTTGCCAAAAAACACTTTCTATTAATATTAATAGTCCTGAAGAAAATAAAAAGTAATCTATATTTCCATTATATGTTCTACTCTACTGTTTGTCAATGTGCTTTTATCCCAAATTCTCAAATGCCCACATTTTATAATTTCTAGTATATTTTAACGTCATAATTTTTCTTCCTCAGACATTTTAAGTTACAGTTAAAATCACCTACCACAATTATCACAGTATTTATTGTAACATATTCAAATAAAATATTAAACATATCTTCTCTCTCTCATTTTGTCACATAGACATAAATTGTGATAATTCTCAAAACCTGGCTAGTCCATCCTATTTCAGTGATGATAATTCTACCCAGTATAACTAAAATAATATCTAAAACTTTTATTGCATCCTTATAGAAAATAACTATCCCTGAACAGGTCTCCTTTCCTAAATTCCACATCACATTATTTGCCTACCATATTTCAGTTTGATATATTTCTTCTTTAGGTAATAATCTAGAATTCTCTAGAATAATAACATCACTCTCCTATTGCTTGCACCCCTCAATAATGCTCATCCTCCTTACTAAACTTTTTAAACTATTAACATTAACTGCCAACATTTTACAAGTGCCAATATCTTATTTATTGATTTATTTATTTATTTATTTATTTATTTATTTTTATCCCCTCCTATCTTTTTTTCTTTACTATAACCTTCTATACTTTTCTTTTTTCTTTCCCATACTCTTTTTTAGCAATAGAACTTCTTGTTTAACTACATTTCATTTTACTTCTTCCGTATCACTAACATCTGAAGCTTCTTCATCTAATACTGTTTTTTTTTTTCATTATGAACAACTTGTTTCTCTTGTTCACTTTCTGGAACATGTGCCTATATTAAATCTGTCTGTGTATCTATGACTTCAGATTCAACTTCTAAATGTTTCCTGACTTGTCTCTGGTCAGTCTGTATATCTATAGTCTCAGACTCTGTCGCTTCACATTCCATCCCTAAATGTCCTGTCTTTTTACATTTATAATATTTTAGCTCACACTTCTTCATATCACATCCTGCTTCTGCACATATATAACATTTTCTCTTTCCACAATTGTTAATCAAATGATCAGATTTACCACAAAGAAAACAAGCCTTTGGGTGACCTAAATACCTCACCATACCTTTGTCCCCTCCACGTTTATTATACTAGGAATATGCACAATTTTTTGTTTTCATTGTCTACATTCAATATCACAAGACAGTCCCATGCCCCGGTCCACAAACCTGTTTTATCATGTACTTTTGCAATTTCTAATACATTTCTAATACATCTTTACATATTTTCAATAAATTTCCTTTTAAAGTCTCTTTCTCTACTTCATTTCTAAATTGTATATGAATCTTTTTTCGTGTTTCTCTGAAAAAAAGTATTTAAACATACTGACTCTAAGGGAAGTAGTCTTTCTTTTTATCATAATCTCCTATAAACTTCTCCATCAACTGTCTAGATTCAAAAATAATCTCACAGTATGTTTCTTTATTTATATGTATAAAAGCTCTTACTCCTTTGCTTTAGTTTCAAGAGGTGTAATTACTTCATCCCATACCTTGCATTTGTCAAGTTCAGTATCCTCTTTTTTATTCTTACTTGTGCAACTCTTTTTCTTAGTTGTAGAATCTTTCTTCTCTTTTTTCTTTCTGTGCTTTTGTCTTCACCATCTCTGCAGCTGACATTAATGTAGATTCCACTTGCTGAACATCCTCTAACTGTATTCTGTCCATAATTTCACCCCAACAAATATCTTTGCCACTTTTTGGATCATTCCCATCTGCCAAGTCCATAAGCAAATCATCCTACAACTCTCCCGACTGGAGGGCTATAAAAACACATGCTTGTGCTGAGCCCTCTTCCCCAAAGAGGTTTTGTTGAAAAATGTCTGCAAAATCCATCACTCAAACCAACCAGATAAAAAATGAAAAAACGCTAAATCTAATAAAAGGTTTTCCTACATTGTTGGTGTTTTTTCACAGTTGTCATTGGATTACTCAGAATCCATCACTGGTGTAACCTTCTTTTCTCCTTCCATCATGGCATGGCACACCTGCAAAGGTTTGACTGCTGTCATATCACCTCCATTTACTAAACTCTCCTTTAATGGCTTGCCCGCCTTTAACTCATCATTGCGATCCTCATATATAATTATATGCTTCCTCATCTCCTTTTTGACTTCTAAAATGAAATATTCACTTCTTTCTTGTGAATCTGTCTTTTTTGTTTGTTTGTTTGTTTGGAAATGGCTCCATATCTTCTCTCTGTTTCTCATAGCTGCCTCCATGCTCAGAACACAAACCAGAAGTGTCACAACAAAGAGTGCCCCTGTACAGAAAGAGTAGTTTTTTTTCTATTTTTATAAATACATATATAATTATATATTATTTACATATGTACATATTGAACATTATTCACAAATATTTATATATCTCCATATATTTTCTACATTTTAAATACCCGCACTCTTTTACCCATAAACAAAACCATATATTTCTAATACCTTTGCCAAATTCCATTTCCTATTATATTTGATTTCATTAAAGTTCTCATTCCATATAGTCCAAAACATAAAAAAAATAATTCTGTCCATCTTCTTTACTTCTTCTTCTCTCCATCACCATAATAACCATATTCTATCATGTCCATGTTTAACTGTTCATATTTTAAATATGTTTTAACCATTTCATGTTTACATATTTCTACCCATAAATTCTTAATTCTATCACATTTCAAGAAAACATATTCAGCAGTTTCTAGTTCCCCACACTTGTTACAAACTCTGTTTTGTTTTCTCTTGTACTGCATATTAGCTTTTATGGACAGTTTACATATGGATAATCTCTACAAAAAGTCATTACATTCCTTTATTTGTATAAGTTTTTATTTCCTTAGTATCACTTTTTTCTAATTAATTTCAAGATCTTTACATGGGTCAACAAAATAAAAAATGTTCATTACATTAATATAGCATTTCTTTATATTTCTTTCTGCAACATTCTTTCTTATTTTCTATAATACAGTTTTATTCTGATATTCTTTTATTGCGTCATTATTACTATTTCTGGTTCTCGTTTTTACTTCCATTCCTTCCCATACATTTTATTATTTATAAAACATTATTGTTATTATCAGATTCTTTGCTTCTTTCATAATACTTTTTAATACTTTGTATAAGCTTAAAGTTGACACATACAGAATAGGATTAATTACACCTAAACTTCCTTGGTCTTCCTTCATGTAAAGTGCTCCTCTTTTAACCAGGTTCAACATCAAATCCTAAATAAATACAAATATTAAAATCATTAGCTCTTTTTCATATTTTACAGGTGTCATATAAATGTTTGCTATATATACTATTTTTCCTAATATCATACTATTATGTATGCCTTCTTTCTATATGAGAACCTATATATTTATTCCAAAAAATGAACATGTCCTTTACTTCTGTCATAACTTTATTCCATTGTTCCTGTTTGTATTCATTTTCTCAAATTTTATTCCCAACACTTCTATATATTTGTCATTAAATTCAACACCTACTATTTTCCCATTAAAACCAAATCCTTTACTTTTTCTTTATTTACATGTAATCCAATTTTTTCCCACATTATACCCAACTTTAAATTTATTCTTTCCATCCATAATGTATTATTTGTTATTATTATAATATCATCTGCATAGGTATACATGATTGGCATTTGTTCTTCTTTTACCATATTATAAAATCCATTTTTTTACATTTTGTTAATTTCACCTATGATTATATTCATAACCAATGAAAAAAATAAAGTACTGGCTAGACACCCCTGTCTTATTCTACTTTCTACTTTTATTTCCTCCCCTATTCATCCATTCACATTTAATTTCACATAATTTCTCTCATACACTGATTTAACTGCATTTAAAACATTTCCACTTATGTTGCATTCTTGTAAAATCCTCCATAATGATTCCTGTTCTGTATTATCATAAGCCTTACTTATTTCCCCTGTCATTATTTTCATCTCTACATTCTTATTAATAATGTCATCAAATACCTCTCCAATTATCCATAATAATTCCTGACTTCCCTTTCCTTTACTTCCATATATATTCTGGTTCTACACTTTCTCCATCTTACATTATAATCTTTTTGCCATTATTCTCATACATATTTTGTAATCCTTGTTTTTCAATGTTATTGGCCTCCAATTTTTATTTTGTTTCTATTTCCTTTCTTTAATATAAATTTTATTACTCAAATGCATATTTCTTTATTTTTAATTCCTATTTCTAGCCATTCATTCATTACCTCAATAAACATTGATTTTGCCAATCCTCCATTTCTTTATACATGTTGCATTCAATGCCATCTATTTCCTGTTGCAGAATTCGTATTTATATTTTGATAACTTCATTCAATTAATTTATATCTATTAATTTTTCTAAATATTCATTATCTTCTTTTTCTAATTTCTTTCCATCATAAAATTTTCTTCTATTCACTATTTTCTAAACAAATAAATGTAATACATGTTCTTTAACTATTTCATATATTCCTTCTTGATTGTTAATTTCTTTACCTTCCTTATAGGTTCATAGGTTCATAGGTAAGTACTAGGCTATCGGCCCTAGGGCCTAAATAAGCCTAGACAACAAGGTTCCCTGGCTTACGCCACCCAAGAAAGTTAATTTCCTGTGCCCCTGTTGAGCAGAGTCACAGAAGTGATTTTTCTTGAAGGGTGCTAATGAGGAACTTTGCTTGACATAGATGGGTAGCTTGTTCCAGAGTATAGGAAGTCTCTGGGACAGGAATCTATCCCTCCAGCATGTCTTGTTTATTGTGGTGACAAGGTTTAGGTCCCTAGAGCATGTAGTTTGGGAGATTGGGATTTCTTTAGATTTTATTTTATTTATTTTTATTTTATTTTACATTTGTTAACCGGGCTAGTCTAGCTGGATATATTTCCATTTTCAGTAGAGGCCCGGGGAGAAAAGCTCCACATATAGAGACAACAGATTACAGACTGGTAGGACTTAGACAAGGAATATTGTTATCCAAACAAGGGTAGAAGTTAAAAATTTCTATACAATCTAAATGCGATCATAAAGAATATTATTACATAGTGTAAAAAACAAGGAGCAAAAAATTGAAATACCAAAGGCAGAGAAATGTACATTGTTACCAAAAGGAAAGGAGTTTAACTATCTGGATAATCTAAAAAAACATCATATTGAACATTTTTGCTTAAGTTTAACAGCAGGTAAAGAAAGAGGAAGACCAAGGAGAAGAGAGAGAGACAACAATAGAGAGAGAGATAGGAAATACAGGTTTATAGGAAAAGAGTCATAGTCAATAGGGAGGAGAGAAATATGAGAGAGGTATGTAGGGAGGAGGGGAGCTAAAGGGAGAAATGAGGAGGCACAGCAGAAGGGAGAGAAAAGAGGGTTAAGGGGGGAAACAACATTTAGTCAGGATTAGAGCAGGGACACATCCAGTGGCTTTTGAGGTATGTTCTGAGTTTTTGTTTAAATAGAAAAGTAGTTGGAATGGAAGTAAGTTCGGTAGGAAGTTGGTTCCAGTGTTTACCGATGGAGTTTGAGAAGAGGGAGTCACCAGCTAGGTTATTAGATTTGATTAGGGTAACTAGCAGTTTGCTAGATGAGCGGAGTGAGTTTAGATTAGCGATGGGGTTAAGAGGTTAGAAAGTACAGGTGTGTTAAGAGATTGGTAGAAAGCTCTTTGGACAAATGTAAGTTGGGAAAGAAGTAACATGTTTGACAGTTCAAGCCAGTTCAGTTGCTGCAGATTCAGACAGTGGTGAGTTCTGAAAGGCTTCCCAGTAACAAATCTAGCTATGTTATTGTAGGTAGTAGACAGTTTGGAAAGATTGTTTTTCTTGAGGTTAGTATAGATGGGAGAAGCGTAGAGAAGAGTGGAAATGAGATGAGAGTGGGCAAGAGTAGTTTTGGCTGGGGAGGTTAAGAAAGTCTTAATTCTATAGAGAGAGCCAAGTTTCCTATTTACACATTTAATAGTGTTGTTGATATGACAGTCAACAGCTCTGGGTTTAACATTGCTTTATATGTTAGGCAGAGATCTCCTCAGAGTAGGCGATATGCTACAGAGTAAAGCGGGAGTTTTTTGAGACGGTCAGTGTAGGGCATCTGTTTGAGGCCAGTAATCCTCTTTGTGAGGTACTTCTGTGGCCTTTCCAGCTGCTGCAGATATCTTGTGTGATACATTTCAAAAGGGGAATTGTACTCTATAATGGATCTAATGAGTGCCGAGTGGAGGGGAACAATGACCTCTTTTTTCCTGGATGAGAACCATTTGAGGTGTGCCACATAGAAGGATTTCCTGACTACTGTGGTGATGTGATTATCAAAGGAGAGACTACTGTCCACCTGGGTCCCAAGGTCTCTTACCACACATTCAGTGTTAGGCAGACTGCCATTTATGTGGTAGTTCATGGGTACAAAGTTTTACCAAAGGGGATGACAATGCACTTTTTGGCATTGATCTTGAGACCATGCCTGTGACACCAGGCATCTGTCTCAGTAAGGCCCTTCTGTAGGATGTCCACATCATTTGGGGACTAAAATATGGCTCCTACTTTGCAGTCATCTGTGAACTTCATTAGCCAGAGGCCTTCTGAGTTAGCTTGTCCTTCAGAAAAGTAGATACCAAACAGGAGAGGTCCCAGGACTGAACCCTGTGGTACTCCACTTGTCACTAGTTTGAAGTCAGATTTGGAGTCTGCAACTTTTACAGTGTGGGTTCTGTCAGTGAGCCAGTTGGCAACCCATCTTGTGACATAGGGATTTATACCAAGTTTAGTGAGTTTAGCTATAATTCCAGAATGGGGGATGGTGTCAAAAGCCTTGACGAGGTCAAGATAGGCTGTGTAAACCACCTTACCCTCATCTACGGCTTTGGTGACTGCCTCAAAGAAGTCAATCAGGTTCAGAAGGCATGATCTGCCTTTCACAAACCCAAACTGGGTGGGCTCCAGAGTTTGGAGATTACCAGAGTCTTTGTTTATGAGTTCCATTATGATACATTCCATGGCCTTGCAGACCAGGCTCATCAGGCTAATAGGGTGATAGTTCCTAGGATCAGTGGTGGCTCCCCCTTTGTGGAGTGGGATAACTGTTGTTGTGCACCATTCAGTGGGCACAAAGCCTGATATGAGACTATGACTGAACATGGTGCTTAGGTGGGGAGCATGTTCATTCTGAAGTTTGTGTAAAAAGCAGCCTGGGATGTTGTCCGGTCCCATGGATTTTGTGTTTTTGGTTTTATTGATTGCAGCTTTGACCTGCACAGATGTGATTACAGGGACTCTGCATTCTTCCTGTATAGATATGGGCCCTTTAGGGGGTGAGAGGGGGGGGGAGTTAGCACTGAACCTCTCTGCCAGGATGTTGGCAATATCAGTTGGTTCTGTAATTTTCATGGTGTTGTGCTATAACTCAGAGCAGATCTGGGTGTTGTCATTGAGATTCTTGACATAGCTATAGAATCCTTTGTGGTTGCCCTTAGAATCAGTGGTGATTTTGTTTTCATAGCTAACTTTGGAGGATCTTATGAGGCTGACCAGGGAGCTCCTCCACTCATGGGATTTTACTCTCTTTTGCAACAGTTTCTTCCTTCTGTTGTAGAGTTTGTTTATGGCAGGGGACCACCAGATAGACTTTTTATTTTTGGAGGATAGCGTCTTGGTTCTGTTTGGGATAGCACGATCCATGCACTCGTGTAAGTGCTTATAGAGTGCATTTATGTAAGATTCAGCAGTCGTAACTGTATTTTGCATCTGCATGGGTGTCATGAAGTTCACCATTTCTGTCTTAAGAAGCATGAAGTTGCCTTTGGAGAAATTTTTTACTGTGGTTTCCTTAATGGAGGGTGGGGGCGGGATGCGGATATCTAGGGTGATTAGCTTATGGTTGGATCTGACCAACGAGGAGTTGACTTCAGGTGTGGAACACCGGTCACTCATGTTGGTAATGACTAGGTTTAGGATATTGTTGCTCCTGGTGGGGCTGTGGATAAGTTGATCCAGGGCATTGGAATTTATGAATTCCAGAAAGCGCTGAGCAAAGGAGTTGGCACATGAGTAGTTTTCCCAGTTAATGGTGGGGTAGTTGAAATCCCCCATTATTAGGGTGTTTGGTTGAACCCTAATATTTCCCAGTACATCAAGAAAAGAGGAGTGG
The DNA here is from genome assembly GCF_019279795.1 of Protopterus annectens. Taxonomy (NCBI): domain Eukaryota; kingdom Metazoa; phylum Chordata; order Ceratodontiformes; family Protopteridae; genus Protopterus; species Protopterus annectens. The sequence continues at coordinate 768,932,047 of NC_056729.1, forward strand.
GAATCCTGGGGCATAGCGGGGGATCTGTAGCAAGCTACAATTTGCATTGCAGTTTTGCCCAGAGTTAGTTGCACTTGGATAACTTCAGATGCATTATGCTTTGCAACTAGCCTGGAGGTGTGGATATCCTTAATGAATATGGACACACCTCCACCTTTGTGTTCTGGTCCAGGTTAGATGGCCGAAAAGTGTGGTATGAGTTATAGCCAGGTAATGCAAAGGGTGCTCTCTAGAGCCTTGAACCAGGTCTCAGTCACTGCACAGATATCAATGTTCTCCATTTTGAGGAGTGCCTCGAGTGAGTGTGACATTTAGACTTCTAGCATTGAGTAGCATTACCCTCAGTTTTTGCTTGCCTGTTCCTGTTATGGTGGTGAATTTGTCATTTGAACCTTGCCTAAAAAAGGCACTATATGAGCGGCAAGACCCTTAGCCAGTATCTGGAATCCCAGGGGCGACAGGTGCAGGCCATCTCTGGCAAAGCATCATGTTCTGTAGACCATGTCATCCCAGGCAGACAGATACTGGATCCTCTTAGAATGACATCAGCTGTTTAGCCAATTGTTAAAGTCAATAATTTTGTCCTTGTACTGCGGTATCATTCTGGGTGATGGCAGGATGCTACTCAGGGCTAGGGTCATACATGCCTGGGCTACAAGATCAGAGAGTTCTTCCATGTCTCTTTTCATGTAGTCAAGGGAGGTACATCTCAGGTCGTTCACACCAACAATGTCATATTTGTACTTTTTATGGAGTGACCTGAGTGTGTGGGTTATGTGGCTGATCCTAGCACCCAACAGGCAGCTGACAGTAACCTTCTCCTTGTTTAGCCTGGTGAGTGGGACATCAGTGTGCCTGACTATAGCGTCACCTATGACTAGTGTGTGTTGGGTATGTTGCTTTGCCTTATGGGCTGTGGTTTATTGGCACACTGAGTCTGTGGGCTACTTATCATTTGGGTTGATAGGTAAATTGATAAATAGGTAAATAAAAAAAGCAGGTAAATTTCCAGGGTTAAATGACCACCTTACCATATTAACACTGCTTAAAATAAGGGCTGCTAAAAAATAAAAAGAAAAAAGTAAAAGGTAATAATAAATTGAGACAGCAGATGGCACTATTCTCTATGAGTCTAAGCTAGTACAATATTTGCATTTAACACTGTACTCACTCTTTTTAAAGTAATTTTTATTAAAAGTATTTTAAATTTGGAAGGATTTTATGCAAATTATTTATATATTTAATTTATTTATTAATAAGTTTTTGATTAGAAAAAATGAATTTAATAAAGTATAAGGAAAGGAGCTAATGAACATTTATGAGCCCACTTGAATTGTGATTTGATTGTTTGAAATTCAATGGTGGAATGTTATTGGATTAATTGTTTTAAATTTGTATAAATACAGATGAGGGGATTTATTTATTCATCTGATGAAGTCCTAATTTACGTGGACGAAAACACGTTTTATTTTAAAGCGTTAATGGTATTTGTGATAACGTGTGGAAATAAATAGTTGGTACAAACAGTTCATTACATCTTTTCTCTCCATATCTGTGGCTTTCTTTGGATTTATTGTGACTTTTGAAAGCCTTCACTACTTTTGTTAATAGTCTTTATTTGTGGAGAGACTATGGAGAGAGAAACTGCTCCGGATGTTAAGGGGCAGGACGAACTGGGCCAATCACGCAAATTGATTGGTCAGCTTACAGAATTGATTGACTTACTCACTCCGTTGTGCCCAACCATGGTAGGAAATAATTTCAATGTTGCACGAAATACAGGAAGCGGAACCGAAGGGTTAATTTTGCACAAACATAAGAGGAAAAGGGAGCTTATGGGCAACAATTTTGAAGCCGGTGACCTGCTTGAACCGAATGGTGAAACATTTAATCCGGAAGCTACCCCTAGGGTTTTTGGCAACAACGAAGTGGATTTTGGTGATGGTGAATACGTTGAAGGAGGGAATTCGGTATTTACATCGAAAACACTGATACCTTGTTTGGCACATCCAGGTACTGTTTTTGACCAGAGAGTTAAAGAGACTAGTGAATGGCTTAAAGTTAAATACAGTTTTAAGCTGGACAACGGAGCTCCTCAGGGACCTCCTTATACTGATTCATATTCCATCAAAATGGACAAAATTTCTAAATTAATGTTAAAATACCAAGTTTTATGTATTGAAAACGCTTATCTTGCAGAGTGTTTTAACAAGAAAATTGTTCCAAAGGGCTTAAGAACATACAAGTACCCAAACAATGTGCAAGTGGGCTCTGACTTCCATAAGGAATTATTGGAAGTTTTTAATAATTGTGGATTGGAAATTTTAAAGTTAATAATTAAGGAGAATGTTAGAGTACAGGAAACATTACAGAAGGAAATAGATGAACTTGACAAGTACATAAAAGATGATTTGATTTTTAGTATAAAGGAAGAAAAAGACAAGTATTACAAAGTTAGAAGGGATATTGATATTAAATGTAAGGATTTAATTGATAGAAAAATGAATAAATTGAAGAGAGATATACAAGAATATGAGAATAACATGAGTTACCCTAAGCCACCTTATTTTAATAAAAGCTCGTACAGATACAATCAAAAGGAGACAAGTAATATTCACATTGATCAAGGGTTTGAAGGGTGGAATAATGATGAATACAATCAAGAATTCCCCCCTTTGGTTAGAAATGAAAGTTTTCATTATCAACAGAACAATTGGAAAGGAAATTTTCGAGGGGGGGGGAGAAGGGGGAGGGGGAGATACTAGATTTATATACCCCCAACCCTAGTGGAGTAACCCATACCTAGGATATAGTTGTAGAAGGTTTTAATAATATGTATGGAGGCTTTTCCATCTACAATTTTAGTAATATTTCACTGACTAAGGAACATTTTAGTCTTTTGGCTAAGGGTCTCAAATATATTCCCTATACTAAAGGGGATTTAACAAAAACTTTATTAGATATCAAATTATTCCTCCGGAAAATAAATTTGGAAATATTATATGCTAGGAATAATATAAACAGAACAAGTCAGAATCACCCAGTTTTAATGGGTAAATCCATTTATAACCCCCATTACAGCCACAACTAAAAAAATGTTGAACTCACTCTGGAAAAAGAAATAAGGGATGTACAAAGAAAAATTAAATACAAAACCAACCTGAGTAAGGATGAAAATACAATTTTGGAAGAATTAAAATCTAATTCCAGGGTAAGAATTATGAAACCAGATAAGGGTGGGGGGATAGTTATTATGGATTTTATATATTATGAAGGAAAAATGAATCAAATTTTAAGAGATGAAGTTAAATATGCTTGTGTCTCTAAGAATGAAATAAACGTGGTATATAATAAAATTGATATTGTACTACAAGATATGTTACAGGCAGGACTGATTGATAGGAAAATGTATGCATACTTGAAAGTAGAAAAAACAAAAATTCAGAGTATTTTTGGAATTCCCAAAATTCATAAAAATCTTGAGGATCCACCCCTAAGGCCAATAGTATCTGCTGATGAATCTAAAACCTTGCCAATAGCTAAATATGTGGACACAAAAACCAAACATATTTGGGTCCAGAATAAGGTTATCTTAAGGGACTCCTGGGATTTGCTTAGAAAAATTAAATCCGAATATTATTCGGATAATTTGCTATTTGTCACTATAGACATAATTGATTTGTTTTCTTGTATACCGTATGAAAAAGGTATGAAAATGTTTGAGAAAGTTATTTTTCAAGACAAAATTATGTCACACAATGAAAAGGTAGTGAGCACAGCACTCATGGATATAGTTTTGAAGAATAATTTTTTAATTTTTAATGGTGAATTTTTTCAACAAATTCAAGGAATATCCATGGGGGCTGCTTGTGCCCCTACCTTTGCAAATATTATTTTGGCAAAATGGGAAGAAACATTTGTTCTACACTCTAAATACAAGTCTTGCTGGTCTTTATATCACAGATTTTTGGATGACATAGTTATTTTTTGGATAGAGAGTAGTGAAAAATTCGAAGAATTTATGGTATATATAAGTAACACCACTGACTTTCTTAAGTTTACTTACAAAAATATTATGATATTCTTCAATATTTAGATTTAGAAATTTATAAAGTTAATAACGAGTTTGAAACTAGGGTACATAGGAAAGACACATTTTGTAATTCCTTCCTTCACTGTAACAGTGCACATCCATTACACTGTAAAAGAAATATAGTGAAGGGACAATTTGTGAGAGGGTGTAGAATGACTAGCTTGGAGAATTATTTTTTTGTGGGGTGTGAATTACTCGAACAAATGTTTCTAGATAGGGGATATCCCAGGGAATTTATTAAAAATATCAGGTCAGAAGTTGTAAGTGGTAGAAAAAACAGATTCAAACCTATTAAGGGGATCACAGACAACAATGAGAAGGAAAATTATGAAATGGGGAACAATGAGACAGAAAATTCAGGTGTTTATCAACAAGCCTTGGTTCTGGAATATAATGCAACTAATTACAGTATAAAAGGTACTTTTCAAAAAGAGTGGGAAAGGTTTATTTCCTTTACTGATTTGGAAGATATACCCAAGTCATTGCCAAAGGTGGTCTACAAAAATTCATGTAGCATAAGAAATATTTTAGAAAATAAAAATAAAAATAATGGTAGACAAATAAATTTTTTTATGGAAGCTGGAAAGAAAGTAGGCACCTTCAAATGTGGTAGGTGCAGTCAATGTGAATATATTATGAATAAAGGAGAGATTTTTTTGGAATGTAGAAAGAGATGGATACAAAGTAAAGGGTATTACAATTGTGATACCAAGGGATTAGTTTATCTTGCTATATGTCAAAAATGTGGTTCATTTTATGTAGGGAAAATGGAGAGGTCCCTGAAAAGAAGAATTTATGAACACATGTATGACATTGCAAAAGGGAAGGAAACAAATGCATTATTTAAACACTCTAGAACGTGTGAAGGTTATAAATTTTATTTTTTGGTATTGGATCAAATTAAATATGATATTAGGGGTGGTATATGGGAAGAGAAAATTGAATACAAAGAACTATGGTGGCAAGTAACCCTGGAAGCAGGTAAATTTCCAGGGTTAAATGACCACCTTTCCATATTACCACTGCTTAAAATAAGGGCTGCTAAAAAATAAAAAGAAAAAAGTAAAAGGTAATAATAAATTGAGACAGCAGATGGCACTATTCTCTCTCAATATTTGCATTTAACACTGTACTCACTCTTTTTAAAGTAATTTTTATTAAAAGTATTTTAAATTTGGAAGGATTTTATGCAAATTATTTATAAATTTAATTTATTTATTAATAAGTTTTTGATTAGAAAAAATGAATTTAATAAAGTATAAGGAAAGGAGCTAATGAATATTTATGAGCCCACTTGAATTGTGATTTGATTGTTTGAAATACAATGGTGGAATGTTATTGGATTAATTGTTTTAAATTTGTATAAATACAGATGAGGGGATTTATTTATTCATCTGATGAAGTCCTAATTTACGTGGACGAAAACGCATGTTTGATTTTAAAGCGTTAATGGTATTTGTGGTAACGTGTGGAAATAAATAGTTGGTACAAACAGTTCGTTACATCTTTTCTCTCCATATCTGTGGCTTTCTTTGGATTTATTGACAGTAACCTTCTCCTTGTTTAACCTGGTGAGTGGGACATCAGTGTGCCTGACTATAGAGTCACCTATGACTAGTGTGTGTTGGGTATGTTGTTTTGCCTTATGGGCTGTGGTTTATTGGCACACTGAGTCTGTGGGCTACTTATCATTTGGGTTGTGTTGTGGGGTGGAGGTTGCTTGTGTTTCTGCTTTGGATATCTCTGTTGCTTGAGCAGATTATTATTGAGAGCCTCTGTGAATGTTTTTGTGTTTCTATGTGTGGATTTTTGTGGTGTCAGTTTAGTGGGACTATGTGATGTGTGGTGTGGTGCAAGTGTTTACCTTCTCCTCTTGACTGTCAAATTCAGTCTTGGTTGGAGAGAGCTTTACCTCCAGTTTGGCTAGATAACTGCATCTCTCACAGGTTGTGGTGTTGGGTGGGTAGGAGGAGAGGGTTGTCTGTGTACATGAGGAAACTGCTACATTGCCCCAAGATGCCCAGATTCATCAGATAGACAGGAGACAACACTGGGAGCTGACCCTTGGACATGCCTGAATAAAAAACTACTTTCCTCTAGACAAGTGAGGAAAGTGAGTATAAGAGCTGTTTTTCTCTAAGCAAATGAGTAAAGTAAGTACAAAAACTGTTTTCCTCTAGGTAGAGATGAAGGTTGAGTGCCGTAGTAATTTATAGCTTATTTAGTGCTATCAACAAGTTCTGAACAAGTGCTGAGCACGAATAAGCAAATTCAAGTGCTAAAAATAAGAATCTGTACCTGGATCTTGTGGTAGATAGGCTACCTAATGCTTACCACTCCCGCTGATAAGCTAGAATGCTTCCCTCCAACACAGAAAGGCTTGGGGGGCTCAGAAGCTTATAAACAGTCCTGGATACAGCAAATCTTTATCTGAACTAGACTAGTTACAGGAAAGGTGGGAAACAAGTGCAAAAGCAGGCTTTTAAACCAGAAAGTTGAAAGAAATGGAAAAACTGCCCAAACGGCCAATAAACTACAATTTCTGGGCCATAAAGCACTCTTGTGGTAGATAAGCTACCTAGTGCTTACCACTCCCACTGATAAGCTAGAAGGCTTCCCTACAACACAGAAAGGCTTGGGGGCACAGAAGCTTACAAGCAGTCCTGGATACAGCAAATCAGTATCTGGACTAGACTAGTTACAGGAAAGGTGGGAAACAAGCACAAATGTGGGCTTTTAAACCAGAAAGTTGAAAGAGATGGAAAAACTGCCAAACATCCAATAAACTACAATTTCTGGGCCAGAAACCACTCTTGTGGTAGATAGGCTACCTAGTGCTTACCACTCCCACTGATAAGCTAGAAGGCTTCCCTCCAACACAAAAAGGCTTTGAGGGCTCAGAAGCTTACGAACAGTCCTGGTTACAGCAAATCTGTATCTGGACTAGACTAGTTACAGGAAACGCAGGAAACAAGCTTAGAAATGTTTTTTTTTTTGTATCATTCAATTCTCTTATTATCTTTCCTTCTTTTATTATCTTACACAAATAAGGTGCTACCTCTTCTTTCTTTCTTTGTAACAAATATTTTTTGTTTATATAACTGATTATGAATCTTGAGTCGTTTTGTATATTTCTTTTTCCTTTTCATACTTTTTTTTAATCTTTTTCTAATGCATCTTTGAATATCTCTTGACTTAACATCTTATATTCTTCCTTTACTTTTTTCTTTTCTTTTCTGCACATTCTACGAATACATTTTTATATTTTTCTTTAAAATCTATCCAGCATACTGTCCAATTTTCATAAAACTCTCACATATTTATGTGATATCTCCAGCATACATTTAATTCTTTTCTTTCTCCTAGAGCTAACTCTTTTTCATTTATCCTTTTAATTCCCTTTCCTATCTTAGTATATCATTAATTTTCTTTTATTTTATCAAAATCGCTATATGATCAAAAAACCTCTTACACTTAATTCCTTTTTGTTTTACTTTTAAAGTTTATCTATTTCAGTTTCTATCTCATTTCTTTTATATGTCCAATGTTTGTTTTCCCATAACTTTAACTTTCCACATCCCATAATTTCAATATCTATTTTACCATCACAATGATTCTTTTTTCCTCTTAGATTACAATTAAAATCTCCTGCTACTATTATATTCATATTTACACATATATAATTAAGCATACTTTGGAACTTCTCTTTTCTTTCTTTTTTGTAACATATGCATTTATAGCTATAACTCTATATACACATCCTTTCCATCTTATGTCTAACACTATTATTCAACTTGTTTCAACTATTATAACACCTAGTATCTTAATATCTCTTTTACATAGTACACATATACCCAAACACATTTCTTTATCTATATTCCGAACAACTTTACCGTTTTTTCTATTTGTGTTCTTTCTTCTTCCATTAATAGTCTTATATCTTCTAATACTATTATTTCAGTGTCTATTCCAGCACACCAATGTAATATACTAATTCTTCTCTTAATGTTTTTCAGACTGTTCACATTTAAAGCTAATATTCTCAGCTTTACAGAACAGTTATTATAGTATAACTCCTGATCCTTTACCGTTCTTATTTTCTTTGCATATTATGTTTTTAAATTTTCTTTTCCTTTCTCTAACTCTTTTCAGTATTGAATTAATTTCACCTTTTACTTTGTGCCACTCTGAGTCTTCTTCACTTGTTTCTTCTTTAACATCTTCTTTTTCTTTATCTTTTTTTTTACTTTCATGTATAACCTCTACATTAATTTAATTTTGTTGTACACCATTTGGGTGGCCACAGTGGTGCAGCAGTCAGCGTTGCCGCCTCATAGCAAGAGGTTCTCCAGTTCAATCCTCGGCTGGGGTGTGGAGTCTGCATGTCCTCCCTGTGGTTGCATGGGTTTCATCCAGGTGCTCCACTTTCCTCCTACATCCCAAAGACATGCTGTAGGTGGAGTGGACACTCTAAACTGGCCCTATGTGTGAGTGCGTGCATGTGTGTGCCTTCTGTGGAAGGTTGGGTGCCGGGCTGGCAACTCGACACTGTAAAACTCCACTGCCAATCATGAGCAGACAGGAGATCCACTGTGGTGATCCCTAACCGGGAAAAGCTGAAAGAAGAAGAAGAAGATTCTTGTGTCACCATTTCTTCTATTTCTTTACCCCTGTGTCACTTCATAGGTTCATAGGTGCGCACTAGGCTAATGGCCCTGGAGCCTTTACAAGCCTAGCCCATAGAAGTGCCTGGCATCATGCCGCCCGACGTTAGCTCCCAGTGCCTCTATCAAGTTGAGCCACTGGAGTGATCCCCAGGATGAACGTTCTATTATCCATCCACTCATCAAGATTTCTCTTGAAGAGGGCCAGTGAGGTGCTCTGCTTGACATGTATGGGAAGTCTATTCCAAAGAATGAGCAGTCTCTGGGTTATGAATCTGTTCCTCCAGCATGTTCTGTTTTTTGTGGTAATGGGGTTGAGGGTACTGGAGTGTGTGGTGTGGAGAGATTGGGATTTCTTTAGATGTAGCATTTCTAAGAGAGCTGGGTCGGACATGGTTTTGTAAGTCAAGCAGAGATCATCTCTTAGTAGATGATATGAGACAGAGAATAGCTGGATTTTTTTTGAGTCTGTCCATGTAGGACATGTGTTTAAGGCCTAGGATCCTCTTTGTGAGGTACTTTTGTGGCCTTTCCAGCTGTTGCATGTGTCTAGTGAGGTACATGCCAAATGGGGTATTATACTCAATGATTGGCCTAATGAGGGAAGAATAGAGAGAGATGATGAACTCTTTCTTCCTCGATGCAAAACCCTTGGTAATGAGATGTGCCACATAGAAGGACATTCTGACCACAGTGGCAATGTGGTGGTTGAAGGAGAGGTTGCAGTCAACCTGTGTCCCCAGATCTCTTATAATGCGTTCAGTGTTCAGTGGGCTTCCATCAATTAGTGGAAATTACCATCCCAAAGGGGATGATGACACATTTTTTGGCATTAAGATTAAGGCCATGGTTTCAACACCAGTCACTGGTCTCATTGCGGCCTTTGTGTAGAATGTCTACATTACTTGTGGAGTTAATAATGGCTCCCAGCTTGCAGTCATTTGTGAACTTGGTCAGCCAGAGTCCCTCCATGTTGGCCTGGACTTCTGAGAAGTAGATGCCAAACAGGAGAGGACCCAGGACCGATCCCTGTGGCACTCCATCTGTGACTGGTTGGCAGTCTGACTTGGAGTCCACTACTTTTACACTGTGGGTTCTATCTGTGAGCTAACTTGCAACCCACCTAGTGATATAGGAGTTGATGCCTAGTATGGTGAGTTTATCAATAATTCCTGAGTGGGGAATAGTATCAAAGGCCTTGGCCAGATTGAGGTAGGCTGTATGAACTGCCTTGCCCTCATCCACAGCTCCGGTGACTGACTCAAAGAAGTCAACCAGGTTGAGAAGGCATGATCTACCTTTCACAAAACCAAATTGCATGGGATCTAGAGTTTGGAGATTCCCTATATCCTTGTTAAGGGTTCATATTAAAACACCGAATGCTGAAAACAGTGAATGGTGTTTCATCAACATATATTCAGCGAACGCTGAAAATGTCGAAACCACAGAACAAAGATTTCTTCCTAGGGAAAGAAATTGCTGTTCCAACCCCCCCCCAAAAAAAACATTAAACATTTCCAAACACATACACACATACCCTAACCCTAATTATACCCCCCCAAAAAACAGTAAACAACTAAATACACATGTGCATGTAACCCAACCATACATCTAAGGAAAAAAAAACAGTAAACATTTTAATACATATGCACTTACCTTAACCCGCACCCTAACCCTAAGGTCAGTAACTCTCGCACATTTACATAGCCAGTTCCAAACACATTCACACTTACCTTAGCCCTAATCCTACCCCCCCAAAACAAAAGTAAACAGCTGAAAACACATACACATGTAACTCAACCATACATCTAACGCAAAATAAGAAACAGTAAACACTTTCATACATATGCACTTACCTTAACCCACACCCTAACCCTAAGGTCAATAACTGTTGCACAATCACGCTCAGGAGCTATACTGGACAAGGAACAACACTACACTCCAGAACAGGCAAAGCAATGAAGCGGTCAAGTGACTTCTTTCCAAGGGAAAGAATTCGCTGAACAGCCGCTTCGCTGTTTCCCTGTTCGTCCTACATGTATCGATGAAAACACATTCGACGAAAATAATTTTTCGTCATTCTGATAGGAACCCCCTTGTTAATTAGGTCTGTGATGATGCACTCCATAGCTTTACATATCAGACTCGTCAGGCTAATAGGATGATAATTCCCGGGGTCTGTAGTCACCCCCCCCCCTTTATGGAGAGGGATGACTGTAGCAGTGTGCCATTTGGCGGGGACAAAGCCTGAGGTGAGGCTGTGATTGAACAGGGCACACAGATGTGGTGCCAGTTCACTTTGTAGTTCAGGTAGAACACATCTAGGGATATTGTTGGGTCCCATGAAAGCTATATTCTTGGCCTTGGACAATGCAGCTTTAACCTGTGCTTGCAGTAATTCTAGGTGCCTGGCATTTCTCCTGTATTGTGATTGGTCTTTGGAGGGGAAGGGGTAAAGTTGGCACTGAATCTGTTGACCAGTTTGTTGGCAATATCTGTTGGCTCAGTATAGGAGGTACCATTGTGCAGTAACTAACTCAGAGGAAACCTGGGTATTGCCATGGATATTCTTGACATAACTATAGAAGGCTTTGTGGTTGTTTTTAGTGTCTGCCACAATTCTGCCTTCATAGCTAGCTTTAGATGTTTTGATGAGGGATTTCAACTTTTTTGTTCATAGGTTCATAGGTTAGTACTAAGTTAACTGCCCTTGTGAGCCATTTTAAGCCTAGTCAATTATCCCTTGTGAGACTCAAACCCTGTACCTTGTGTTTGTAAGGCAAACACCTTAACCATTAGGCCACCCTCCCAACCCCAGGTTGTGGAGGCTAATAAGGGAGTTTTTCCAGTCGTGGGACTTCACCTTTTTCTGCAACAGTTTCTTCCTTTTGTTGTAGAGTTTATTAATGGCAGGGGACTACCAGATTGGCTTCCTTTGGAGGAGAGCATCTTGGTTCTGTTGGGTATGGCTAGTTCCATGCATTTATGTACATGTTCGTACAGTGCATCGGTGTATGATTCGGCAGTCATGCATCTATTTTCCATTGACATGGGTGCTGTGAAGTTAGCCACCTCTGTTTTTAGGAGCCCAAAGTCAGCTTTGGAGAAGTTTTTCAGTTTCCTTTTCTTGTATATCTGTTTCACACTCTAACCATGAATGTCCAGTATTACCACATTTTTTTCATTTTAAATTACATTTTTTGCATTATGCCCAGTTTTACCACATTAATAACATTTTTTTCTTATCACAATCATTTAAAGAATGGTCATATTTTCCACAAAAATAACAGGTCTTTGGTTGCCTTCTGTATCTTACAAAACCTTTCTCACCATGCACATTAATAAAGTGTTGTTGCCTCACAGCAAGAGGTTGTCCTGTTTGATTCTTGGCTGGAGTGCCTTCTGTGTGGAGTCTGCATGTCCTCCCCGTGGTCGAGTGGCCTCTGAAAGACATGCGTGAATCAACATGCCTTCGCTGAAGGTTGGGTGTCGGGCTGGCAACTCGGCACCATAAAAATTGACTGCCAATCATTAGTGGACCAGAGTTCTGCTGTGGCGACTCCTAACCAGGAAAAGCCGAAAAGACAAGAGAATCAGCATCACTTTATCACTCTCCTTTTCTCCTCTGATACAGATTCACAGATTCACTCTCCTTTTCTCTGATGATACAGATTCGCTCTCCTTTTCTCCTCTGATACAGATTCGCTCTCCTTTTCTCCTCTGATACAGATTCACTCTCCTTTTCTCCACTAATACACATCCGCTCTCCTTTTCTCCTCTGATACAGATTCACTCTCTGCATTCACATTCCTTCTTTCATCTGGCAGAGATTCTGCCAACTCCATATTATTTTCACCAACAACCAAAATTGTTCACACACTGGGTTACATCCTGCATGGCTCTGCTGTCTCTCCAGGCCACCTTCACACCTGGAATGGAGAAAGAGACTGGATTTGCCACCTTCAATTCCATCCCTCTAGGCTGAAGAGTAGGGGAAGTTCCCCAGTGCCCTGTCAAATTTCCACTAGTAGTATAAATATCTCCACTGGTCTCCCCTGAAAAGAGGCCACCAGCCTAGGGTTAAAAAAAAAGGATAAATAAAATATCCCCCCACAAAACCTAAGGCACCAATATCTTGGCTAGGATTATAAAGGCCCTTTAGGATTGTTCGCATAACATTTTCCTATGATCTTATATTTCTGTTTGAATGAGTATGAGTATGAATTTGACATGCTTCCATCCCCATACAATGGAGGAGGTGATCTAAGGTTTGTGCCGGTATTTCAGGGGGTTTATTTTAAACAGTATTTTTAATGATGAGGGCTTCATTAAGGAAATGTAAATTACATATACAAGTTAATGTTCTTTAGTGAACTATAGAATTCAATTGCAAGAAAGCATGCACACAGGATTGTTGAAGTTTTTAAAAAGTAACAAGAATTCTGGTATACTCAGAATACACTTCTTATAAAGCATTATGGATCTTCAGGATGTAAAAATATAATGTGTAAGTATTAAAGAGTATATTGAAATGTTTTGTTTGTACTGGAAAATGCAATGAAAGAAAAAAGAAAGTGTTTTTGCATGTCCAATGGGCCCTGGATATATTTTATTTTTATTTTTTTTTATTTATTTTACATTTGTTCATCTTCTGTGTGGAGACATGCATGAATGGGCGTGCCTTCGTTGAAGGTTGTGCGTCAGGGCCAGCAACTCGGCATGTAAAAATCTACTGCCAATCATTAGCAGACCGGAGTTCCGCTGTGGCAACCACTAACCGGGAAAAGCCGAAAGACACAACAACATTTATTTTACATTTGTTAACCGGGGGTGTCTGACTGAGCTGAAAAGACCCTTTTTCAGAAGAGGCCCGGGGAGAAAAGCTCCACAAAGAACAATTACAGATACATTTAGTTAGACATGATCAGTATACACACAAATTACAAAAGACATGTTTTTACAGTGGTATGCAGCACATCAACAGTTACAGTGGAGAGAACAAACAAAAAAATATTAATTTAAAAATAAAGGTAATTAATAGATGTGTGGTGTACAGCTGAAATTTGGAACATAGATAGAATGCATACATAGTACACAGGTACAGTACATACATTGTAGATTAGTCAGTGTTTGTGAGTAAGAGTGAAAACTATTATCAAGTACTCTAGGTTTAGTATGTGTACCTTATCCGGTTTCACTAGCCTGGGGAGCAATCATGGCATTGCCAACTTTGCTTGAGATGTTGCCTAATGAGGTTTTTAAAGGAGGCTTTGGATGATGTGTTTTGTATGCTAGTGGGGAGAGAGTTCCATTTTCTAGCCACTAAACTACTATATAGTGTGTCTCCAAAGCTATTGTAGCTGTTGGTGACTTCTAGTAGTAGTTTGCTTGATGATCTAAGAGGCCTTTTGGCTGAGTGATGTTGTATTAGGTTTTTGAGGGCAGGACACTTATCAGGGAGGTAATAGATAGAATGACAGAGGCAGAGCTGATTGTAAGTTCGGAGGTTGGGCAGTTCAAGCCAGTGGAGCTGTCTCAAAGCAGTACAGTGATGAGTTTTATATGAGCAATTTTCAGCAAAGCAGGCAATTCTGTTATAGCAGGCTTCCATTTTGCTTAGTTCAGTTTTGTTGAGATTAGTCAGAATGGGAGATGCATAGAGTAGAGTGGATAGAAGTTGGGAGTGACCAATGGCTGATCTTGTGTTGTTGGTAAGAAATGGTTTGGTACGGTAGAGTAATCCCAGTTTGGCATGTACTTTTTTAATAGTTAAGTTGAGATGACTATCAAATTTTAGGTGGGAGTCTATGGTTATTCCCAATAGCTTAGCCTGTGCCACTGGAGTGATTGGAGTAGCATTTGTGGAGTAGATAGTGAATTGACTGTTATCAGTGTTTTTGTTAGAACTGGTTATAATCATAAGCTGAGTTTTCTTTGGATTGAGGATAAGTTGGGCTTTGGTAAGGTAGTTTTCAATGTCAGAGAATGCTAGTTGAGTTGTTTGCAGTGGGGTGGGAATGTTTTGTGCAGCACAGATTAAAGTAGTGTCATCTGCATACTGAATGATAGATGCATGCTGTGTGGAGGTATGGAGGTCATTTGTGAAAACTGTGAATAGTAGTGGTCCTAAGACAGAACCCTGTGGGACTCCTATAGTTATGGGCAGCTGAGGAAAGAGAGAATTTTCTCATTTCACAGCTTGGTACTTGTCAGTTAAGCAGCTTTGGAACCAGGTAAGAGTGGAACTGGATAGGCAATATTGGTTTAGTTTGTTTAGCAGGATTTGGTGTGAGACTGTGTCAAATGCTTTGGACATATCCAAAAAAAGAGTTGACACATGTAGGCCTTCATTTTTTAGATAGTTTACTGTGTCTGTGAAGCAGAGGAGGGCTGTAGTGGTACTATGGACAGGTCTGAAACCATGCTGAGTAGGAGACAGGATGTTGCTGTCTAGGAGATAGTTTAGCATCTGGGTATGGATGCATTTTTCTAGGATTTTGGCCAGGGGGAGAGTAAAGCAATAGGTCTGTAGTTATTAAGTTCAGTGGAAGTCCTGCCTTTATGTATGGGTGCAACATAGGATATCTTCCAGAGTTTGGGCACATAGTTTTCAACAATTGATATGTTTATGAGAGTGGAGACTGGGATAGCAATAGCATCTGCAGTGAGTTTCAAGAAATAGCTGGGGAGTAGGTCGGCTGCTGTTGATGAGGTTTTTAGTTTGGAGAGCATGCTTTTGATTGAAGTGGTGGAAACTGTTTTGAGGGTAAAACTTGTATTAGTGTTATTTGTGTTGAGGGGGATAGTGTGGAAGGAACTGTCCTGTGATACTAAGGATAGAATTGAGTTCACAAAGTGGGAGGTGAATTGTGTTTCGATGGGAACTTTAGTGTCAGGGGTGGTTGGTTTGGGGGTAGCCTTTTGGGTGGATTTTAGTAGCTGGTTTACATTTTTCCAAAATTTTGGGGGTTGTGTTGGTATTTAGTTTGTAATGTTGTGTAGTAGGATTTTTTTTGTCCAGCCTAATGCATTTTTTTGCACGGTTGCGCAGTTCTTGGTACTTAGTTAGGCTTTGTCTTTCTTTGTTTATTTTATAGTAAAGCTAGGCAGTGTCTCTGGACTTGAGGATTTGTTTGGTTTCTTTACTGAGCCAGGGGTTTGTAGAGGTTCTAACCTTGATTTTGCGCAATGGAGTGACAGTGTCTAGGTGTTGTAGAAATGTTTTGTTAAAATATGCTACAGCCTGGTCAAGTGGGAGGGTTTTTAGGGGGGTCCAGTCACAGTTACAGAGTAAAGTGTTGAGGACATCAGGAGAGAATGTTTTTGTGTTTCTAGTGGATATATAGTTAGTGGTTTTGCATATACTTGTTCTACTACGTATAAAGTATATTATGTTGTGGTCACTTAAGGTGTCTGGGAGACTGCCTGTGTTAAGGTACAATGTGGAGTTGTTAGTTAGGACCCAGTCAAGTATGGATTCCCTTTTAGATTTTTGATCACATCTAGTTGGAATTTGGACTAGCTGCTGGTAGCCATGGAGATTTATTAGATTACTTATAGATTAGATATAGCAAAAAGCACTATATTTTAAAATGTATTTGTTGGATTTCTAATGATGACAAAACTGTGAGTATTCAGATTTTTTAGTAGAAAACTAGGAGGAGCCATAGAATCTCCAAATGATATCAGCATCCTACAAGAGGGTCTTACACAAACAAATGATTGGTGCTAAAGTACTTCCTGGAAAAGGGGAAAAAGTAACCCTCACAGGACACAATTGTAAGGTGAAAAAATTAATGGCCTTAAACTCAATGCAAAAAATGTATTATCATCCCTTTCAGTAAGAGCGATGTTCCTGCTAATGACCACATCAATAACAACACCCTAAGTATGCACTCAGTGGTGAGAGACCTGGGCTTTTGATCATCATGTCTCCACGGTGGTAAGAAGGGCATTCTATATTGCTCATTTCATAAGTAATGGCATTGCCTCCAGAAAAAAAGAAGTTATAACCTCCCTATACTCTTCCCTCATCAGGCCAATAATTTAATACAATGCCCCTTTTGGTATGTACATTTCCAAGCACCTGCAGCAATTGGAGAGACCAAAAACGTGCCTCACAAGAAAAAAATTCAAAGTCTTCAGCATCTGTCTTATGTGGATCATCTGAAATTACTGCCACTTTATTCTGTTTCATACAGACTTCTCAGAAGTGATCTCTGCCTTATATATAAGGTCATCTCTGACCCTGCTTTATTGGAAATGTTTCATATCTGCAAGTCAAATGGTACATGGGTTACTCGGTCTAAAGACCTTAACCTGGTATGTGACATTAATAAAATTGCTGCAGGGACAGATTTATCTACCACATCTTTGGAACAGATTCCCACTTCATGTCAAACATAGCACCTCATAGGCCCTCTTCAAATGCAGTCTGGACGATTGGATGGGCAACAGTAAATTCACCCTTGGGGTTCTACCTGTGTCCCTCTTAGAGACGGGCATTAGGTGCTGATCATGGAAATAAGTGTAGAACTTGGCTAGGCTTGTAAGGGCCCTAGGGCCATTAGCCTAGTAACTTCCTATAATCCTATGATTCTATGAGCCTTCTTCTTCTGGCTTTTTCCCGGTTAGGGGTCGCCACAGCAGATCACCTGTCTGCTCATGATTGGCAGTGGAGTTTTACAGTGTAGAGTTGCCAGCCTGGTGCCCAACCTTCCAGAAGGCACACACATGCACACACTCACACCTAGGGCCAATTTAGAGTGTCCAATCCACCTACAGCATGTCTTTGGGATGTGGGAGGAAACCAGAGCACCCGGAGGAAACCCACGCGACCACAGGGAGAACATGTAGACTCCACACAGAAGGCACCCCAGCCGAGAATCGAACTGGAGAACCTCTTGCTGTGAGGTGGCAATGCTAACCGCTGCACCACCGTGGCCGCCCGATGATTCTATGATCCTATGAAAGTGATTTTTATAGACCACAGTTTCCTGACTCAAAGAAGAATATTTAGCATGTGGGTTACATGCTATACACTAAGATTTTAGTGGCACATTATAGCTGGAATACATAAATAGGACATCTGACATTAGTTTCATAGAGGTTAATTTGTGAGCGCAAACACCAGAATATTAAATTATGCTATTCAGCATGGTCATAGGCCAGACTTTTAAAACAAAATTTTTGCCAAGGGAGAAGAAAATATGCAGGTGTAAATTCCCAGATTAAAGGATTTTCTTTTGCAAAAGCTGTTTTGAACAAGTCTCATTTTCTTGTTATTGTCATAAGATTAACATCCCAGGCAAACTGGAATCAGCAGGAGACTTATTCGATCAATATTACAACAGGGATAAGTTTGTTCATAGATGTATATGGTATAAAACACAGATATTTTCCAAAATGTTTTCACAGGGTGGGTAGGTAAAGACCAGGCAGGCATGTCTCCAGAGCCATGTGAAAAATAATTACATATTATGTATAGGAAATGCTTCAATGACCTACCAGTGGAATAAAACACAGTCATGGTTTGACACATTATGCAGACACAAGGCTAGAAACATCTCAGCTGTTTCAGATTCTAGCCAAAGTTAAACAAATCAGTAATAACTGAGAAAAACAGAGGATTGTAATAGGAAAAAAATCTTGATTGTTTTAGTTATTTATTATTTAGAGCTAAAATCAAAGTAGGTAAACTAGAACAGGATGTTATATGGCTGGTACTATCCAGACAGCCTCAAAGCATTATCCCTGTATTCTGTCTCCTACAGGTTTTTGAGGGAAGATCTATGCCTGGCACACAAGATATTGACATACTCCCACCCTGATGGACCTCCTACATATCTGAAAAACAAACAGCACCATGATTACCCATTCTAAAGACTTAAGCCATACCTGTGATATAAATAGCACCTGCTAGAGAGACAGGTAGGTATCCCTGAGACTACTCCATCTCTGGAACAGGCTAATCTCTGGAACAGGCTACCCATCCATGTGAAGCCGAGTTCCTCCCTAACCCATTGCAAGTATAACTTGGACAATTGAATGGGGAACAGGAAATTATCCCTGGTTTGGCACCTATGTCTCCAATGGACACAGGCAGCTGGTAAATGGTTCATTTCCCAGGCTTCTGCTTGTAAATGTTTAATCTCTCAAGCCCTTGCTTATACTAATCAAGGGTGCCAGACCTTGTTAGAGACTTGAGATGCATAGCTAGGCTTAAAAAGGCCTTAGTGGTTTTTAGTCTAGTACGTACATAGGAACCTAAGAGCCTATGAACCTAAATGTTTAAAGCTACAGACTTGTTTGTGGTTTCAGGAGAACCAAGTGAAATATTCAAGTTACATAAATCAGAAGATTTAGGGTTTAATTCCTGGCCATCCAGTTACTGCTAATATGACACATAAGGAATTGAGTATTTTGTAGTGTACATTAAGTTCAAGAAAAAGTAACTACTTTTGTCAGGAAAATGCAGATATTGTTTTTTGTATTTATTTCACAGTTATTTGACATTTTGTAAAAAAAAAAAAATTAACAACAAAATTGAACTATCCCACTACCTGGACTTCATACAAGTAGCTACTGCCCACAGCATCATTTATAAAACCCATGACTGTCTTGCACTAAACCCTACTCTTCCTTAATATCATCCAAACAGACCCCTTCTTTCTAATGATAAACAACTTCTCAACATCTATAAACTTAAAAAAAAAACATTTGGATATAGCCTTTACTGCTACTCTGTTGCCAAAAAATGGAAGTCTATTCCACAGGCTCTTAGAACTGTAACATACTGCCCTTCCTTCAAGCATCTCCCGAAAGACCACCTATCCAAATCATGGCTCTGCTCATGCTTTCCCCCTGTTTGAACATCAGTCTCTCTCCTTTTTTACTTTTCTCCACCACTGTACAGATTCTTTACCCATCATCACTCCCTCATCTTCATCTGGCTATCCTACCCCCTCTGTCACTTTACCGTTTAGATCCTAACACCTCCTCCACATTTATAGTAGTCTATCCTAATCTATCGTCCCCTTTACAGATGACTTTTATTTATTACTACTACTGTGAATTGCCAAAAGGACGTTCTCCTGAATTGTATATAGTGTTTTATTTTGCTTTTTCTCATTTTTCTCTTTGTAACATATTTTTGGTATATCTCTATGCATAATACTATTGTTGATTATTTTTGAAATGTATCATTTTCAACTCTTTTTTTTAATGTCCTTGAAACAAAAAATCTGTGTTAAATGGAGCTTTTCTCCCATGGCTTGCACTGAAAAGGGCTCTTGTGATCTAGTCGGACTCTCCCAGTAAACACATTTCAATAAATAAATAAACATGCATTTTACAAAAGGAGTTCAACACTGGTAAAATTATGATGGTGGTAACCATAAAGAATTAATAATTGCTTCAAATACTGGTACCCAGTATATTGTAACTGTATTTTGATGGTGTTATACATATACACATGTTGGTTTCCACAAAAATGTAATTTTTCCTTGAAATTATAGGACACTAGATAGGATTCTGTTCTTATAACAGATTTCATATTCATTTATTTTCCTGCATGAGTTTAATGATATGTTATTAATAATTCTCAAATCCTTTTGAGGAAAATATGAATAAAATATGACTAATTAATCAACTGACGGGCAGCTTTTGTGGTGCAGCGGTTAGCGTTGCCACCTCATAGCAAGAGGTTCTCCGGTTCGATCCTCAGCTGGGGTGCCTTCTGTGTGGAGTCTGCATGTCCTCCCTGTGGTCGCATTGGTTTCCTCCGGGTGCTCCGGTTTCCTCCCACATCCAAAAGACATGCTGTAGTCAGATTAGACACTCTAAATTGGCCCTAGGTGTGAGTGTGTGCTTGTGTGTGCCTTCTGTGGAAGGTTGGGTGCCAGGCTGGCAACTTGACACCGTAAAACTCCACTGCCAGTCATGAGTGGGCAGGTGATCCACTGTGGCGACCCCCTAAGCTGAAAGAAGAAGAATCAACCAATTAGGAACAAAGGCTGAAGAAGTAACCTAGTTACAGAAGGTTAGTAAATAATGAAAAATACAATGAAAATCATGAGACAAAAATAGCAGGACTACCTGCAGAATAAAATGTGATGCATAAGACTATGCGTCTGTGCATCATGGGGAGGAGGTACTAACAGGATGTTTCACAAAGGGAAATAGTTACAAAAGGCATGATTTTAAAATATATCAGGACAAACGGGAAATAAATTAAATTAGCTTGCAGAAGTGCAAATGAGAGCAGTGAAGGCATGTAGAACAAATGCAAAATGACTGTTATATGCAGCAGGATTTGTAGAGGTAAAATCCTGACCTTTATGACATGAAGTTAAACAGACAGGTATTTCTGAAGTTAACACAGATAAATGAGAGATGTATTTATTCTCAGTGAGAAAGGGGAGAATTTATGAAATGAAAATGACACACAATTATTGCAGGTAGTAAAAGGTTGTAAATTATGCCAAAGGAGCTGATAGGTCACCATGGCATAGAGAACCAATCTGTTTCCAGGTTTAGGAAGATACTTTTTAAAAGGATCTTAGCTTTAGCATTTATAATTCTGATTTTGCTATGCTGCATGTGTAGGACATTAATGATACAGCATATAAAATAATATAAAATAATATGAAATTAAAGATAATCATGGAGTTAGTGCTACCTTACAAACACTCAGACAAGTAGGTCTGTTTCTAATTTAGTATTCATATTTACTGCACCTCATACCTATCCTATTGAGTTATTTCTCAGTGCAGTTCTGAGGAAAAAGCAATCACAGAGTTATTTATTGTGGCTTAGGCTTAAATCTTTTGTACCAACTTTTTTGAATAAATGAAAGCTTAACTTGTTGATAAAGGATGATTTAAAAGAAGACTGGTTAGATATATATTGAAATACTAAAAATATAACTGTGATACCTTAAAAGCTCCTGTAATAGAAGCTCATGGGATATATGCAAATGACCCCTTAAGGACAAGTGTTTCAGCTGTATGGCTAGTTTTTAACTAATTGGTGTGTCTGTGTAACCATTTTACTCTTTGATTTAGTTGTTACTTGGGATATTTTGCAGACACCCTACTGCTTATGGACATTAGCTGGGTATAAAGACCCTGTGTATCTAGAGTGTAGCCAAACAGTCTGCTTATGCTGGGCTGACGAGGTCATAAGAAGGCTGAAACATACATGTCCACAGTTAGTAGGGTTTGGTTTTATTAGCCTGAATGTGTCCATAAAGACTTAAAAAAGAAAAAGGAAAATGTCATGGGCATTCAGAAGCCATATAGCTGAAACACATGATGTCCTTAAGGGGTCATTTGCATATATCCAACGGGCCTCTATTACAGGAGGTTTTAAGGTATCACACAATGAAAACTCTAGCTTGGCTAGTTTTTTTCTTGTAGTTTTTAACTAATTTGTTTGTCTGTGTGACCTTTTTACTCTTTGATTTAATACTAAAAATACAAATTTAAGAACACATTATAACTGTTAAAATTGGTTTCAGTATTTGGAATTATCCCTGAACAAGACAAGCCAGAAAATATATCAGTGTTCTGTGAGAATTGCTTCTGTAAAACATGCTGCAGCTGTGTATATTGCAAGTTTAGATATGTGGCACTGCTCTGTTTTGTGACAAAGAAATATTATGTAACTTTGCTTGCCTAGACTTTGTGCTATTAAAGAAAGAGCACTGTTGTAGAATCAGTGATTGCAAAGTCATCCCCAGTGAAGCAGTTGGCCAACAACATAAACCACTAGTTGCCACAATCAGCTGCAAGCAGTGGTCAGAGAAGGCTCTAAGATCAACAGAGACCAGGCTGAAGACCTGGAAGTTCACTGGAGAAAATATGCAACATTTCAAGGAATTACTCAGGGCTCTAGCATCCCAAGAACAGGAGGAAATAGGTGCAGCTGAAAAAGAATGGCAGCGCCTCAAAACAGCACGCATGAGGACTACAGAACCGATATGTGACTGAGCCAGGTATAGAAATAAGGTACATAAGAAAAGCTGGTGGTGGAATGCAGATATCCAGAAAGTCTTCAAAAGAAAGAAGAGTGCAGAAAAAAGTGGGAGATAGAAAAGATGGACCAGGCTAGGAAGGAATACTGGCTGGCTAACAAAGAAGCTATGAAAGGAATTGCAATAGCAAAGAACAGGGCATTGGAGGCACTCTATCAGCTTCTGGAAAGTGACTCTGTAGGTGGCACAAAGAAACTATATCAGGTTGCATGGCAAAGACAGAAAAATAAAGAAGATAGTCAGGCACCCTTCATAAGAGATGCCAGCAACAACCTGCTCACCAATCTGCAAGACATCAAAGGCAGATGGAAGGAGTACTTTTAGCAAATTCTAAATGAAGAAAACCCCACAGATGCTTTACTGCCCCAGACACAGCCTACACTGAGAGAAGAAGAGGAGCCCACCCAGGAAGAAGTAAGAACAGCACTAAGGAAAAATGAAGTCAGGAAAAGCAGCAGGCTCAGATTAGGTCACAGCAGATATGATAAAGATCCTGGGTGAGTTAGGGGAGAAATGGCATCTGAGGGTACTCATAGCAGTGTGGAGAGAAAAGTGTATCCCAGATGATTGAATAATAAGCATACTCATGCCAGTGTACAAGAACAAAGGGGTCATCCTCAACTATGGGCAGTATAGAGGCATCAAACTCCTGTCACATTACATGAAAGTTCTGGAGAGGGTGATTGATAAGTAGATACGGAGAGTAGTAGAAAGTAAGATGGGAAATGAGCAGTTCAATTCAGATCAGAATTCACCACAACTGACCCGATGTTTACAGTGAGACATAGCTTTTTTTTTTTTTTTTTGCAAGAAACATCTTTATTAAATTATCATGTGTGACACAGATAATCTTACACTTATATAAATGAAAATAAATCATAGTGGCACAATCTCATTTGCAAACATTATACCTTACAAACCATACCAACACAACTGTAGCTGTAAACAGTATACATCACATTTAATATATCCAGTCATTGTCAGTCAACCATTACATAGCTCATTCAAATCCTGCCTTATTTTAAACATTGTTCCTCCTCTGTATGTAGTGGTCCCACATTTCCCATTTTTTTTCCTGCTTAAGTTACTCCTATCCTTTTCTAAAGATCCCAGTTCCAGTTGTTTTACCTCTGTTAGTATCTTTGTTACTTCTAATAAAGTTGGTTTAGACTTTGATTTCCATTTTCTAGTTATTGATTTTTTGGCAGCCATGATAATTAGACTCAGCAAGGTCAATCATTTCCCTAGTCACTCCAAATTGCTCACCCAGCATCTCTGACAGAGCAGTCTGCAGGAAATCTTTAAAGTCTGCCTACACATTACATTCCCAGAAAATATGCTCCCAGTAACCTCTTTCTTCCCCATCAAATTTTCTAGATTTTGTTGCATATTTGGGAGACACACACACACACACACACACACAGACACACACACACACACACACACACACACACACACATATATATATATATATATATATATATATATATATATATATATTCCCAATTCTTTCCTAACCTTTTTTATTTATTTATTTATTTACATTTGTTTACCAGGAAAGTTTGACTGGGCCAGAAGCCCATTTTCAGTGGATGCCTACGGAGAAAAGCTCAACAGAAAAATATAAGCAAAATACAACAATTAGATAGTGCAATGGTATACATATAGTAAGATGCAGAATAAACATCACCTAGTTAGTCTAGACAAAGAAGTATTCAAAACAGTTTTCTAGTAGATACAGGTTCAAAAAGAAAAACACAAGCATTTCAGTAAAGATCACTGTGAGAAAAATAAAATGATTACTGTGTACATATTAAACAATAGTTATCAACAAATGAGATTTCCTTTATATATATATATATATATATATATATATATATATATATATATATATATATAGGTTTCCTATCAAAATGTCGAAAGTTAAAATAAAATGTGTACGTATTAGCGAAGTGTTTTGCCGAAAGTACACATTTCCGTATGTACCACATTTATGCAGGGTGGAAAGCCCCCCTGCAACCCCCACACCCCCTCTAACTTAATATTCCAACCCCGAGATCGCACTACAGTGAGGAAAGGGATGTATTTCCCTAACCACACTGTACCGCGATCCCCTTACATGAGCAAACGTTATAATTGCGAATGCACAGTCCATTCGCAATAATAACAGTCACTCACATAACCTGCCGAACCATGCAATTGCATGGCGAAATTGTGATAGTAAACTATACATATATATATATATATATATATATATATATATATATATATATATATATATATACTCATGTATATATACTGAATAGTAATAACACTGAGGAGAGGGAGAAAATATGGTAAGGAGTGAACGGTGTGTTGAAATAGTTATAGATATCTTCTCAGTCAGGTTTGGCCCAGGAACAATGCCAGTTTTTGGAAAGATGTTCAAATAGTAGTTGTGTGAAATTGGTAGATTCAGGTGTGTTTTGCAGAGTGTAGGGTAGAGAGTTCCATAATTTGGCTATTTGATTTGAGAACAGGGCTTTACTGTGAGTGCTGTTAGCTTTGTTTACTGTGAGAAAGTTTCTGTCTGCAGATCTTAAACTGATTCTTCTTAGACTTTTCTGACTGAGTCTTATAGTTATCATGCAAAAGTTTATATCCTCTACTAATTATTACTTTCTTAGCGACCACTTTGGTTCTAAATTTTACTAAGAACTCTACCGGTGTTGTTTTTTCTGTGAGACAGATAGTTGAGAAGAAGGTAGAGATGAAGAAGGAGTCCAACTGGGCATTCCTAGACTTGGATATAGCATATGACAAGGTCTCAAAAGAAAGCTGATCTTGGCAGTACTGTAGTGGTTTGAAGTCCCAGAAACATTGCTAGAAGTAGTGCAGGCTATGTAGAAGGACCCAATGACTCATGTATGAACAGTGTTTGGTCTCACAGAGGGCTTCCCAGAGGAAGTGGGTGTGCACCAGGGTTCAACTCTGCACCCACTGCTGTTCATACTGGTGATGGACTACATTACCAAACAGGTCAGAGGAGACAGATCAACAAAGTTGCTGTATGCAGATGATGTGGCATTACAGGCAGACTGAGTAAGAACTTCAGCAGAAGATAGGAGAATGGAATGGAAAACGGAAGTCACATGGGATGAAACTAAGCAAAGATAAGACAGTGATAATGGCAGCAAATTGTTGAAATCAGAAGAAAGTAAGAATTGAGATAGAAAGGAAGATATTGGAACAGGTTAATAGCTTAAGTATCTGTGAGGGCTGGTTGAGAAGAAGGGAAGTCTGAATGAAGAGATCAAAGCTAGAATCAGAGGGGTTGCAGCCAACTGGCATAGAGTATCAGTTCTAGTCTATGACAGAAGAATGCCAAAGAAGCTGAAAAGTAAGGTGTACAAAACAGTGGTGCGACCAGTACTATTGTATGCTACAGAAACCTGGGCAGTAAAGGCAGAGCAGAGGAGGAAAACAGAGGTGATGGAAATGAAGTGCCTAAAACAGGTGGAAGTATGTACACTGTGGGACAGAGGAAGAAATGATTACATAAGAGCAGAAACCAAAATGGCTGCAATTACAGAAAAGATCAAAGAGAGCAGATTATGGTGGTTTGGGCACATGTGAAGAAAAGCAGAAGAAAATCTGGTGAAGAAGATTTGGGACAGACAGGAAGAAGATGAGAGGAAATGAGGTCATCCAGCAAAGAGGTGGATGGAGTGTGTGAGAGAAGGTCTGCTACAGTCAGGCATGAGTGTCGAAGAAGGCAGGAGTGTATCACTGAATCAAGAGAGAGATGGCGGCAGTTAACATGATGCCCCGACCACATGTAGAAAGTGGGAAAAAAATGGGGTTGTTGATGATGATGATGATGATGATGATGATGATGATGATGAAGCAGCTGTTTCAAGCTGTAGCTCTACAGTCTTAGTTAAAGCAATCGAACATACTGGGTGAATATACTTGTCTGAATATGGATGATTAACAAGATTCAGGCAGTTTAGCTACAAAATGTATTTATGTATTTATGTATTTAGTTATTTACTTTGTTTACTGGGATGGAGTAATTGGGCAGTGCCCCTTTTCACCTTCAGCAGAGGCCCAAGGAGAAAAGATCCACAATGAGTTCAATAATGCAATATGCAATATGCATGAGCAGTGATGCAAGTGAGTCTTGACAACATCATACACCTTGTAGTAGACTAAACATGACACATAGTAGGTTAAACATGTGCAGGAACTCTGAACTAATACTTAGCTTAATTTCGTACGTAGAGCATATCATACCCGTGTTATTCATAGTCAGGAAAGTACAAAGGTATGATGGTTAATAATGTATATTTGGCTCACTTGATACTAGCTATGTTGGAAAAGTATAGCTTTGGTAGCATTGAGGTAGAGAAGTATATTATTCCATCGGGGGTAGGATAAAGTGCAGGAAAAAGTATAACAGATTTAGAGTTGATGGAGCTAAGTAAGATTGAAAGAGAATTAAGATTATCTACGCAGGGGGGTGGAGCAAGAGCAAGCCCATTAGATGTTGCTTTAGATTCTGTTTGAAGTATTTAAGTGTTGTGTCTGGTCTTAGAGGAAGTGGAATGTTATTTCACATTTTGGAGATGTGACGTGACATAAGAAAAGTGAGTAAGTTCTTATTAATTGAATGATGGGTTTATACGTAGTATATACTGAAGAAGAATACTGGCCAGGCTTGGGCATTTTTCAGGCATGTGGATAAGAGTAGGTGTGATACTCATTTGGGAGTAAGACAAGCAGTTAGGGAGTTCTAACCAGATGTGTTGTTTTAAGGCTTACAATGGTTTGATCTATGTGTCAGGTTAGCTGCAAGTTTAGCTGTTTTTTATAGCACTGCTCAAATGGGTTTGATTGGGTAGCTTAAAGACTGATAAGAATGTGGGCTCCTTAGATCAGGGCTGTGAGTAGGTACTGTATGCTGTGGCTATGTGTATTTTTGCATCTTCAGTTAAATAAGGCTTAATCCTATAGAGAATGCCAAGTTTTTTATGTCTTTTGCCTTTTTTTTTTTTTGACTGCTTCTTTACATGGAAGTCAAATTTTATGTTTTCATCTATTACTAATCCTAGTAAGTTGATGTGCAAAACAGTTTCAATTGTGATGTTACTGGAAGAAGTTAAGGTAAACCTGATTTGTTGCCATGGAATGGTTTTGGAGTGAAGACGAGTAGTCTGATTTTGGGGGGGTTCAATAAGAGTTGGAAATTGTTGAGCCACACATCTACAGAGAGGAGGCATTCCAGAGTAAGTTGTAATTTTTCAGTGATTTTTAGCTGCACAGATGAGTATTGAGTCATCTGCATATTGTATGACTGAGGCATTTTTTGTGGCTTTGTGCAGATCATTAATGAAAATATTAAATAGGAATAGGCCTATAAATAGGCAGATAAATTACTAGAGAACCATATGAGGGATGTTCTGTCTAGATCAAGATAGGAGAGTCAGTTAAGAAGATTGAGAATGGCCACAATATCAAAGGATTTGGACAGATGGAGAAATATGGCCACGACATCAAAGGCTTAGAGTCTAAGCCTTTGATATTGTGGCCATATTTCTCCATCTATCTGTCTTAAATGCATGCAAACTGGCAAATTTAAATATTACCGAAGAAGACAAGTTGACAGAGATAAGAAATGACGGACAATTAAAACTTAACATTCAACAACAGATACTACTTCAGTTTGGTTACCTCTTAAAAGTGAATTTCCCAATATTACAAAATAAGCAATAGAAGCACTTCTTCCTTTCTCCGTGTCATATTTGTGAGAATCAAGCTTTTCTGCAATGAATAATATTAAAACAAAAAATAGATAGCAGCTGGAAACCACGGAAGAAGATTTAAGAGTATGCCTGTCCAAAATTCAGCCTTGCACAAAAGACATTTTAAAATAATGTCAGGCTCAGATATCTCATTAAATATTAAATGCAAGTAAAAAAGAGGAAAAGAGTTTCTAAATCAACCAAAATTATACCTTTTGTTTTCGGTCAAGGCAAAAAATATAATATATTTTTTGGTGTGCGGCAAGATTTTTGCAATTAGTTTGTGTGTGCCATGAGATGAAAAAGGTTGAAAATCTTTGGCTTAGACAGATGGAGGAATATGACCATGATATCACATGTTTGGAGAGATGGAGGAATATGGCTACAATATGAAAGGCTTTAGACAGATGGAGGAATACTGCTGATACTCGGCAACAGGCATGGTGATGAAGGTTAATGGAAGTACAGACATTGAGAAGTGCAAAGTTTGGTGTGAACGAAAGCTGTGTTGGGTAAGAAAGAGAAGATTGAAAATAGAAGAAAATACTTGCAAAAGTACAATGGCCAGCCAAAATGTGCAGTATGCCACGAACAGAGAAGTGTAGATGACTGTTATAATACAATTCTTTGATAATGTGCAAGAAAGCAGTTTAAATATTTTCGTAGAGATAGTCATCTCAAACATTTGAGTGGTGCTAAGGATGCATTCTTAAAGAAATGCAGATACTATCAGAGTCTGGTTAGAAAGTAAGATATTGAATAAAAGGCACAACTTTTGGATTTTTATGGATGAAATACTTATGGGAAAGAAAGTGCAATGAAAATGTTGTTTTAAGTGCTTTATAGCAGACAGAGAAATAAAAAAATGTAGATAATGCACACGTAAAGTCAAGTCTTTATTGCTAGACATTGATCCTAGAGAGTTATACCAATTTATTTCAGGATATAAGATGCTTGAAGATATCATATTAATTTAATGAAGAAGCTATGCCAGTAACACATGCTTCACAAAGATTGACTATTGCTCTTAAAGAGAAGCTGTAAGCACATGGACTTACTTGGTATGATAGTGAGAGAGACATAACATACTGTGTTGGAAAAAAAAACTTAAGTACGTGGAATTACTTGATATGATAGTGAGACAGACATAACCTACTGTTGACTAAATGGGCGAGGAATATGCTGAATGTACGAAAGCATGATAAAGTCAGGATTTGCACACAACAACACGATCCCAAAAAATTAATCAGAGACCTTTAGAGACTAAGAAAGACTCTGCCACCATGATAGTTGCAAAGTCATTTTCAGTGTTAAATGCAAGTCCAATACGTTGATATATTAAACAGGATGAGGCAAGCTCCAAGCTGAGCATACTTAATAGTTCCTTGAGTGCAGAGAGATGTATGAGGTTATCTTTTAGGATTTCATCTGCATCATAAGTATTACAGTATGCAGTAGCAAACATAACTGAGGGATTGGAAGGTATTATGAATATTGCTTATTTCCCATCATCAGGGTGAGGGTCAGCCAAAAGACAACATCAGTGTGGTTTGTGATTTTGTATTACTTTGCCCTGTACCCTGCACATATGTGGATGGGCTATCGGCAGATAGCTGTGCAAAGGGATGACCACTCTGAGTGGTCTTCTACTTCTATGAGTCTATTATGAGCCAGCAATCCTGCTCTTCCTTAAGGCTTCACTAGGGATGGTTCCCTGTTTATGCTTCCTGAGCAACACCCCCCCCAGTAGAGGTGAACAAGTTCTGCCCCTTCAGTTTGGTCTCATCCTTACTAAGTTCCCCCATTATAGAGGCAGCTAACCTACTCCCAGTAACGTGGGTTATAATCAGGGCTGTATGTCAGTGAGCCACAGAGTGGGGTAATGTATATATTATTGATGACATTCTAGTCCAAATGCTAAAAAGCAAACTACATGACAGTAGATCAATTAAGTTGTTGGGCATACTAAGGACACAAGGTCTGAAACTAAATAAGACTAATTGTCAGACTGGAGTTACATCTTTAGAGTGCATGGGTCATTTACTTACTGCTTGTGGGTTATGGTAAGATGCTGGCCAACTGCATGACATAGTAAGCATGCAAACTCCTACTGATAAGCACTCATTATGTGATTCTTGGGATGGTACAATACCAAAAGAAGTTTATACCACACTTGGCATAGATGACTGTACCTCTAAAAAATGCTTGAACATGATGCAGCATGGAGCTGATTTGATAATCAGGCAAGTAAGCTGGAAGCGTTGAACTACTAAACAAACTAGTAACAACTGCATCAATGCCAAGGTACTATGATATAGCCTTTCAACTACATTGCAGGTAAACACAAGCCAGAAAGGGTTACGATAAGTGCTGCTCTATGACAGCAGACGGTTTACTATGAAAACTGCAAACGGAGATGCTTCGCAGATAAAATACTCGAAACTTAGATTTTCAAATATCCATCTTGCTGAACATCTCCATATTGGAAGTTGAAGTACTGTCAGAGATCACAGTACAGTGCAGTTTGGGAAATTCATCCCTTTCCTCACTGCAGTGCGATCTTGGAGTTGGAATATATAATTTGCAGAAGGTCTGGGGGGGGGTGTAGGGGGCTTAACCCCCTGCAAAAATGTAAAGTTTAGTGTTGTGCAGTATGTCTGTACTGCTAACAATAAGAACTGTTGTTCCTTTTTGATAGGTGCAGGGGGAAACAGTATGTTGAATTATGCCAAATCGACATTACTGGGTTATGTTCAACATTTGCATGCTCATAAATGTCAAATTTTGAGTAAACAAATTGATGTTTTAGTTTAAAATAGAAATTATCATCAACAGTATGATATTAAACCACAGCAGACATATTACCAATGCAATGAGAGCTTTCAGAGATGCACAAACAGGATATGTGCAGGTAAGGAAAGATATGCTTGCATAGTTTTTGGTTGTCAGAAATTTTTGTAACTGTGTATATTGGAAACATATTAAAGCTGAGTCAGATAAAAACCTTACAAAGTAATTTCAAGAAATGTCTATATAAAGCTCCAGACAGGGTACAGAAAAGCTCTTTAAGATCTTCAGAAGCAAGATGTGGAAGCAAAGTACAAGCAGGAGTGCTGAAGCAGATTGCTGATCCATTGAGCAGATCCTATCTAAGTGAAAGTAAAGAAATCTACTAGAAGAAGACTTACAACTTCTTTGGGCTGTGCAATAAACAACAGTCACAGCTGAGGAATTGCAGGAAATGAAAGCTGTTGTGAAAGATAATACAGAAGCTGTATAATATCAGGACGGTTAGACAGTGTGAAACAGCATCATCTGCTAAATAAGTTATATGTTCACAGAGGAGTTGTCCTGCATACAATGTCCTATGTTTAAATGCAATAAAAGTCTTCATTCCAGCTCACCTAAGAAGTCAAATGCTGTTGAAGGTACATAAGTCACATCTGTGAATGCTGAATTGTAAAGAGACAGCTAGAGATACTCTTGACTCGCCCATTGTGATGATGCATATAGAACAGATAGTAGAATGTTATAATCTTTCTAGTAGGTATAGGAATTAAAATCAGAAAGAGGAATTAATTGCATATGAAATTTCCAACACTGCCATGGTTAAAGCTGAGAAATGACTTATTCCAATAAAGTAATGTCAATTGTCTGGTCTGTGTTAACCAGTGCTGTAAGCAAGTGGAACACATACACCATGGATGCATGTGTTCATATTCATATTATCATGATAGGAAACACCAGTGCAGGTCATGTTCAACAATGGTCCACAGTTTACATGAATGGAACTCAAGATTTTTTCCAGAGCCTGGAAATTTGAGCAAGGAACATCATGTTAGTGGTATCTGCAGTAGAATGGTCATGTTGAGCACACATTTCAAATTGTAAAAACTTTACTCAAGAAAGGTGATGCATCAAGCCAACCTGACTGGCAATTAGCAATTATAGGAGTAAAACAGTAGATTATTACAGCCTATAGGACGTTTTCTATCTCAGTTATGGGGAGAAGGCTAAGAACAAAGTTGTCAACATTTTTATTATTGATTGAAAAGCAGGAGTCCAGCAGCAGAACTTCTACAATTCTATGATAAAGGTGCAAAGAATGAGTCATTTGCAAATAAATTAAAAGTGGTCAGAGTGATAACAAGTCAAAGGTTTAGACAGAAGTTACAGATCTAAGCAACTATGATTAGTCAATGCCAGAGCCCAATGTCTTATGTGTTACAGAAAGATGGCATTCACTTGTATAGATAAAGCCAAAAGCATTTGTTGGAACTACTGAAGCAAGTAATCACTCCATGGAATCAGGAGAATGGAATCAATAAGGAGCTATCAGATTTGTCACTGAACAAAATTGTGACCATTCTATTTCATTTTTTTTTTTCTTATTTTTACATTTTTATATATTTTTGTTCAAATTTAAACTCTATATTAAAAGAAGAAAATGTATTGCATACAAAAAATAAATCTAACTCTCAAAATGACAACAATGCTCATGGTAAACTAAACAAGGAACTCCGGACCTTGATTAAACCAACCAAAGTTAGATATGGGGTAAAATAACCAACCAGGCAAAGGGTAAGTTCAACGCCTTCTTTAATTATGTTACAAATGTGAGAAACAATGCTCAGCACTGTACAGAGCTAGCAGTAAATGATATCACATACTCAAACCCAGAGGACGTAGGCAGTCTACTAGCAGACAAATTTAGCTCAAACTCCATGCCACTCCCCTCCATTATTCTCAGATCACATAATCACATGCCCACATATACATCCCTATTCAAATCCCCCATTAACAAATCCTCAAGGTGCTATCTAATGCTAAGAACACTACATTTATGAAGCTAGATAGCATACAAGGCTGCCTTCTGGTCAGCCTAAAATATAAATTGTTTGATCCCCAAGAGAAGCTATTCAATATCAGCCTCAAAACAGGCCTCATATTGGATGAATGGAGGACACCAACAGTCATTTCCTTGCACAAAGATGGGGCTTCAATGAACCCAGGTAATTATAGGCCCATAAGCCTGACCAGTCTCATCTCTAAAGATATGAAAGGGATCATTAATGAATTAATATACAAAAATAAATGTAACCTACATATTCTTGATGCAACCCAGTTTAAATTTATCAAGGGAGGGTCCTACCTACTTAACCCGATAGACTTCTTCAAAAAGGTTACTAAAACAACGGATGAAGGCAAAACAGTGCACACTGCATATCTTGCCCTCACAAAGTTATTCAATACCATCCCATATTCAGGTGTCACATACTAACTATCCCAGCTAAATGTCAGCTCCTGTGTAACTTGCTACACAGCAAACTGGCTCACAAACAGAAACCAGAAAGTTAGGCTGGACAGCTATATCTCTTCCAAAGACCTATCACTAGCAGTGTGCCCCACGGTTCAGTCTTTGGGCCACTTCTGTTTTGCATTTACTTCCCAGTGGTCAAAGATAATGTTAAGGTTGGTGACTGTCCAAGTCTGCAGATGAATGCAAATTTGGCATCTTCATAAACTCCCCAGAGGGCAACAAGATCTTCCAAGAGGGCTTGATCCCAAACAATAGCTGATGTCCAAGCCATGGATTAGAACTAAGTGCCAGGAAGTGTATAATAATATCCTATGGCAAGCATGACTCCCCTTGTAATTATTACATTGACAATACAGCCCTGAAAATTGATCCCATAGTTAGGGATCTGGGAACCTAAGTCAATAATGAACTGTCCTTTGATCCCCATGTATCCAGTGTTGGAAGGAAGTCCTTTTTTTATTGCCCAGCTTATGTAGAGATATTTTTCAGATCCAGGAATGTAACTGTTTTACTGTACTTGGCACTTATTAGGCAACTCAAAGATGATAATGTCCCTTTTGGTATGTACCTATTCAAGCACTTGTCACAGCTGGAACAACTACATTGCTTTCTCACTAAAAAATGAAGGATCTAAATCATACAAACTATGTTGATCCTTTCAAAGCCTGAGTATCATGCAAGCTACCTCTGCCTTGTGTACATACTGTTAGTAGACCCTATTCTGTCAGACTTATTACACATTCACAAGTCCAGTGGTGTCATAAACACCTGCTCAAATGACTTCAATCTTTTTTTAACAAAATAAATAGAACATGTTGGGGTGGCTGCAGTGGTGCAACATTTAGTGTTGTCACCTCACAACAAGAGGTTTTCCAGTTTGATTCTCAGCTGGAGTGCTTTCTGTGCGGTGGCTGCATGTCCTCCCTGTGGTCATGTGGGTTTCCTCCAGGTGCTCCGGTTTCCTCCCACATTCCAAAGACATGCAGTAGGTGGACTGGACACTCTAAATTGGCTGTAGATGAGAGTGTGTACATGAGTGAGTGGTGAGAATGAACTCAGCGGTGTAAACATTGGCTCAAGATGATTGCCACTCCAGAAGTGATGCCCCAATCCCAAGTGCAAAATAGGAAAAAGGAGGTTGAGGATGGACGGATGGAAACAAAACATGTTGAAGGGATAGGTATGTATTACAGAGAATACTACCTCTGTGGAAACATCTCCCATTCCACATAAAGCAAACTACTTCTCTTACTCTATTGAAATGTAATTTGGATGAATGCATTGGTAGTCACAAATTCACTCCTCCCCAGTTTAGCACCTCTGTTCCTCATAGATATGGGATATATGTGAATGTCCCAACTTATCCTTGTTCAATCAGTCTCTGAGTTCTTCATATTCAAAATATAAGGGCTAAAACCTACCATGGGAATATAAAGCTAAGCCTCTTAAGATCCTCATAAATCAATAGCCTAGTAAGTAACTATGAACCTATGAACCCATAGAACCTTACTATCTGATATGTGTTGATTACAATTTGAAGTACCCTGGAGAGGTTAAGCTGGACAATACCAGGAGCATGAGTGTTACCAAAGTATTTAGCATAATAATAAAACATGGGATGCCAAATACTTTCATTTCAGATAATGGCCAACAATTTGTTATTTCTTTATGATGCTGCATAACTCTCTCACTTCTCTGCATCTTTAATTGGTAATATTATGTGCTCTTTCTTCACACTTTATTATTCCTAGATGATATTAATCTATTTTGCAAGTATTCATCACTCTTTGAGCTGATTTAGAATTATGATTTTATATGATTCATACACATAGTTTCCTGTATATAGCTTCCTGTATCACTGTTGTAAACTTCTGTGTCTTATCTGGTCAGCATCTCATGTTAATGCATCTACATAATTGCAATTATCTGTCTTCCTGTGTGCATTTTTTAAATTTCAGGATGTTTTCTTCCTTTACCCATAACTGTGCTATGACCCATAATATTTCTTAGAGTTCATTCAGCATACCATCTGCTTGTGTTTTTAGATACAGCCTACTCTCAACAAACCTGCAATATGCATCCATTTACCCATTAAATGTTATACTGTTAGATAATACTTGTGTAGCTTACCTTTGTTATCTTGGTGCAGCTCTTTCTTAGTTTGGGCCTATCTGGTCTGTGCATCAGTAAATATTCTAGCTCCATATTCTACAGGTCTGTTCTTTTTCTCCATTAATAAATCTCTGTCACTAACTATCAAGATCAATTCAGCCAACACAGTACTTATACAAAACTTATTTTATGGAATTACTCACTATGAAATGCTAAAAAAAATGCCAGTGTCAGTGGCGCAACAGGTAGCACACTCACTTTTGCCTGCAGAAGGCTGTAGGTTCTATTCCCACAACAGGGAGATCAATTGCTGACATTGTAGTGCAGCATAAAGGGGTTGCTACATTGCTCAGTGTTCCGTCCTTTGGATGAGATGTTAAATAGAGGTCCCTTCTGCTTGAGCTGGTGGTAGCTTGGGTGGATGTAAAAGATCCCACAGCACCTGTAGAAAAACGTAGGGAAAGTCCTCCAGTACCCTGGCCAAATGACCCCTGGTAGTATAAATATGTCCTTGGGTCCCTCTTGAAAAAAGCCTACTAACCCAGTGGGACCAAACCAGTCAGCAAAGGATAACTACATACATAAATAAATAAATAAATAGATAAAATCTTTGCACAAAACCATCTATTGATGCCATAAAACAGTTAAATTTGTTTCCTAAGTTCCACCTCAAACTTATCACTTTGAACTGCTCAATAAATTAAATTCCATATTCTTTGAAAACAAAATACATATCCTTTGTTTTAACATATAGTTGAGTGTACAAACACCCCTGCCCAGGTTTTAGCTTACCATTTTCCTGGTAAAAAGGACAGTCACTGGCAGAGTCTCCCAGAGCTCGATGTTGGGACCGCTCCTTTTTGGCATCTACTTCTCTGAAGTCAAGGCCAACCTCAAAGACCTCTGGTTGACCAAGATTGCAAAGATTGCAAACTAGGTGCAGTCACAGAATCTCTCAGAGATGCAAACATTGTATAAGAAGGCATGACACAGTCTAATTACTTATGCCAAAGTTACAGTCTAAAACTCAATGCCAGAAAATGCATAATAGTATCTTTTGAAAAGACAACCACCTCTGGAAATTATTGCATTGATAATACACCCCTAAGAATTGACCCTGGGGTCAGAAATTTGAGAGAATGCATGTAGACACTGACTCGGTCTTTAACCTTTATGTGTGTCTACTGTAGTGAGGAAATCATTTTACATTGTGCAATGTATAACCAAGGGTATGTAATCTTCACCCAAAGATGTCATTGTTTCATGGTTCTCAGCCCTCATTAGACCAATCACTGAGTACAATAATCCCTTTGGTATGTACTGGACCAGGCATGCAACAATTGGAGCACCCACAGAGGTCCCTCACAAAAAGAATACATAATGTAGCCAACATGTCTTACATGGACTGACTCAAAGCCTTATTCTTATACTCAGTCTCCTACAGACTGCTGAGAGGTGATCTATGCCTGGCCTTCAAAGCATCCTCTGTTCCAGCCCTTATGGACCTGTTGCACATCCACAAAACAAGTATAATTAGAAACACCCAATCTAGGTACCTACACCTCATCTGCACCATAAATAAGACATGTTGAAGGTACAGTTATATGTTTCAGAGACTGCCTCTTCTCTGGAACAGGCTTCCCACCTATGTGAAGCAGAGATCATCCCTGCATTTATTCATGTGCAACTTGGATCAGTGGAAGATGATTTGTAAATTTACTCTTGGACTGCCACCTATATCCCTATTAGAAAGGGGACACTTGTAAATGCTGAATCACCCATACCCAAGCTATACCTTCAATAAAATGACTGGTATGAAAACCTGTCAGATATATTTGGGAAGCATAGCAAGGCATAAAAAAACACTTTGGGGTAATTAACCTTGTAATTACCTATGATCCTATGAACCTATAACACAGATAAGTCTCTTACCCTCAATAAATAAACTCAGACATATAAGCAAGACTACTGTAAAATGGTGATAGAGCACCCAGGACCTACCTTGGCAATGAATGGAACACATTTTCTCTTGAACTAAAATAGAATACCTATCCATCTCTTTTCAAATAAATATGTAAATCCCACCTTAGCATCCCAACACACTGGGTTTTCTGTAGCACCATAAACTGCACCATAAACAATAGAGTTACTTTACAACTAAACTTACAGAAAAATATCCAATAATATTCCCTCACTATAAAAATTACTAAGATATCACATTATAACTTGTTAATACCTCACTATTTCTCAACTATCTCATAATTATTAAGATCTTCTTGTATATGTATAACCATACTATACCATTTGTCTAACAGAATACCCATATAACCTATATCAATATATAGCTTCTGATTACTTCTTACTAGCTTATCAACAATTTACTACGTTACTATTCCCCTCACTCTACTATTGTTTCATTTCGCACATAGCAATTAATAAAACATCTTTAATTAAATTAGTATTTTCCTATTGCAGAAATTTTCTTCTGTTACTAATGCACATTTAAATACCTAGAAATTATTTTGCATGTTGAAAAATAGCGTGCATATATATGTATGCCTGGGTCAAGCACATTTCACTGAATGCACATTTCACTGAAAGTCAAATGACTGTGCACAATTCACTGAAAGCTCAATTCACTGAAAACTCAATTCACTGAAACACATTTCACTGAAAGTTATATATGGCCTTTTCCCACTGTAGTGCGACCCTTGAGTTAGTATATCTAGTAAGGGGGGGCACCACCCCCAACATCAGGGGGTGTGGGGGGGCGTAGCCCCCCACATATTTTAAATATTTTGAACTATATACATGCATACTTGCAATTCCAATATATTACTCTTTTCCGAACATAATATATACTTAAAATATGTGGAGGGGGTCTCCCGATGTGGGGGGCAGTGCCACCCCACACACCCCCCTTACTATATATACTAACTCCAGGGTCGCACTACAGTGGGGAAAATGCCATATATAACTTTCAGTGAAATGTGCTTCAGTGAATTGAGTTTTCAGTGACTTGTGCTTTCAGTGATTTGTGATCAGTCATTTGAGTTTCAGTGAAATGTGCATTCAGTGAAATGTCCTAGACCCGTATGCATATACATACTTACACATTTATTTGTAGGTATGTTGGAAACTATAATTAACCTGGGTCCACTCTGAAAATAGGATCAGCCATGTAGGGTTAACCCAGTCAAAACAATGTCAATAAATAAATAAACAATGAAAAAAATAAAATAAGTACTACTCCAGTTCCAAACTGACTAGTGCCTACTTGCAGGACAACTAGTTTAATAATGCCATAATTTCACAAAGCTGGTGTTTATCAGTTTCCTTAACATTACAAAACTCTTGCCTTAATCCAGTAACATTTTCATTCTATGTCATGCTCAAAAAGCTTTAAAAAAACATTCTGTTATATCACATATTTGATATGAACTTTGCTAGGTGCTACACCATTCCCAATAATCTCATTAGAATTTGCTTTTCCTACTGATTTAGGCATCTGCATTATGACTCTCGCTTTATCAGTATATAGCTTTAGACCTTCTGAAGCTTGTATGTGGCCCATATAATTTATACTGGTTATAGAAATGTGATTCGTGTTTCCATTTAGCTTCAGATTATAGTATTTCCTCGGTCTTGTTTCATGTTCTTGCTCAGTTTGAACTCATACCAAAAAACCTTGGCTCACTCATCTGTTTATTGCAAACATTATAAGGATGAGCTCACAGCAAATGAACCTCATAGTTGGACTGAAACATCCCAAACATAGAATCTAGGAGACTGAGTTGTCTAAGCTTACAAAACAAGTAAGACCACTGTAGCAAATCAAATACATTTATTACTGAGACAGTAAAATACCTATTTTTCACACCTTGAGGAGGTCTCAATCTATTGTGGTGTCCTATGTATATTCTCCTTGTAATTCATCCCTTAAATATCCTGACTGATTCTAATGTTCAGTGTAACAGCTTGCACCCCCACAAATAATGCATAATCAGTATTTAGCAGTAAATGAAAATAGTAATTGTTTATTAAGGTAGGTTCTTTATAAAGTTTTAAAACTGGTGCAGTCAGAACCTGGTTCCACAATACTGGCCATACATTATACTTTACTGCATAGCTACATGTTTTCCACAGTAAGCCAACAGCTGCCAGAGAAAGTTTCTAGCACAGCTTTCCTGGGACACTATGAAGTACAGAGGCCTTTCATGGTTTCTTCTTAATGACCCTTCCTACTAATTCTTGCTTTGCTACTGGAACCTCCAAGACAGCCCTGGCATCTTCCCCAGTGTGTGCCACTACCTGATAATAAAGAAGACTCTAGGGAACACTGAGAAAAGTCCTCTCTGCCACAGTGTTATACTCATATATTTCCTGAAAATGCAAGTGAATGATTTCTAGATTATCTCATAGGAAATCGGCTACAAGATTAGTGACAGGATCTTTATGTAAGAACAGGCCTTACAGTAGCTTGCTGCTTAGATCTCTGTGCCAGTTTTCTGTACACCTGCTGGGCAGTTTCATAATATCCAAAAGATGAAAACCAGTATTAGATAGTAAAGTGACAAAACACAATAACCAACCAGCACAATTTCTTTCAAGCTAAGCCATCTCTAAAATAGGACTGGGGTGTGCCACTACAGCAGGGTCATTCCCTTCAATAGAGCTCTTTTGAGGGTGTACCTTTAACTCACAGTGGGTGTGACTTCAGCCTTTAAAAATGAAGTTATAACCTTACAGTTCTAACAAATACTCATTGATAGAGGACATATATCAATACAATTGTGTTTGCCATCATGTATGCTTCAAGATAAAATATTCTGATACCTTGTATGTAGCATGGTTTTGGAATTATTATTGCAAATATGAACAGGCAATATTTGATGCCTAGAGGCGCAGTAGGAGGTAACTGCAGAAACGCCTGGAGACGTCACTAGGCTGTAATGAGTTAACTGTTCTAACAACTCTACCACAACTTCTATATCT
Source organism: Protopterus annectens (assembly GCF_019279795.1). NCBI lineage: Eukaryota > Metazoa > Chordata > Ceratodontiformes > Protopteridae > Protopterus > Protopterus annectens. Next base: position 768,973,049 of record NC_056729.1, read on the forward strand.
GACTCGCACATATTTCAGTACCACACCTTGTCATGCAATATCATTTGTACTGCAAATGGATAAATAACCTGTAGAAAGAAAACAAATTGAGACTAATCATGAAAGCATACATTACAATTTTTATAGAAACCAGAAAAGACAATGTCAGTAGGGTCAGGAACTGAAACAGCTGTACTCAGTTTTATTGGTTGGCAGCACATGATTTGTCACAATAAATAGTCGAACTTCCTCCTTTGTCTAGAATGTTTGGCTGAAGTAGATTTCTTGTTGATACAGATACAGATTTTTTTAGACACCAATGTGGTTATTTTCAGCTCAGACTGGTTAGACTGCTTTCTGCAAGACTGCATTCAGATTGACACTCATTAGGAACCAAGTGTATATGTCTTCTATTTCATTTTACCATAGTACAGTGTTTTCTTTACACCATGTAAAATTGTGGTTCACTAGTTTTCTGCACAGCAGAACCTGCCACAGTCCACTTTTTCTTCCCCTCTAACTTCAAGTATCTGGTTGGAGGTCAGGTAGTGGATGTGCAGAATGATGTCAGTCATAAAATGCTTTGTATGAAGCTTTGGCTTTTAGTTATTCTGTTTAAATATTTTACACGGAATTACTCTAGGGTCAAGTTTTGACTCTAGACATATCAGTTTGTATTTGTCTTTCAATAAGTGACTCTTGGTTTTGTGATGCTTTATGCACAATACAGAACTGACAACTGGGCATCAAGTTGATAATGTCTTGATTAACATTTAGTCACCACACTAACATTTAGCAGATTCTTCATATTTGGTGCAACCTGGATGACTTTCATGCATTTGATGTAGCACTTCTGTTCAACTGAGATGACAGTACTGCAATTCTGTTTTGATATAGCAACAAGACATCAAATTCAACTAACTGCCCTCTGATTGTATAATACTTATGCATAAGCAGCTTTGATAATGTCCCATGATTTGGCCATCCATTTCACACATGTTGTATAATAGCATGCAACTCTTGATCATTTAGAATAGCTTATTTACACTTGTCTAGTCTTTTGATAGATACAGGTCTGGTCAGTCATCATTATGTTTACACAAAGCAGCAATGTTACCATCAACTAAGGGTTGGTCACGTATATAATTTATTTAACTTTCCAGAAGCTGCTTAATATTATTTTTAAAGGAAGTTAATAAATGACCTCTCCTGACATTAAGGGGGAAACATATTTTGTAATCTTGGAATCATCATCAACAGCCCCCCTTTTTCCCATTTTTTTCTACATAGGGTCAGGGTATTGTGTTAACTGTCACCAGCTCTCTCGATTCAGTGCCACACACCTACCTTATTCAACACTCATGCCTAACTATCACAGATCTTCTTTCACACAATCCATCCACCACTTTGCTGGAAGTCCTCACTTCCTCTTACCTTCTTCCTGTCTGTCCCAAATCTTCCTCACCAGATTGTCTTCACCTTTTCTACACATGTGCCCAAACCACCGTAATCTGTTCTCTTTGATCTTTTCTGCAATTGGAGCTACTTTGGCTTCTGCTCTTATGTCTTCATTTCTACATCTGTCCCACAGTGTGCATCCTATCACCTTTCTCAGGCACTTTATTTCCATCACTTCTAGCTTCTTCAACTGTACTGCCTTTACTGCCCAGGTTTCTGTACCATACATTAGTACTGGTTGCACCACTGTCTTGTACACCTTACTTTTCAGTTTCTTTGGCATTCTTCTGTCATAGACTACACCTGATACTCTATGCCAGTTGGCTGCAGCCCTTCTGATTCTAGCTTTGATCTCTTCATTCAGACTACCCTTCTCCTCAACTACTCCTCCCAGATACTTGAAGCTGTTTATCTGTTCCACTATCTTCCCTTCTATCTGTAGTCTCAGCTTCTTCTGATTTCCTCAGTTTGCTGCCATTACCACCATCTTATCTGTGCTTAGTTTCATCCCATGTGCCTTCAGATTTGCATTCCATTCTCCTATCGTTTGCTGAAGTTCTAGCTCAGAGTCTTCCTGTACTGCCACATCATCTGCATACAGCTTTGTTGATCCGTCCCCTCCAACCTGTTTGCTAATGAAGTCCATCACCAGTATGAACAGCAGTGGGCCCAGAGCTGAACCCTGATGTACACCCACACCCACTGGCAACCCCTCTGTGAGTCCAAACACTGTTCGTACTTGAGTCATTGGGTCCTTGTACATACCCTGCACTAATTCTACCAATGTTTCTGGGACTTCAAACCACTACAGTACTGCCCAGATCAGCTTTCTTAGGACCTTGTCATATGCTTTCTCCAAGTCTAGGAATGCCCAGTTGGACGCTCTCCTCATCTTTAGCTTCTTCTCAAGTATCTGTCTCAATGCAAACATCAGGTCAATTGTGCTGCATCCTAATCTGAATCCAAACTGCTCATCTCCCATCTTACATTCTACTATGTATCCTTTTATCAATCACCCTCTCCAGAACTTTCATGCAATGTGATAGGAGTTTGATGCCTGTGTACTGCCCACAGTTGTGGATGTTCCCTTTGTTCTTTTACACTGGCACAAGTATGCTTATTCCCCAGTCATCTGGGATACGCCTTTCTCTCTACATTGCTATTAGTACCCTCAGGAGCCATTTCTCCCCTATCTCACCCAGCATCTTTATCATATCTGCTGTGACCTTATCTGAGCCTGCTGCTTTCCCTGACTTCATCTTCCTTAGTGATGTTCTTACTTCTTCTAGGGTGGGTTCCTCTTCTTCTCTCATCGTAGGTTGTTTCTGGGCAGTACAGCTTCTGTGGGGTTTTCTTCATTCAGAAGCTGCTGGAAATACTCCTTCTATCAGCCTTTGATGTACTCTGGGATGGTGAGCAGACTGCTGCTGGCATCCCTTATGAAGGGTGTCTGACTATCTTCTTTATCTTTCTGTCTTTGCCTTGCAACCTGATATAGCTTTTTTGTGCCCCTTACTGAGTCACTTTCAAGAAGTTGGTATAGTGTCTCCGATACCCTATTCTTTGCTATTGCAACTTCTTTCTTAGCTTCTTTGTTAGCCAACCATCCTTCCTAACCTGGTCAGTCTTTTTTGTCGCCCACTTCTTCCTGCACTCCTTTTTTCTTTTGATGACTTCCTGGACTTCTGCATTCCACTACCAGCTTTTCCTTATGTACCTTATTTCCATGGCTCAGCCACATATCTTGTCTGTAGTCCTAATACATGCTGTTTTTAAGCACTGCCATTCTTCTTCAACTCCACCTATTTCCTCCTCTTCTTGGAGTGCTAGAGCCCTGAGTAATTCCTTGAACTGTTGTACTTTCTCTCCAGTCAACTTCCAGGTCTTCAACCTGGTCTCTGATGACCTTAGAGCCTTTTTTGACCACTGCTTGCAGCTGATTGTAGCAACTAGTGGTTTATGCTGTGGGTCGACTGTTTCACTGGGGATGACTTTGCAATCATGGATTCTGCCCCAGTGCCTTTTTCTTACTAGGAGGAAGTCTATCTGAGTTGCATGTTGACTACTCTTGTATGTGATCTTGTGACTGTTTCTCTTTCTGAACCATGTGTTGGCTACTATCAAGCCATTTGCCAGACAGAAGTCTAAAATGGCTTCTCCTTCTTTATTCCTGTTCCTCCACCCATGTGGACCCAGACAGTCCTCATATTCTGTTCTGTCTGTCCCAATATGTGCATTCAAGTCATCCATTATCAACACCAATTCATGTTGTCCTGCTTTATCTAGTAGGTCCTGCAACTGCTGTCTGAATGCACTCTTTTCCTCACTATCACAACCTTGATGTGGGGCATAGGCTGAGATTATGAATACTGCCCTATCATTACACTGGAGTCTGGCTGCCATGAATCTGTCATTAATTCTGATGATATCCCTTACTGCCTTCTGAAGCCTCTGTCTCACCACAATTCCTACACCATTTCTAACCTGCCTTCCACCTGAGTAGTAGACTCTGGATCTCAAGTCAAGTGACTTTGCACTGCCCTTCCATCTCATCTCCTGAATAGGATGTCCAGCCTCATCTGTATCATCATGTCATCCATTTCCAAGCTGCATCCTGTCAGTGAACCTACATTAAGCATAGCAATTCTCAATTCATGTTTGACTGGTTGGTATTACGTTCAGCTTTCGCTCAACAGAGCTATCCCAGGTAAACCAGGCTGGGCAATTAGACACCAGCCAGCCAGTAGCTTTATTCACCCAAGGCTGCTGGGCTTTATGGCAGGCACACACTGGCCAATAGGGGTACATATACCTCTCCCACCATTTGCACGGGTCCCTGGTGTGGGTCAGAGTAGGCCAGGTCCTCAACCCACTTATCAATGGTAACTACATTTTTGGCGACATTAGTCAACATGACTGAATCACCTAGAGCCATATTTTACACCATTGAGTGGCTAGCACTGTCACAGTGCACAGTCTGTGATCTGTGTTCTTCTGTGTTCTCCTATGTTGAGGATACTGCGCACCACAGTAGGTGCCCAAAGCAGTTGGTCTGTGCAACTCTTCCCCCTATAGGGCACCATATAAAGTCTGTGCTGCTGCCCACAGCTCCATTCATTGGTGAGTTTGAGATGGAAACACTCACCATATTTTTTTTTGATATGGGAGAAACACCATGGAGACACGGGGAGAACATGCAGACTTCAAACAGGCATTGGCCTGAGGTTAGGCTCGAACCTTGTACCTTGTGCATGGGAGGTGAAGATCTTAACCACTAAGACATCTGGTCTCAAACGTCCTTTTTTTTTTTGCAATCTTGGATGATGTTGCAAAATGCATGCATCATTTTTTTCTTTGTAGTATTGATATTTATTTATTAGTAGGTTCCCCTAACCTGGTTATAACTCCCCCAGCAGTGTCTGTCAGGCATGGATTTTCAATGGGAAATGGATAAAAATTGCCTTATAGACCAGGAAAGGCTACATCTAAGTAACATGTAGGAAACATAATTTATTATTTTTTTTATATATTTTGCATTTGTTTACCAGGATAGTCTGATTGGATGTGAGCCTATTTTCAGTGGAGGCCCAGGGAGAAAATCTCCAGAAGAAGTTACACAAAATATTTACAAAATATTTTACTTAGAACATTTACAGAGAACAATATTTACAAGGATTTACAAATAACAAACACCCAAGGTAAAACAATAAGGTGTGGATATTTTGCAAGGATTTACAAATAACAAACACCCAAGGTACAACAATAAGGTGTGGATATTTTACAAGGATTTACAAATAACAAACACCCAAGGTACAACAATAAGATGTGGATATTTTCAAGACGAAACACAATATACATGTAATAGATACACACTGAGTATGGAGGTTTGAATATTTGTGACATATACCAGTTAGTTCCTGAAAATGTGATGAATTGTGCTCTTGTGGCCATTTGGAAAATAGAGTGTAAGAGAGTTAAAGGAATCTAGGAGGGGTGGCAAGCTTGGTAAGGATGGAAAAGTTGCATAGAGAAGTAGGATAAGGAGGAAGAAAAGAGGGGATAGAAGGGATACAGGAGATAAGAAGAAAGCAATAAGTGAAGAAAGATACACGAGGGAGTGAGAAGAGTGGAGAAGACAACAGTTGGGCCAAGTGTGGGTGTACAGAGAGTAGGAATAAATATTGGGAGTGATAAGTGGGAGAAAGAGCAGGTGGAAGTAGTTAACCAGGACAAGAGCATGAGCAGATCCAGTTTTTCCCAAGGAATTCTTTTAGGAGTTTTTTTTCTAAGTGAAGTGGGTTGGGAGTACCTAGAATAGGCAGAGGGATGGAATTCCATTTTTTGGAGATGTAGCTAGAATACAGTGAGTCACCAGCTCTATTGTGGGATTTGGTGACTTTCAGTAGAGATTTGGTGGAGCATCGAACATTACAATTATTGGTGTAGGTTTGAAGCAAAGAGTTGAAACAGGTTGGTGGATGAGTCTATGTGCGAAGGTGAGTTGAGTATATGTTAGATGGCATGGTAATTCTAGCCATCACAGTTGCTGTAAGGCAGTGCAGTGGTGAGTTCTATGGGGTGTGTTAGTGGCAAATTTTGCAATTTTGTTGTAGCAGATCTCCAGCTTAACTAGATCTGTTTTACTTAGGTTTGTTAAGATGGACGATGCATACAGAAGGGTGAAGAGAAGATGGGTTCTGGCTATATCTTATCTTGTGATATTTGCAAGGCTTGAGTCTGTATAGTTACCCTAATTTGATATGTGTTTTTTAATGGACTGTGCTAGATCCATATTGAATTTTAGGTTGTTATTAATTAGGACGTCAAATAATTTTGCGTGGGTTACTGCTGAAATTATGGTATTGTATGAACGTATCTGGAATAGTGTAGTGAGGTCACATGATTTACTGGGGTGAAAGAGCATCAATTTGGTCTAGGAAGAGTTCAGTATCAGTTGCAAATCAGATATAGCCATGATTATCATATATGTATTATATATATATATATATATATATATATATATATATATATATATATATATATATATATATAAAATGAATGCTTCAAGTTTTCCAAAGCTATATTTTTTTTCTAGTAAGAAATTATCTCAAATTATCAAGTTCTTTCAGATGGCTTGTTTGAAGGCGAAATAATGCAGTATTGTTTTCAATAATGAATTGGAACATGATCTTATGAAGTAATGAGATATGTTCTTTAGAATTAGCTGTGTTACAGAATGTGAGAAAAAACTCTCATTAACAAACCCTTATTCTGCCATATCTAATAGAAGTAGATCCCCTTTGTCATTCTGGATAAGTTCCATTATGACTCACTGCATGATATTATATAGAATACTGGTCAGACTGATGGCTATAAAATTGTTTGGGTCTGATGTGACCTCCCTTTGTGAACTGGTACCACTGCAGGCTGTTGCCACGGGATAGGGATGCATTCACATGCTAACATTTTATTTAATATGGCTGATAAGGTTTAGTCAGGTTTCCCTTAATTCTATGCAAAAAAAAATTTGGCATGTTGTCTTGTCCAATGGAATTTTGTTACTTGTGGCAGCATAGCTAGGGGTACCTTTTTTAGATATGTGGACTACTGGTACTGCTTCCGGTGTTATCTTAATACTGTGCTCTCCTGGTAAGCAACCTAGTCCACTTCGCAAGTCTGTATGCATATTTCTGCAGCATGCTATTGTTTGAGTCTTCACTGTACTTTTCTGACTAAGGACTTCCAATTTCTTTGCCTCATTTTACAGCTGGTGATTAGATTATTCAAACCCAAATGCCCATTGTTCTGTATAACATATTGTTTTCCATATGTTTTGGCAATATTTGCTTAGTCTGATAATGCACATTCTATTTACAATATGATTTAACATTATGCTTCCTTGAATAATGTTTTATGCCATGTCAAGTTTCTCACATTTTAAGCAACCCAGTATATATGGTTGATTTACAGTCTCATGCAATGACAAAACTTGAAACATGACAGTAGTATCTAACCCGCAGGCTTCACTTTATACCATAAATATGTTAATAAAGTAAAGCTGATTGACCACTGTGTAATGTCAACGTCTTAATTGTATATGCTGTCAGAATATTATCCTCATCTCTAATGCTCAGCTTAAATTCAGTACTTTTGTCATTGTTGACTTTTTCAGTCCAGTTGCCTTCAAAACAATGTTACTGCTTTAACTCTTTAACTGCATTCTCCCCTAACGTTCCACTGCTCTAAAAACATTTCAGACTCTTTCTTATTTTAAATCTGCACAACATGCAATTTATGCAAACATTCTTATTTCATTTCATGCATGCTCTTGCAAAATGACTGCTGCCACTACACTGCCTGAAAATCTGATAAAAGGCAACATATTTCTTCCTTTCATGCATATAACTACACCTTGTACATGTCATTTTATTTACAACTGCTCAATGTTTTCTGGCCACCATCTTGAGCACCACATGACTGCCAATGGTATTATTATTATTATTATTATTGTTATTAATATTACTATTATTATTATGCTTTCTATTGACTGCTTCACATACCCTCAATTCTCATTTAGCACTGTAAGTTTTATACACACACACACACACACACACACATTTTATATATATATATATATATATATATATATATATATATATAGCTCCCTATCATATTGTCAGAAGTTCAAATCTCTGAAGATGATATGGCCGAGACCATATCACTGAAGATTTGAATTGCTGAAAATTGTGTATTGGGATCGCCGTACAGTGCGAAACCCGGGATTTGACATTTTCTTCACTGCAGTGCGATCCAGGAGTTGGTATATTTAAGTTGTAGGGGGTGTGGGGGGTGCAGCGGGGCTTGCCACCCTGCAAAAATGTACAGGTTAAGTTGTTCTGTGTTTTTATCACTTTTTCAGCAATTCAAATCTTCGGCGATATTGATATATATACGTATATTAGAAAGCTTGCTTACTTTATGCAAAGCCAGTGTTTTATCCAGATTCAGATCCAGTTCTCTCAGCAATCTCCAACTTATCAGGTTATTTCTAGCACCACAGACTAGGAGATGTTCAATTAATAAATTCATTGGGCAGGATTCACAAAGGCTTGCACGGAGTGTAAGAGACGTGTAACACTCCATGCAAGCCTCGCGATCCAGGAACAGCCCTAAACTCCGTGTAAGAGACCAGCTAAAACGTCTCTTACACGGACTGGGCGTGGACATGCTAAATACCTCACTTGCAGCCGAAAGGTATGCAAATGAGGTATATTAGCGATCCACGAAGCAGAAACCAGTCCGTGTAAGAGACGTTTTAGCTGCAGAAATGTACTCAGTTGACAACTGAGTACGTTTCTGCAAATTCCACAACGGAGCCATGTCAGCTCCAAAAAAAGGTGCATATGACTCAGGCAGCATGCCAATGGCCAAATATGTGGCCATTGGCAATATAACCCGATGCCAAAATATTAAAAATATAATTTTTTTTTTCAGCGAAACGCAGCGCAGCCCCTCGCAAATGGGCTGCGCTGTATAAAATCATAAAAAAGAAGGTTATAAACCCACAAATGTGGGTTTCATGCAATACATGGAATGACAATGCAGGGACCAGCAGACCAAAAACAACATGGCCACAGTGTAGTGGTAGCTAAGGGGGGAAGCTGAGTCTAAGACATGTAACTAAGCATTAGTAGGCAATCTCATGTAAATGACGGTTAGGATACTGAATCTCACAGTCACATAGCAAATGAGCACAGTCTGAGTAGTGTAAGAGATACATAAGGGGGAGGAATAGAGCAGGAGATAGGTGACATCACAGGGGGGAATGGTAGAAAGAAATGCAGTTCATTGGAGTTCAGTGTAACATGACAGATGACAGACACAGATCATAGAAAGAGGTGTGCCACTAGATAAGTCATGGGAAGTCAAGAAATGGAAGGTGTACACTGTTACTTACACCAAAGTTTCTTGCTGGGCGTGCATGCGCACGTGTGCGTGCCATGAAGCACGAGTAGGGCAGTGTGCGCGCGTGTAAGGCAGACTGAGCATGTGGGAGCATGTTGGGAGATGTTTAACACTGTTTGCGCGGGTGTGCGCGCATGTAGGGCAGGCTGAGTATGTTGGAGGCTGTTGGCAGACGTGTAACAGTGTTTGCGTGGGTGTACACACGTTTTAATCCGAATAAGTAGATTCTGAACCATGTAAGCATGTGTGCGCGCGTGTAAGCCACTGTGAGCGTGTTTCTGATGGTATGCATGTTGCTCCCCCCTGAGGAAACAGAGAGGAAAAAGGAAGCAACAGAATTAATAGGAAGCTAGCAGGGATAACTGCTGAAGCTAGAAGGTGAAAACAATTAGAAGTAGGCAATTTCACAGGCAGAATAGTAGCCCAGCCCAGCACTTAAAACTCTGCAAACAGTAGTGCAGGATGTTTCTCTTAAGAGACACTGCAAGACAGGAGTAAGCTAATAGAAGTGAAAACTGAAAAAGCTTCACTCAGAGCAGAAATGTTAGGGGCTGCCATAGCTGTCATAATGAGACATAGGCGACTTGCTGAGGGTGGTGACAATGCAGATGGTGCCAAACAACCCACAGTGAGGAGATGGAGAAGAGTGTACAGGCCCAGGGTCACCTACCACGGGTTACATGAGCTGGAGATAGTAGAGCGCTATAGAGTGGACAGACAGCTTCTGCAGCAAATAGTTGAGCTGTGCAGGCCACGCCTCACACACAGAACCAACAGAGGGGAACCCATCCCAGTGGAAACCAAGGTATGTGTTGGCCTAAGAATACTAGCAACAGGTACCTTCCAGAGACCAACTGGCGATATGATGGGGATATCACAGGCATCAGCCTCCAGGGTACTGCACCAGTTCCTGGATGCCATGTCAGCACATGTCGGTGATCATGTATATTTCCCCAATGCCCATGAGGTATTGGCCAGCAATATGCATCTCTTCCAGCAAATAGCGGAATACCCTGAGGTAGTGGGTGCAATAGACTGCACGCACATATGCATCAAAGCACCAGCCGGTGAGCGGAGTAGGGCCTACATTAACCGCAAGGGCTTCCCTCCATCAACTGCCAGGTCGTGTGTGATGCCCAGGGCATAATAATGAATGTGTGTGCTGGCTGCCCTGGGAGTTACCACGATTCCCACATCTGGCATTTGACGCAGCTGTACCAGACATTTGCCAATGGGGACATCCCACACGGACACCTAGTGGGGGATGCAGGTTATGCACTGGAGCCGTGGCTGATGACACCCATCAGAAACGCACACACACCTGAACAGGAACGCCATAATGAGGCACATGCACAAACACGTAATGTAATAGAGCGTTTGTTTGGGCTGCTCAAGTCACGGTTCCGGTGTCTGGACACATCTGGTGGAGCCTTGCAGTACACACCAACTACATGTACCCAAATTGTCATGGTATGTGCTATGCTACATAATATGATCTTGCGAAAACAGCTGCAGCAGGACCAGCATAGGGCCAGGCCAAACAGCCCCCCACCATTGCCAAGGCCATCACAGGCAGAGTGTGACTCGGAGGAGGAACAACCTGAGCCTGCCCCAGTAGGCAGAAGGAGGCGTGCCCAGTATGCCCTGGCCTTGGCAAAGAGGCAACGCATAGCACATACACTGGCTCAGTAGGAACCCTGGGAATGATACCCCCTCTGACTCACTCAAATAATAACATGGATGCCTAAAATGACATGACCTGCTCACAAACATGTACAGGGAAGTGTAATATGTGCATCCGACAGAGGCAGCCCTGCAGCACCACCTGAGGCATGAATGCCATGTGTTAAGTAATGTAACACCATGTACTATATGCACACATGAGCACCCTGACTAACATCCACCCTCACCAAGCATGAAGCCACAAAATGACGATGGGATGATCAAGTGCAATAACTGGCTGAAGTAATGCAGTTAGTCAAAGGGGAGCCAATGTGTTTCAGGCTGGGAAGACATGCAGAGCATGACATGATGCACCACCTGCTAGGGGTGGCGTGCACCTATCATGCCATGCCCCATGGATACTGGCAAAGGCTGTCAGTACCCACAGCATGCCCTGAATAGGTAAGTCTCAAAACACAAACCCACCTTCATAGGTTCTACAAGGGATAGGAACCTAGATGTAATGCTACCCAATGACAGATGTCTAAACAGCAAGATGTGTGCAGTGTAAACGCACACAGTATGCAGAATGTAGATACCAGTCCTGTAATAGAGAACTGGGTCAAGGCTCACATCAGCACCCTAACACTACCAGGTCACACCTCATACTGTGCTGTACAGCCGCAAAACATGGAACAAGCTACAAAAGGAGGGTGACTAGCAAGAAATGTCAAGGATAACCACACCCCCATGTTGGTACCACAAAAAGAAGCAGCATGGATTAGCCATGGTCAAATACCAATGGCTAAAACCGCCTCCCAGTATATAGCCTGCTGCAGACTACTGTCTTAATACCAGGAACTGCACCTGGCCTATGTCGAATACATGAATATATCAAGCCCCCCCAAACCACATTATATTGCTTGACTGAAAATACCCAGACATACACCGGGAGCATTATACTAGCACCAACACAGTAGGAGAAACTTTCCCAGAATCCATAAACCAAAATGCCCAGGAACAATGTACCACTCCCACAAGAGGGGTAAGCATACTGGATGTGATAATCAGCAACATGTGTACTGGATGGCAAGATGAGAAGTGTACCCCTCACTGGTAAGACCAGACCATAGAGTAATCACACTGGATATACACATCCTGACCCCAGTCCCTGGCCAGAATACCACAGTGAAAAACATGTGTAAAGCATAGGTTGCACCCCTCCAAACCGATGTAGAATCCATGAAAGGCCCTGTGCAAGTGCAGAATATGGGACACACCACAGAACATGTTATACAGGCATTCCATGAACACAGCCAGGAATGCTTGGCTATGCAATCACAAATAACAACAACACACAATGCCATACACGCAGGCATCTGGCATGCTGGACTCCAGCCATTACCAAACCATGCAAGAGAATGAGGAAGCTACCACATGATAGAGCAAACATAAAAAGGGAAGTAATCACTGACCAGTAGTATGGCAATAACATATGTCCACACATACAATCCACTAAGTCCAGCCACAACAAGTAGAATCTGTGAATCCAGAGGCAATGTGACACCAGTCTCAAGTACACAGACAACCACAACACCCCCCAATAAATACAAATGTATGTGATAGATGCAACCATGTATCCAAACCAGAGGTTGAACTCCACCAACTCAGTACTGTCAAAACTAGTCAGGAGGAGAAGGTAACCACATACACCACAAACCCAGTCGCACATAGACCTACCACAACTGTAAACCAAACACATAAACACAGACAAATATTCCCGGAGGCCTTAATTACAAACACACCACACCAACAGAAGCCTCCAACGCAGATCACAAGCAACCACAACCTTCAAACATAGCACATGCAACGAATAGTACGCAAAGCTGGTGTGCCAAACAGTCACAGGCCAGAAGGAGAAACAACATGCCTGATACAGTCGTAATAGGTGTCTGTATAGGCAGACACACTGCTGTCCCACTCACCAGACTGAACAAGGGAAAGGGTAGAGTAAGCTGCCTGTAGGCTGCCACAAAATGCCACATAACACAAGTACGCAGGTCACCCCAAAGCAAGCAGAAATATGATGCACTCAATGTCCATGCTGGTGTGAATTACCTGAGATGTACCTCCCTGGTCAACATGAAAAGAGACACGGATGGTCCCTCTGAGTATGTACCCCAGGCCGGTATGACACTGGCTGTGTGCAGCATCCAACCCTCACCAAGAATGATGCCACAGTACAAACACAGAATGCTCATGTTTAACAGCTGGCACAGTTACAGCTGTCAGTCCAAGAGGGTCTAATGTCTGTCTGCTTGAGATGTCAAGCATGACAAGCTATGCTGCTGTTCCAGGGATGGCTTGCACCTGTTACCCGTGTGCGTCTGGATACTGGATAAGGCCTTTGCCGCCTCCATAGAGCCGTATGTAGGCAAGGCCAAAAAGACTACCCACCACCCTAGAAAACATAAGTGGTAGGAAACATAAGGGTAATGCTGACCAATGCCAGATGTGTAAACTGCAATATGCATGCCGCTGAGGCACTTCCCATTATGGAGAACATCGATGTCTGTGCAGTGACAGAAGCCTGCTGCAAGCCTAGTGATAGCACACCAGCACTACTAGGTTATACCACATATCATGTGTTATGGCCCCAACACCTGCACCAAAACATCAAAGGAGGGGGACACCCATATGGCCAGGTAACTGACAATGCACAAAGCAGCGGAGACCACCCATGTGCACCTAACTGTAGTCAAAACTGCTGTACAGTCTGTAGCATGCGACAGACCACACTCTTACACACAAGAACTCCACCCAGACATCCTGAAGACACTGGACAGTATGAATGTCCCACCAAATACCAGACAAGGTACACACAAATTACCACATAGGTGTCAAACCATTATGTATGCAAGGAGTAATCAGGGAACTAGGGACACAGGTCGACAGTAATCTGTCATGTGACACTCACAATGCCAATGTGGCTATGAAGATTGTCGATATTGGACACCGTATCATGAAAGGATTCACATCTACATCAACAGAGGTCACTGTGCCGCTGTACTGTTCCCTTATCAGACCCATAATCTAGTACAATGACTCATATGGGATGTACCGTACATGGCACCTGCAGTGGTTCGGAAGACCTCATAGTTACCCCACCAACAGGATAAAGGGTGTGAAATATATGTCATATGCTGCCTGGCTGTAGACACCCCAGCTGACTGCAGTCACAGAGTGCCAACACAGAGGCATTGTATGTCTGTTGTACAAGGCCATGTCCAACACAGGAGTAATGGACATGCTCCACCACAGGAAATCAAAGCCATTGGAGCTGTGAGAGTCACAGATGTCAGCCTCAACACATAATGAAATAAGATGTGCTGGAGGGACAGATACATAACCCAGAGGCTCCCCACACCCAGAAACAGGATCCCAATCCATGGTAGGCAGAGCCCCTCACTGACACCCCTCAACAGGAATATTGCCAAGTGGATGGATGACCGTACATGTATACTGGGGTCCTCACTGTGTCACGACCAGACAGAGGCACAGTGAAGAACTTCATAAATGGCCATAATAGAACATAGCAAGGGGTGGCGAAAGACACACACACTCTGGCTAGGCTTACTAATGGCCTAGGGTGTATAGCCTAGTATGAACCCATGAACCTATGAAGATACAAAACGTACAGGACACTAAGGATAATCACAAGGCTTACCCAACTGATGGTAGGAACCATGTTGGGCATCCACAGATATGCTCCGAATCACACAGATATTACAAACAACATACCAAACACACACACATATTGCTAACATACAACCTGTCAGGTGCAGTGCAAACACCCCAGAGTGCAAAATACCTATCCCAGCAGACTGATGGTCCCCTGACATTGCAGATGCTGAGGTAACAGCCATCATCTGCAAAGCAGAACACACAGCAGCAAAGGTATGTGATGGTGTCCTATGCTGAGGCCAACATGGACTCCAAGAATAATGGAATGCCAAATCACACTACTGCCCAATGTCAGCCTTACCACAGGATATGTACCCAAAGAGCAGTGTACAACAAAAGTGGTCCATCACAACAAAGGTGTTGCCTGAATGGATACTCCAAACTACCACCCCAGGATCCTGACAAGCTTGTTCTGCACAGCTATGGAAAGGATCAGTATGTACCGCAGACAGAAGGCTATTGTGGACCTACTGATACTGGACCCTACACAGCGTGGCTGTCGTAACTGCAGAACCTGCCCCTAAACATGTCTGACCCATTTGAAGCAGTCATTAAGGTCATTGATGAGGGCAATGTGGTCCACACAGTGTAGCTGGACCGTGCACATGCTTCTAGACAATACCGTGTGAGTTCAGTATGGATATGTTCACCAGCTTAAATATATACCCCTATGTCAGTAGAGGGGTTGTAAACCAGACCAAGGACAGAACTGACATGGTCAGACATGCTGCATCCATGTCAGACTACAAAGCAGATATGAGTGGCATCCCACAAGGCCTGGTCTTGCCCCCCCACCCCCACCCCCGTTCTGTATATATGTCCCATAGGTATAGGCCAACATGGAAGGACTGTGACTGAACATGTATGCAGAGGAGTACAAACAGCCCACCATATCCGACCCCCAGCTGACACAAGCAACCCACAAAAGGGCCACCTACAAACAGACAACTGTAGCCATAGCCATGTCAGCAAGCTAATTGCATAACTGTGTATAGACAACCACCGTGGATATACAGTAAGTGCCCACAAATTACCACACAGGTGTTAACCCATGGGGTACCTAACATGTAATGTGAGACCTGGGTACAAAAGGTGATAGATATCCTGCACTGGACAAACATGTGGCTGTAGTGTTCGCAGAAACATGTACTATATACCCACCCAAACATGAAGGTTGGCAGATGTAGATAAAGGGAACTCACTGTGGCTCTGCAGTCATCCTCCATCAGCATCACAAGTGACTACAATAGCAGCTGTGGGATATACCGCAGCAGACACCTCCATCAACTGTAAAGTCCACAACAGTACCCCACCAGGAGTAGCAAAGAGCATGAACAGATGCCATGTGTTGCCTGAGTAAACAAACTGCAGCCCCACACACCGCCATACTTCCCGGCTACAGGCAAGCTGTGCCTGATGTATGAAGCCATGTCCAACCTGGAATGAATGAACATGTTGCACCTTGTACAATCTGAATGGCAGTGAGCTATGCACATGAGAGACCTGAACCCCAGCACTGACATACATAGGACAAGCTGTACAGAATGATCCATAACACAGAAGGCACCCCCACTCTTCAGTAAACTCCTGGTACAGGTCAGCCAGAGAGTCACATATCAACACCCCTCAAGAGGAATCCTGATGAGTGGATGGGAGATGGTAGGCTAACCCTGGGTATCACTGTTATGTCAGAGGTAGACGGAGGCACAGTATACTAACCATGACATATGTCATGGCAAACTCCAGTCACAATGTGTGTCGAAGGACAAACACACCCTGTGACTAGCATCAGAAATGGCCTAGGGAACATTGCTAGTGTTTGCCAATGTCCACCCATGTTGTGGAATACACTAGCAATGTTGGACGAGCCTGGTGTAGGTAGTCCATATCTGAACATAATGCAACATGGTCATATGTGCACAACTGGCCCCTACACAGTCTGTTGTGCTCACTATGAAGATGTCAAGCAGTCATAGGACTAAAGCCCAGGATACTGTCCACCACAGTGAAAGTACTGAACCAGTACACTCTGCGGTACTACAGTGTTAGGTCATTATGAAAGTATGTTGAGAACTGTCTGCAAAGTATCCCATGCAATCCCTGCAGGCACAGTATAATCCCTGTTGTGGCAGACACGAAGCAGTTGGCCAGTTAGTACACAACATGACACCCAACACACAACCATAAATGTGAGATATTGTTGAAGTTCACACACACCCAAATATGTGGTGGACTTCAGAGTGCAACATATGGAAAGCTCACACTGCGCATGCTCGCACACTTTGATAAATGAGGCATATGTCAGACAGCATGCCATGGAAAGGCTGAACTGGGCATGCTCACACACTTAGGCCATATTTCCGTTTAGCAGTTGGCCACACATATCTGGTATTTGTACGTGTCAGTCCAGGAACCAACCACAACACAGCAATCTGCCCAGTGCACACAGTAAATGACTACAGAGACATAAGTGATATAGTGGATCGCCGTCATATGCAAACATCTTCCACAGATACACAAGTTGGTCATAGGAACAGGGAATGCTATGGCAATAAAGACCTGCAAACAGTAGAACAGCACAACAAATATTGTGCATCCGACAATTGAACATATGGGTGTAGAGGTCAATACTAGGCTTGTTGCCCTAGGGAATGACAGCTCAGCCAGAGTGTGCTTGGCATCTGCATCCCCAGGACAGTAGGCTACTGTGCCACTGTAAAGTAGGTCACAGAAGGCAACATGTGAGGCTAGTGAGCTGTGCCTCTGTCAAGCAGGGGCACCGTGGAGGTCCCAGGGATTGAATGTGCTAAGCCACAGCCATGTTGTCGGTGTGTGCTGTGAGAGGGTTGCTGAGGATCTCTGACAGTAGGTGTCCGTCAATAACAGACTGAGGGGAGCCCTATCTGCATTCTCTGGACAATTCCACTGTCAACACTGTGTTGTAATGAGTATGTGTGAATGAAGTGCCATGCCGGAACTGTTCACAGATGTCCTCCCTCTCTGGGCTACAGCTCTGTAATGTATTAGGTCACTCTGTCTGTTGTACGGCACATATATGGCTGGTGTACAGCTGACAGGTGTCTTGTTGTGGAGCAGTCATGGGTATATGTGGGATAGCATGACCAATGCAAACTGTACACATGCTCATAGAATGCAATTGTCAAGGATTATGCTGAGTGGCCAGTATAGTCCCCCAGCATGGGTCCTCTGAA
The DNA here is from genome assembly GCF_019279795.1 of Protopterus annectens. NCBI lineage: Eukaryota > Metazoa > Chordata > Ceratodontiformes > Protopteridae > Protopterus > Protopterus annectens. The sequence goes on from NC_056729.1 coordinate 768,991,069, forward strand.
GTCGTCCACCCCAGTCTACACAAGTGTAGAGTCTGCTTGTGCTAAATACAGTTTGTGTGCAGTGACAACCTTGCCTGGGGTGGAGATGGGATATGGATGTCCAGGGAAAGGTGGGTATGGTCAGATATCAACAATGGTGGTCTACCTCTGGTGTGGAACAGTGAGTACCCACGTTGCAGATGGACAGGTGCAATATGTATTCCCCCATGTGGCTGTGGTGTGTGCTTCTGCCATAGCACATGGACCCACAAATTGTAGTGGCTGTAGGGTAAAGTGGTAGAGGCCTGAGTAGTTCTCACACACAATATGCCTGTACCTGATGTTAACAACTGGAATGGTGTATGTGAACACCTGCATATCCTGGCACTGTTCCCAGGGAAGCTAAGTGTGTGTCCTGGATGTGGGTGTGGTGTTCTGGACTGGTTGTGTTGTGTGTTACAGGTCCTGTGGTCCCAAAGCATGGTATAGAACATAACCTGCCAGTGCGATGTGCATATCTGACCCTGACGTAGGTGGCTGCAAATGCATATATATGCTATCCCCCACCTGACAGGTAGTACTACATGTACATACCTCTGTAGAAATAAAGATGTCAGCACCCTATAAATACTACAGGTGCAGAACAGATGCCCAGTAATTCAGATAGTGCGCTCTGCTAATGAGTCTCTCTCAAGTGTCATAATAGAGTTAGGGAGGGGTTCGAATCCTGCAAATGCTCAGTGTGTGTGAAAGGCTGTGAGAAGGAAATGTCCCTTTTGGCAACTGGGAAAACACACTACAGGATGCACATTCCCCTTTCTAAACACTGATGATGTCAGCACCCTATAAGTACAGCAGGAGAAGGGAAACCTCCCAGTAATGCGAATAGCGCGCTCTGCTAATGCGTCCATCTCAAGTGTCATAACATAGTTAGGTAGGGGTTTGAATCCTGTACATGCTCAGTGTGTGTGTGGAGGGGGTTAGTGTGTGTTCAAGACTGTTTGAAAGAAGTATCCCTTTTGACAACTAGGAGAATACACTACAGGATGCACATTCCCCTTTCTAAACACTGATGATGTCAGCACCCTATAAGTGCAGCAGGAGAAGGGAATCCTCCCAGTAATACGAATAGCGCGCTCTGCTAATGCGTCCGTTTCAAGTGTCATAACATAGTTAGGTAGGGGTTTGAATCCTGTACATGCTCAGTGTGTGTGGAGGGGGTTAGTGTGTGTTCAAGACGGTATGAAAAAAGTATCCCTTTTGCCAACTAGGACAACACACTACAGGATGCACATTCCCCTTTCTAAACACTGATGATGTCAGCACCCTATAAGTACAGCAGGAGAAGGGAAGCCTCCCAGTAATGCGAATAGCGCACTCTGCTAATGCATCCGACTCGAGTGTCATAACATAGTTAGGTAGTGGTTTGAATCCTGCAAATGGCGAGTGTGTGTGTTTGGATGAGAGGGGTTAGTGTGTGTGCAATTTTGTGTGAGGGAAATGTCCCTTTTGGCAACTGGGAGAACACACTACAGGATGCACATTCCCCTTTCTAAACACTGATGATGTCAGCACCCAATAAGTACAGCAGGAGAAGGAAAACCTCCCAGTAATTTGAATAGCGCACTCTGCTAATGCGTCTCTCCCGAGTGTCATAATATAGTTAGGTAGGAGTTTGAAATCTGTAAATGGCATGTGTGTGTGTTTGGATGTGGGGACTCTGTGTGTGTGCAATTCTGTACGAAAAACATGTGCTTTTTTGAAATCAGGGGATCACACTACATGATGCACATTACCCTTTCCAAACAGTGATGATGACAGCACCCTATACATACAGCTGGAGAAGAGACATCTGCCAGTACTCTGAATAACGCAACCTGCTACAGCGTCACTCTCAAGTGCCATAACATATTTAGGTAGGGGTTTGAAACCTGCAAGTGTGTGTGTGTTTGGATGTGGGGAGTTTGTGTGTGTGCATTTCTGTATGAAAAACATGTTAGTTTTGGCAATCAGGAGATCACACTACCTGATGCACATTACCCTTTCAAAATACTAATGTTGTCAGCACCCTATAAGTACAGCCAGAGAAGAGGAACTATCTAGTAATCCGAATAGTGTGCTTTGCTAATGCGTTTCTCTCACGTGTCGTGACTTAGTTAGGTAGGGGAATGAATCCTGCAAATGGCAAGTGTGTGTGTGTGTGTGGGGGTAGTAGGGTGTGTGTGTAAATGCAAGTGTGAGAGAACAGATCCTTTTGGCAAATACTACAATACACCAGATGCTGCATATTCCCCCAGTAAACACAGGAGATGTCACCACACTATCAGCACAGCCAAACAGGGCTAGTTGGCTAGTAATGTCAATAGTGCGCTCTGCTACTGTGTCTATTACCATTGTCAGAGTACAGATAGGTATGTTTTGGTAACCCACAACTGCCACATGTGGTTGTGTCACACATTATGACCTTGTGTGGGTCTTTGTGCATAACAATGCATGCCATTGCCTAAACCAGCAATGGCATTGCACACATGATGTATGCATGTGACACATACACATAAATACCTGTGACCTGCAGTAGTTACCATGTCTGACACATGCCTCGAGTGGATAAATGGTATTTGCAATGTATACCAATATGACTGTGTCTTAGTGTGCAGGGTCCGCACACGGTATGTGTCTATACAGTGTGGGTGTATATGGTAAAATACCTACAGCAGGGGATACACATCTGGTCTGGGCCATATAGTGTACATGTAGTCGATGTACAGGTGCTGCATGTTCCCACCTGTTGTGGTAGTGGTAACATGTCATTCCACTGCAATTCAGTGACCACATGCTGTGAACCCTTCAACTAGTGTGTTGTAGCTACAGTAATGCTCACGCACAATGTTTGGCTGGATGCAGTCCAGCCATATAAACACAGTTCTTGAGACTGTCATATTGCCAGTGTTGTTATGGAGGATAGGTGGTCTTCCTGTGTATGGGAGGGTTGTGTGTGCCAGGCTATGAACCAGATGGCAGTCCGACACACTGTTAGCTGCACATGATTAGGCCCTGATGCTTTGTGCTGTGCCAACAACCTGGAGGTGTGTGTATCTGTGGTGCCTTGGGATACCACCCCCCTGTCCATGTGTGTTACATGTGTAGGGGATGACAGGCATGGTATGGGGCATAACCTGTCAGTAATGGGTAACACCTGTGAGCCATGAATCAGGAATCTGGTACTGCACAGACATTGCAGTTCACCGTGCTGAGGACAGTGTCCGGTGCATGCATCTTGCGGTGTACACTGCTGTTGTTGTGTAGCAGCACTGTTAGTGTCCTAACCTGTGTGATACCCACGGAGGTGGCTATGTAAACCGTGTCCTGCAGCATAAGGCAGTATGTGTGTATCAAGGAGCTTTGCCATTATACATCAGGCCATGGGTGTCACGTGCAAGATGACCCTTGCACATCATTGTGGCTTCCCTAGCATGTAAGCACACGTTGACAGCCAGCGGATACCCTATGAATTACATTGGAGACTGAGCATAATGTAGACATACAACACCCTTCCCACATATAGTGGTAGCATACCTGGTGAGGGTATGTTGGCAACCAAGATCAGGCTCATACTGGCCTGTGCCACATGCTGAGAGATCCATTCTATGTTCCCTATCATGTAGTCCAGGGAGGTATGTCTCAGGTCAGCCATACTGGCATGGTCAATGAGTGAGTCATATCTGTCCATGCCTCTGACTGACCTGTATGCATGTGTTCTGTGGTGGACCATACTGCCCCTGAGGCATATCACTGTGACCTTCACCAGATACAGCCTGTTGAGCGGGACCCCAGTGCAGCACCCAAGACAGGTACCTGACACGTCTGTAGCAGGTGTGTTGTGTAGCCCTACAGGCTGTGAGTGTGTGGCACACGGGATGTGTGTGCCATGTGTGGCATGTGCTCTGTTCCGACGGAACATATGCCTGTGTGCCAGCTGCGGAGGTGTGTGATGCTCAGGCAGGATGCTATTCTGTGTCCCCACATATGCCCCAGTGTGTTCAGCATGCTGCCAGTGCGTGTCAATGTGTGACTTGTATTGTAGTCACTGTAATATATTTTATTTATTTATTTATTTATCCTACATTTGTTGACCGGGATAGTCCGACTGGATGCATGTCCATTTCCAGCGGAGGCCCGGGGAGAAAAGCTACAAGGGTAAGCAGATACAGCATTACATAATACCAGCATTACATATTACAAACAGATTATTTACAGAGATTACATAAGTAAACAAGTTAAACATGTTCCACAGGTTAAAGTTAGTCCTGAGCACAAGTCAGGATTAAATTAAATTACACAGTAAACTGGTTAACAGATTTTACACATTCGAGTTAGCCAGGCTTGATACACTGACATAGCCAGTTAAGTGACAAATGTTGTTTGAGTCTAGTGTTAAATTGACCTAAGGTGGAAAGTAAGGTAATATCAGCTGGAAGTGAGTTCCAAGATCTACTTACAGAGTTTGCAAAGAGAGAATCACCGGCTGTGTTATTAAATTTGCTCGTCTGAATTAGTAGTTTGTTAGAGGATCAAAGCGGTCTAGGATTGTTATAGGGGGTGATAATATTTAAAGTGCAGGAGTATTGTCCGGATTATAGAGGATTTTATAGGCCATAATCAGTTGGTTATACTGTATTAGGCTGGGTAGTTCAATCCAACCAAGCTGATTTAGATTGATGCAATGATGTGTCCTAAAAGGCAGCCCAGTGGCAAACCTGGCAATGTGGTTGTAGCAAATTGAGTGTTTGTTAAGGACAGTCTTGTTCATATTCGAGAGTAGAGGGGATGCATACAGAAGGGTTGAAAGAAGGTGTGAGCGAGCTATGGCAATTTTAGCTGGAGGGGTTAGGAAGACTTTTATTCTGTAAAGTGACCCTAGTTTTTTATTGATGGCTTTGATAATTTGGTTAACATGCAGGTCACATTTGAGATTATTGTCTATGATGACACCTAATAGTTTAGTAGATGGGTCAGGGGAGATTATTGTGCCATCAGTTGATGTTATGGTAAAGGTGAAAGCGGTAGACCTACGTGTTGGTGAAATAACAGCAGTTTAGTTTTTTTGGGATTTAGGATCAGACGATGTTCAGAAAGCCAGTTTTCAATTGTATTAAAGGTGGTCTGGGTAGCTGACCATAACTCTACTGGAGATGTGGCTGAGCAGATCAGAGTAGAGTCATCAGCATATTGGATACAGCTGACTTTTGGGATGACAGTATAAAGGTCGTTAATGAAGATGGAGAACAGCAAGGGCCCTAGTATAGAGCCTTGTGGTACTCTGAGGGTGTTAGGTAGAAGGTTAGAGAGTTTGTTCTGCCAGAGGCCAGCCTGCTGTCGACCAGACAGTGCAATGAATGTATTGCATGTGTGGAGTGTTAGTACTGGAAGCTTTTGTAGGTATCTGCATAGGTCCATGTGATGGCCTCTGCACCAATTGTAAGCCAGCATTTGCTAATTGCATACAGCCAGTTGTGTACTAATTGCAGTTCTCACTGTAATTTCAGGTCAGTGCTATAAAAGGGTATGTGAGATAGGCGTTGCCCTTTCAGATTGTAAGGGCGGGGACCATGCTGGTATGCTGTGGACACTGTTCTGTGAGTGTAAAGGTTAGTATCTCTCGCATGATTCAGGCTGTGTTGTAGATTCACATTTTTCCATTCCTCTCTCCTGTTCCCTGTAGTAAGTGTGTATGCACAATGACACCTACAACTATATATAGATATATATTTATATATATATATATGTACATATACATACATTTATATATGTACATTAACTGACATTATTACCTACAAGCTAACAACTAGCATGGCTGTTTCTGTTCACACACTACTATTATGGGAATCCAGTAGTTTTGACAGTAATTCTACATGACATGCTTTGGGTACTACACATCCTATATTCCCATTACATTCATCTCTACTATTACATGTTATATTTATTTTAGCACAATGTTCTTGTATAAGAGTCATGGCTTAGTGGTAGGTCATACAGACTAGTGTTTCCAAGGTCCTGGGTTCGGGACTGACAGTGGGATTTTATTTTGCTTTTGAACTGAGTACAGGACCTGTCAATCAAAGTGACTAAGGCACTTTTAAGCAGTTGTAACCGGGTTATTGCTGGTTTGCGCGGAGCTCACGCATGTGCACTGGCATTTAGCTCTGCGCACATACGCGCACACCCGCTTACAACCGCTTAACAGTGCTTACTTTGGCACACACCCGCGCTATTTTCTTTGAAAAAAATGAAAATGGGGAGACAGGAAAGTGGTAAAAAAGGGGTCACAAAGAGGGTAAGACAGTAGGGAAACAAGCTTGGGATTTGCAGGAGGGATGTAGGTAAGGCCCATAGCTGCCCATTTCTTCATCAGCAACAGCTGTGCATATGTATGTAATTTGGTGTGACATTTGAAACCTTCCACCCCTGAGAGAGGTGTCAGGACAACAATAATACTTGTTGTACAGCCAATTGTAATTGATAGTTTCCATGTCCAGCAGACATGTGTGCAGAATGGGCAGCTATGTATGGGGCGTAATTTTTCTGTGGGTATAGAGTGCCCTTTTTTTTTTTTTTTTCAGGTGAGAGTGGTATGTCAGGTGAAGGAAGTCGGTACAGCTGGGGAGGTAGGTTGGGTAGGTAAACAGACAAGACAAACAAGACGCATACAGGGGCGTTGTATGACATGTGTGGGTGGGTTACACAATTGACGGGGATGGAGGTTTGGATATCCAGAGCCCATGAGCCCACAGATGGCAACAGTGGAACTGATATCCCCACCCATATGCAGTTGCCACTGTTCCTTCACTTCCCAGGACGGGGCTGTGCTGGGGGCTGTGTAGGCCGGGCAACAGACATGCCCGTAAGTTGTGCCACCCCTGCCTCAAGCTGGCGTAGGGGCTCAAGAACAGAGTCCCGAATCTCCCTACGCACCACAGTCCGGACGCTAAGGAGGGTGAGTGGTGGTTCTCCTCTGGCCACACTTGCAGAGGGGGGGCGAGCCCCATCCCCTGCAGTGCTTCCACCTGCAGGTGGCACAGGGCCACCGGAGGAGGGTCCAGACTGGGCACTAGTGCCAGGTGCACTCGCCAGCTGAGGTGGGAGAGGTGGGTCCGCTGGAACCCGCCTTCCCTGTCATCCTATGTTTTGCATTATGTCATGACAGTTTGGGTTAGTGACATATAATACCATTCACAATTAGTTGTAACAGCATGCATTAGTATTCCCATTAACCAAACACCCAGATATTCACACCATTGAACAGCGTGCATAACACATGCATAATTTGAACAGCAATACACAGTCCAATAACATGCAGCTTTAATTGATGGCAAGAGGCCATCAGGTTTGGATGTATGAACAGGGCAGATGCATCAACAGACATGCAAATATATATGACCCAACAGGACAAACGTCCAGGGGTGTTAATTGTAATTGCACATACCATTTTCACGTGGAATGGGTTATATGTGGTTATAGGGTGGGGTGAAGAAAATAATATTAACACCTTCAAATACCAATACATATGCTGTACATTTCTAATAGCTACAGATATATACACACTACTGTTTTAACTACAGTTTCCTATATGATAACTATTTCAACTTGGTGATAGGACTGTTACTGCAACATCAATATATATTTTATTGCTCTTCATACACATTCATATCTAGCTTTGTTCGGCTATATCATCCTGCTACATTTGCTTTATATAGCTATAGACAAGTGTGGATGTTTGGTATATCGGACAATCATACTATCTGCATATTGCAGTCTGAGAGCAACATATCCAGATTTTGGGATACACATTCCAGATGCAGCAACACTTTGAACAGATTTCGCTGCTTGGTTTTGATTCTCACATGCATTTCATTCTGTCTTGACTGCAGTATACTTTATTCAGGGGTTATTACTATTGTATTGCTGGATTCATGACACTTTCTCACACTCTCTCACTTGTTTTCATTTTACTATTCAGGATGGTGCTTACTTCTAGGCTTTATTGACATGTTTTACCTTTAGTTATTACAATCCTTTCCAGCAGTCTCACTTCTGTCATGTTTCAGTATTTCAACAGGTATATATTTCACACGTGATTTCATCATCTTCTGCAGCTATACTTTTCAGCCTGCTGCAGGTTGTGTACTATTTTCTTACAGGTGGGGCATTTTTATTTCAGAATTTATGTCAGACATTTTCATTTTTCTGTTTGGCTTACAGGCTGCAACACACTTTTGTAATCAAGCAATACTTGCAGACACTTTCACACTGTTACTTGCACATTTTATTCCTTAGTGACTACATTGCACTCTTTTGCTGACTGTCATACTTTTATATTTCTTTACAGTTACTGGTAGTGGATTACTGACCTGCCTGGTGGCAAAACCCGCACCAGCCTATCACCATAGGCTCTGCGGTTCGCAGAACGGACACCTGCAGCTGTAATATAAATGAAGTAATATTGGAATACACATCTCCATAATATCAGCTAGTTTAATTTCTTACATACATAATTAAATGTAACTTACTCAGTAGTGGGGCGTTGGGCATTTGCCGGGCCTCCTGGATCCAAAGGTTCAGTTGGTCCTGCTTGCGTCTCTTCAGGTCCGCATGGTGGTGACGGACCTTCTCACCAGTCCTTGGAATCCCTGTGGCACTGGTGAGATCATGAGCCAACCGGTCCCATGCCTCAGCCCTGTATGCTCCCCAGAGGACCTGGCCCTGCATGAGTTGGGCCTCATGATTGTGGACTAGGAGCCAGACCATGTACCTGGACTCCTCAATGCCCCACCTCTGTGCTCGAAAGCAACTACCCTCTCCTACTCCTGTCATTCTGTCTGCAGTTCAGTTCTACAATCATTTATGCTGTGTATTCCCGCCTATGGGGCTTATATAGTCCGTTTTTCCCACACATATCTGTGATTGGCCATTTTGGAATTGTATCAACTTCAGTAAACCTGCATTGTCATGCTCCAGTTTGTATTCATTCCTATATATTAGCTATTATTGCATTTATAGGTACTGCTGTCATGGCTTAGTGGTTTGGTACCTTGACTATGGTGTATAGTATCCTGGGTTCGAACCTGGCCACTACTTTTTATTTTTTATGACTGTCTAGACAAGCTGAGGGGTGTGTCTGTGTAAAGGCATTCTGATGCGGCTTGCTCAACGTTGCCCGTCGGTTAGCTTGTTTGCGTGCGCAGCTCAGCAAGCGGTACGCTGGTTTAAGCCTCATTTGGCTATCGGCACGCATATTACGCTCAGCTCAGCTAGGGGCACATAGATTCAGTGTGTTAAACCACTGCTCAGCTACGGGCACTCATTTTGTACCAGTTAAACCACTGCTCACCTACGGGCAGATGCACTCACCCTATTAAACTGTAGCTCAGCTATGGGCACATCTGGCATTTTTTATTGCTTTGTTACCTCACATTTCTTCAGTATAAATGGGCTATTTCATTACATTTTACATAAAATGTGATTTTATGTGTACATATTTGTCAGGGACTTGTTTCGTGCTTATTTTGCTAAAAATATAAATTGGTGTTGTGGGGGCTTGAACCATGAATGCCTGCTCTTCAGCCAACATCTCTACCACTACGCTATTGCGTTTTGGCTTACTTTGCATATTTAGTTCTTATATGCTTTCCCACTGACTGCTAACTGTAGCTGTGCTACGGGCATGCCCGCGCAAGCGAGCGCACTCACGGTTAAACATCTTTACAATTTAAAAAAAATTATGTGATGTTCATTTGTACATTTTATGTTCGTAGTCTGTGGGGACATGTGTTGTGTTGTGTTTATTCACATTTCCATGGACTCTGGCGTGGGTGTTTACTTTGGGCACTTTTACTCTTCTGGGGGCGTGTCCGCTTACAGGGCTCGGCCTACGGACATGCCCCCTACTGTCTTACATGAACCGTGTTAGCCTTTGGTGTGATTCAGCATGCTCTCATGAATATGCAGAGCATGCTGACATCACTCCATTTAACTGCAGCCTCCGTGTATGAGTTATAACTCTTACATGGAGGCTTCGTGAATCCTGCCCATTGTCTTTTGATCATTGCTTAGCTCAGTCACATGAACATTAATTGCTTTCTGTGATAATGGTTAATGTGTCATTTCCATCATCTTACATCAAAAACTATTAAATCCTTTTATGGCTTCCTTCCCTGTGACCTTCAGAAGTGCTGAATACTTTACATTTTCTGTTTCTCTGCAATTCCACTTGTACTGAGATATAGCCCAAACGTCTGCAGCCATGCATTCTACTTTTCTGATCATTGGTTAGTAGACTTTTACTAAAATGAGAGTTGATGCTTCTGTGACTTTATGAGAATTATGTGAGATAAAGTTTAAAATGTTGAAATGCAAGACACTGGAGGCAAGTTGGTGTCTTGCTATTTCTCATGACATCTCACAGGGGAAATGATCATCTAGTTTATTTATATCTGTGACCAATACTCCAAAAACACTCTTTAGGTATCATGTACCATTCTGACACTATGCACTACTCGTATCTTAAACTGTCAGTATGGGTAAGTAAAGAGAAAGAAGTATGGTGGCTGTTAACAGCTCAAGTTGTTATATTTCAACATGTCTATTATTAGTTCTTCGAAAAACCTTTCAACCTAATGCTACATCGTTGACCTGTATTCAGTGAAATTCACTTTCGCGATTCACTGAATATTTAAAGGGCAAACAAATACTTGCCCCACAACCCAACACACCTAAATCTAGCTAAACCAAACCCATCCATATGGGGGGGGCTGCGCCCCAACACTCCCCTACCTAAATATACCAACTCCGAGATCGCACTGCAGTGGAGAATAGATCAAAGTTGTGTAGTTGGCCAACTATGTCTTTGCCCTGTAAGTATTCAGCAAATCACAGAAATGAATTTCACTGAATATGGGTCAATGATGTAGAATTCAGTGGAAAGGTTTTTCGAATAACTGATATAGACCCATTTCAAGTGAACAAGGCTTAGAGGCATGATACATTTGACATACAAATCCAAATTAGCTTACATTCAGATATGCAAAGTTGCATTACTCATATACTGCAGAGGCAATCAATGAAAGTCTCAGCAGTTGCCAAAGGACAGAATTTCATGTGCTGCACATAAGTCTGCAGCTGCATACCTACTCAACAGGCATACAGTCATGTCAGGATTGGTAGGAACTTACCTTCACCTGGTCTGAAGCTGTCACAACATCAGTGCATTCCACAATTGATTTTTGGTAGTTCACTTGTTGCCTTTGCCTCAGGAAAAAAATAGAAGTATAGATTAAGAAAAAGATCCAATGTCTTAAAAGTTCAGAATTCTACTTTACTGGCTCCTTATTAGAATGAGATGATTCATAATTGTGAGTCCTGCAGTTTTAAAAAAATAAAGTACTGTCACATAAGAAATACAGTGAAAATGGGTGTGAGGGCTTTGTCAATCATAAATATCATTGGTGACTTCTGGTTATGGCAGAATGTTGATTGGATGACTAACAGCTTGGTCCATAGGGGAATATATCAAAGTTCACTCCTCTTTTGCTTCCAAGATAAGATAATGCAAACATGTGAAGGCACAATAAGTTAGCATCACTTTGAATGTCTCAGAAACATAAAATGTCTAAGAAGAGCCAGTAAGAGCTATCAAAGCCTCCTTGATCCTCTGAAATACAGGGCTGCAGTTACAATATGACTCAACAATGTGGCATGGAGAGAGGAGACAACAAAGGATACCTCTCAAATGTTCAGATTTTCACAGAATGTCCAGATTTTGCCTCATATTTTTGGTCCATTTTTCATAAAATTGTGGTTTTCTAGCAAATTAGTGGCAAACCATTAAAGACTGAAGTTAGAAAATAATGACAGAAATTTAAGTTTCAGATGCCATACACTTCAGAACATTTATGCTAATACAAAATCTCTTATTTTATCAACTTTCTAAGTTTGTAAGAGCAATATTTTAAAATTATCCCTATTTTTGGTCTTTGTCCCAGTTTTATTAATGACTTTGTCCAGATTTCTTACTCTAAGAGGTTGAGAGGTATGAAGGAGACCCAAAGGCATTGTTAACTCTGATTTTAGAGAAACTAGTGTAAATTGAAAATACAGTGGATGGCTATGTGGTGAAAACAGTATCAAGGCTGTCCCATACTGAAATGTCTATTGCTCAACATTCTTATTTGATTATAGAACTACAAAACTATGTGAAGCAGTCCCACATGTATCAGATATATAACCAAGTTAAAATAGAACAACTTGAACAGAAGCTGGTGGATCGGGGAGACAGACCCTGAAGAAAAAAACTTGAGATTTGTGGGATATTCTGGAAAAAAACGGGAAGGAATATGATGGATTGTATGTACAGGCTGTTAGCTGAATGAGCAGGGGTAGCAAAGGAAGACATTTTGATTGAGCATGTTAAATGTTTTCACCAGTGCAAGGAACTGGTGGTAGGAAACCAAGAAAAGTAGCTCAGTTTGCCACTTACAACTTGAAAGAAAGAATCCTTTCTAAGTTATAGTCACCAGGGAGAAAGGTGTATTATGAGGAGGTAAGGATATTTGCTGAGCAGGACTATAACATGGAAACATGAAAAAAGAGGAAATATTAAAGTAGGCAAAATTTCAGATAGTATATCCAGCTAATATTAAGGTATGTTTCCCACTTGGAATTAAAACATATGAAGATCTATATCAAACATGCCAAGAGTTAGAAGCCTGGGGAGAATATACTGTAACGTGTGGAACAGAACCTTCAAGTGGCAGTATACAGCATCTGGAAATGGTGAGGCCCTATGAGACCAGGGCAAAATCTGTGCAGCCATTGCCATTATTTAAGTAAAAGATGCAGCAGAGAGGGAAAACACTGGACACAAGTGGAGGAAATAATGAGACTATCTAAGGACATTGATAAACATATGTATGGGAGCAGCAAGCCGCGTATTAGGTAAACTATGATTAAACATTGGCAAAATGACTTTAAGGGAAACAGCACAGTTATGTACTAAGGCAGTAGGACTGATATAATGAAACACAGATCGATAGAAATACTGTTTGCTAGCTGTAGTTTGTGTTTGTGAATAAACAGATACGAAAGTATAAGGTGAAAGATAAATTAGGAAACAAGAGTACTTTTGATCATCAGCAATCTAAAACACAATGAAAACTGAAATGGGTTGTCTGATTGGCATGCAGGCTACTTCTTGCTTTCAAGTGTCCACCCAAAGAGCTACCTTGGAAGGACAATGAGTGTGAACTTATGAAATGCATGTTATAGTTACCTAAATCTTGCCTCTAGGCACAGTATGTATTTCTTGGAAAATGTTTACTTTGTAACAAGCAAACCATAACAATAACTGCATAACAAATAGCACAAATGGATTGTCACCATACAAACCGAAAAAAAGAAACATCTAAGAGTCGGGTTTTAGGCAAAGAACATGAGGAAGACTAATAAAGATGAAAAGGACTGGAGGTAATAAAAACAGGAATAATAATATAGTAGATGAACAAGGGTCAGTAAGACAAAAAAGGGGAATAGTAAAAGTTCTCTCTCCAAATGTAAATGGACTTGGAAATCTTGTTAAGAGGAGTAAAGTGATGAATTATATACATAAGCTCTGTCCACAGCTGTTACTGATGCAAGATATGCACATGACCCAGGAGGAACACAGGAAGTTGTTCAAGTTTGGGTATGATATGGTGATCTGTCAGCAGCATACATAGAGGCTAGGAGAAGAGGGGTAGCCTTATTAGCAAATAAAAGAGTAAAATTCCAGAGACTATATTACAAGGAAAATGTAGATGGATGGCACATAATGGGAACATTTTTAATAGAAGGCAAAATTTTATTTTTATTTGACATTCGTTTACCGGGAATGTCCAACTGGGCTAGTAGCTCATTTTCAGCGGAGGCCCAGAGAGAAAAGTTCCACATATAAAAAAGTATAATATTTAAAAGGAGTATACCATTAAAATAAGTTCAGCATTTTGATAAACAATCTGAGACAGGGTACAAACATTACAGTTATTGTAAGATCAAACTAAGACAAATACTATTTTTACACAGAATTAAATAACATAGATATCCTGAGGTCTACAAAAATTAATTTGCAGAAATCAGGTCATCATTCAACTGTTTCTAAAACAGAGTTGAGAAAATACAAGAAGTATGACTACATTCAAAATGTGGATACAAGTATCAGAGTCGTGGACAGCAGCAATCAAATCTGGAGAACATTGTACAGTTTATCAGAGAAATTCTGATGAGGTTTCAGATAAGCAGACAGGAAAAAATAAATAGTGGGAGTGAAGACAGGTGAGTAGGGATCTAGAGAAAATTATTGTTGCAGTCGGTGTTTGGAGAGATTACTAGAGAACCTGGGGTTGACTAGACATTTGGCAAGGAAAGAAGTAAAGCAGAATTAAAAAAAAGAAAAAGTGTTAGAGTATTCTTCCATTAATAGTTTCTACAGATTATCAAAGACATCTCAAGATGATGTCAGATAAAAATGCCTGGAAGTAATGGAGAACCTGGATAGCATAATAGCATGGGCTGTTGACTTTAACTTTATAACTTCAGCTTGAGACATCAAAAGAGGTCCTAGATGACTAATAATTCTTAGAATAGGCAAACATTTTGAGCAGGTTATTAGACTGATGGGGATGGATGATGTCTGTGTAAAAGAGACAGAAACAGAAAAAAATCTTTATTTATTTCTCCAAGATGTATAATAGATTTTCTCTGCACAGACCGAATTTTGGTATCTGTAGAACATAAACAGTTAATAAGGGAATGGTAAGCTTTCATACAGCATTCTCTAACTATGCCCTACTAAGGATGTTTATTTATTTATTTATGCATTTGTCTTTGTTTACCATGAATGTGTGAGCAGGCAAAACACATTTCACCAGAATCCTGGGGAGAAAAGCTCCAGGAAATATATTTAAGATGCTCAAGACAATAGAATTTTTTAACAAACATACATTACATAGATAGTTCTTAAGACATCTAGATACAAACAGGCAACAAGTTCTGCAGTGACGCTATGCAAAGATGAAACAAGTATTTCTTCTATGGTGACATTGTACATGATATTAAATTCCAAGCATACATCATCTAGTATCCAAACAGTTTATATGCAAAATACATGTGGTAAGTTTATAGCTGGACCATTACCCTATAGAGTATTGCACTGGAGATTAACCGTCAATCAGAATACTTCAAAAATGTGTGGCTAGTATGTATAACAGCAGAGATAAGAGTACCCTAAACTGGAAAGGATCCTATCACAAAGTGAGAGAGAGGAAAATAACATTGGGTAGTGGAACTCAAAAGGAAGGCAACAAACAAGAGGAAAAATGATATGTTTGTCATACAGCAATGGCAAGATTGATTAAGGGAGATACAGTATCAAAAATCCTAGTAGTTCATGGTATGGAAGGTCATACTTATGAAGTTATATAGGAAATGGAATTGAAATTAGAGAGGGAAAGACAATATAAGAGTTTGGCACTGAGAGGAAGATGGGTGACTGATTCCTGTAAGGCTATGAGAGAGTAAGACAGTAGCAGTTACAATAATTCCTAAACCAGGGAAAAATAATTAAAAAATGTTTCATCCTGACCCATATCAGTCATAAACCAGGACTATAAATTGTTTATGTCCATTCTATCACACTGGCTAACCATTCTAATGCCAGAGTTAATATATAATGATCAATGTGGCATCCCCAAATCTAGACATACATTCAATAACATACTCAAAATATCAATTGCAATACAGGAAATGAGAAGGCGAAAGAAGCCTGTATTAATCACAAACATGGATGTTGAAAAGGCACTTGGCACAGTCTATTGAGGCTCCCTGTTGACTCTGCTGAAGGATTGCAGTTTTCATGGAAGATTTATAAGCTTCATAAGAAATATGCATGTGGAGACCATGGCATGTATTAAAGTTAATGCCAAGTTAACAGAATCATTTAACATAAGAAGGGGAACACAGCAAGGATGTCTCCTTACCCATGTCCTCTTCACATTATATCTATAGCCTTTGCCCTTTAGATTAAGGACATCCACACTAAGGGGATTTATGGTTCAGGGAGAAGAAGTAAAGATGGCATTATATGCAGATGATCTCATTGTTTACATGTCAAAGTCAAGCAGACACATGGATGTATTGATATAAATCCTAGACAAATTTGTAGCCCTCTCAGGGTGTAAGGTAAACATACAAAAGACCCAGGTAGTAGAAGTGAATTAGACACCCTAAGACACCATGACAGAAGCTATTCCAGAGATCTGTGGCAAGTATAGAATTAAATATCTGGGCATAGTTATTTTGCAGAGTATACAGGAGACAATGAGGTGAAGAAGGAAATTTTCCCTGAGTTTAAGCACCGAAAGTTGCTCGCTCTAGACTTAGACCACAAAATACAGGCAATACAGATGAATATTTTATCTGTCCTGTTATATGTGTTTTGGATTTGGGGATATTGTTCTTTAGGAATCTCCAGATAGATAGCTGTGGTTGGAGTCATACAGGGGTAGCATCAAACCAAGAGTGGCTTGGGAATACATGATGCTACTGAGACTATTTCACCTGTGGCTAAGGAAACTATAAACAGTTCAGTGTGTTCAAATGGGTAAAAACAGCATGAAGCAGTTCAGTATATCTCCACAGAGTGTGCTCTGGAATAACTCCAGAGGCAATATACCATAGATATGGAAAGTAGTGGCAGATACGCACTGCTGGACAACAGACAGGATGGGGCATGGGAGTATGAATGAGAAGTCTGCACCAGACCTAATAACACAGGAGCACCACAAAGATGACAAAGCATTAATGAACCTTTTAAGGCAAAACCAAGAGGTAGTATACTGGTCACAACAAGAGACTTTACAGTCATTTCTTACCTATACTAGTCACAACCAGACACTACAGTCATGTATTACCTATACTGGTCACAACCAGAGACTACAGTCATTTATTACCTATACTAGTCACAACCAGAGACTTTTCAGTCATGTATTACCTATAATGGTTACAATCAGAGACTTTTCAAACATTTATTACCTATACTAATCACAACCAGAAACTACAGTCATTTATTACCTATACTGGTCAGAACCAGAGACTACAGTCATTTATTACCTATACTGATCACAACTGGAGACTTTTCAGTTGTCTGTTATCTACACTGGTCAAAACCAGAGACTTTTCAATCATTTATTACCTATACTGGTTACCAGAGACTTTATAGTCATTTATTACCTATACTGGTTACCAGAAACTTTACAGTCATTTATTACCTATGCTGGTCACAACCAGAGACTTTTCTATCAATTATTACCTATACTGATCACAACCAAAGACTACAGTCATTTATTACCTATACTGGTCACAACCAGAGACTTTTCAATCACTTATTATGTATACTGGTTACAACCAGAGACTTTTCAAGCATTTATTATGTATACTGGTTACAACCAGAGACTTTACAGTCATTTATTACCTATACTGGTCACAACCGGATACTTTTCAACCATTTATTACCTATACTGAAAACAACCAGAGACTTGACAGTCATTTATTAGCTATACTTGTTACAACCAGAAACCTTACAGGGATTTATTACCTATACTGCTCACAACCAGAGACTTTTCAATCATTTATTACCTATACTGATCACAACCAGAGGCTACAGTCATTTATCACCTATACTGGTCACACCCAGAGACTTTTCAATAATATATTACCTATACTGGTTACAACCAGAGACTTTTCCAGCATTTATTATCTATACTGGTTAACAACCGGAGGCTTTACAGTAATTTATTACCTATACTGGTCACAACCAGATACTTTTCAATCATTTATTACCTATACTGGTTATAACCAGAGACTTGACAGTCATTTATTAGCTATACTTGTTACAACCAAAGACTTTACAGGCATTTATTACCTATACTGGTCACAACCAGAGACTTTTCAATCATTTATTACCTATACTGGTTACAAACAGAGACTCTTCAGGCATTTATTGCATATACTGGTTACAATCAGAGACTTCACAGTCATTTATTACCTATACTGGTCATAACGAGACTTTTCCATCATTTATTACCTATACTGGTTGCAACCAGGGATTTGACAGTCATTTATTAGTTATAGTGGTTACAGCCAGAGACTTTACAGTCATTTATTACCTATACTGGTCACAACCAGGAGTTTTCAATAATTTATTACCTATACTGATCACAGCCAGAGACTACAGTCATTTATTACCTATACTAGTCACAAGCAGAGACTTTTCAATCATTTATTAACTATACTGGTTACAACCAGAGACTTTACAATCATTTATTACCTATACTGGTCACACCCAGAGACTTTTCAATCATTTATTACCTATACTGGTTATAACCAGAGACTTTTCAATTATTTATTATGTATACTGGTTACAACCAGAGACCTCACAGTCTATTATTACCTATACTGGTCATAACCAGAAACTTTTCAATCATTTATTACCTATACTGGTTACAACCAGAGACATCTCAAGCATGTATTATGTTTACTGGTTACAACCAGAGACTTTACAGTCATGTATTACCTATACTGGTTACAACCAGAGACTTTTCAAGCATTTATTATGTATACTGGTTACAACCAGAGACTTGACAGTCATTTATTAGCTATACTTGTTACAACCAGAGACTTTACAGGCATTTATTACCTATACTGGTCACAATCAGAGACTTTTCAATCACTTATTACCTATACTGGTTACAACCAGAGACTTTTCAAGCATTTATTATGTATACTGGTTACAACCAGAGACTCGACAGTCATTTATTAGCTATACTTGTTACAACCAGAAACCTTACAGGCATTTATTACCTATACTGCTCACAACCAGAGACTTTTCAATCATTTATTACCTATACTGATCACAACCAGAGACTACAGTCATTTATCACATATACTGGTCACACCCAGAGACTTTTCAATAATATATTACCTATACTGGTTACAACCAGAGACTTTTCCAGCATTTATTATCTATACTGGTTAACAACCGGAGGCTTTACAGTCATTTATTACCTATACTGGTCACAACCAGATACTTTTCAATCATTTATTACCTATACTGGTTACAACCAGAGACTTTTCAAGCATTTATTATGTATACTGGTTACAACCAGAGACTCGACAGTCATTTATTAGCTATACTTGTTACAACCAGAAACCTTACAGGCATTTATTACCTATACTGCTCACAACCAGAGACTTTTCAATCATTTATTACCTATACTGATCACAACCAGAGACTACAGTCATTTATCACATATACTGGTCACACCCAGAGACTTTTCAATAATATATTACCTATACTGGTTACAACCAGAGACTTTTCAAGCATTTATTGTGTATACTGGTTACAACCAGAGACTTCACAGTCATTTATTACCTATACTGGTCATAAAGAGAGACTTTTCAATCATTTATTACCTATACTGGTTATAACCAGAGACTTTTCAATTATTTATTATGTATACTGGTTACAACCAGAGACCTCACAGCCTATTATTACCTATACTGGTCATAACCAGAAACTTTTCAATCATTTATTACCTATACTGGTTACAACCAGAGACATCTCAAGCATTTATTATGTTTACTGGTTACAACCAGAGACTTTACAGTCATGTGTTACCTATACTGGTTACAACCAGAGACTTTTCAAGCATTTATTATGTATACTGGTTACAACCAGAGACTTGACAGTCATTTATTAGCTATACTTGTTACAACCAGAGACTTTACAGGCATTTATTACCTATACTGGTCACAATCAGAGACTTTTCAATCACTTATTACCTATACTGGTTACAACCAGAGACTTTTCAAGCATTTATTATGTATACTGGTTACAACCAGAGACTCGACAGTCATTTATTAGCTATACTTGTTACAACCAGAAACCTTACAGGCATTTATTACCTATACTGCTCACAACCAGAGACTTTTCAATCATTTATTACCTATACTGATCACAACCAGAGACTACAGTCATTTATCACATATACTGGTCACACCCAGAGACTTTTCAATAATATATTACCTATACTGGTTACAACCAGAGACTTTTCCAGCATTTATTATCTATACTGGTTAACAACCGGAGGCTTTACAGTCATTTATTACCTATACTGGTCACAACCAGATACTTTTCAATCATTTATTACCTATACTGGTTATAACCAGAGACTTGACAGTCATTTATTAGCTATACTTGTTACAACCAAAGACTTTACAGGCATTTATTACCTATACTGGTCACAACCAGAGACTTTTCAATCATTTATTACCTATACTGGTTACAAACAGAGACTTTTCAGGCATTTATTGCATATACTGGTTACAATCAGAGACTTCACAGTCATTTATTACCTATACTGGTCATAACGAGGGACTTTTCCATCATTTATTACCTATACTGGTTGCAACCAGGGATTTGACAGTCATTTATTAGTTATAGTGGTTACAGCCAGAGACTTTACAGTCATTTATTACCTATACTGGTCACAACCAGGGAGTTTTCAATAATTTATTACCTATACTGATCACAGCCAGAGACTACAGTCATTTATTACCTATACTAGTCACAAGCAGAGACTTTTCAATCATTTATTAACTATACTGGTTACAACCAGAGACTTTACAATCATTTATTACCTATACTGGTCACACCCAGAGACTTTTCAATCATTTATTACCTATACTGGTTATAACCAGAGACTTTTCAATTATTTATTATGTATACTGGTTACAACCAGAGACCTCACAGTCTATTATTACCTATACTGGTCATAACCAGAAACTTTTCAATCATTTATTACCTATACTGGTTACAACCAGAGACATCTCAAGCATTTATTATGTTTACTGGTTACAACCAGAGACTTTACAGTCATGTATTACCTATACTGGTTACAACCAGAGACTTTTCAAGCATTTATTATGTATACTGGTTACAACCAGAGACTTGACAGTCATTTATTAGCTATACTTGTTACAACCAGAGACTTTACAGGCATTTATTACCTATACTGGTCACAATCAGAGACTTTTCAATCATTTATTACCTATACTGGTTACAACCAGAGACTTTTCAAGCATTTATTGTGTATACTGGTTACAACCAGAGACTTCACAGTCATTTATTACCTATACTGGTCATAAAGAGAGACTTTTCAATCATTTATTACCTATACTGGTTGCAACCAGGGATTTGACAGTCATTTATTAGTTATAGTGGTTACAGTCAGAGACTTTATAGTCATTTATTACCTATACTGGTCACAACCAGTGAGTTTTCAATCATTTATTGCCTATACTGATCACAGCCAGAGACTACAGTCATTTATTACCTATTCTGGTCACAAGCAGAGACTTTTCAATCATTTATTAACTATACTGGTTACAATCATAGACTTTACAGTCATTTATTACCTATACTGGTCACACCCAAAGACTTTTCAATCATTTATTACCTATACTGGTTATAACCAGAGACTTTTCAATCATTTATTATGTATACTGGTTACAACCAGAGACTTCACAGTCTATTATTACCTATACTGGTCATAACCAGAAACTTTTCGATCATTTATTACCTATACTGGTTACAACCAGAGACATCTCAAGCATTTATTATGTTTACTGGTTACAACCAGATAATTTATAGTCATTTATTACCTATACTGGTTACAACCAGAGACTTTCCAAGCATTTATTATGTAAACTGGTTACAACCAGAGACTTGACAGTCATTTATTAGCTATACTTGTTACAACCAGAGACTTTACATGCATTTATTACCTATACAGGTCACAACCAGAGACTTTTCAATCATTTATTACCTATACTGGTTACAACCAGAGACTTTTCAAGCATTTATTGCATATACTGGTTACAACCAGATACTTCACAGTCATTTATTACCTATACTGGTCATAACCACAGACTTTTCAATCATTTATTACCTATACTGGTTGCAACC
Organism: Protopterus annectens; assembly: GCF_019279795.1. Classification (NCBI taxonomy): domain Eukaryota; kingdom Metazoa; phylum Chordata; order Ceratodontiformes; family Protopteridae; genus Protopterus; species Protopterus annectens. Next base: position 769,013,159 of record NC_056729.1, read on the forward strand.
AGGGATTTGACAATCATTTATTAGTTATAGTGGTTACAGCCAGAGACTTTACAGTCGTTTATTACCTATACTGGTCACAACCAGAGAGTTTTCAATCATTTATTACCTTTACTGATCACAGCCAGAGACTACACTCATTTATTACCTATACTGGTTACAAGCAGAGACTTTTCAATCATTTATTAACTATACTGGTTACAACCAGAGACTTTACAGTCATTTATTACCTATACTGGTCACATCCAGAGACTTTTCAATCATTTATTATGTATACTGGCTACAACCAGAGACTTCACAGTCAATTATTACTTATACTGGTCATAACCAGAAACTTTTTAATCATTTATTACCCATACTGGTTACAATCAGAGACATCTCAAGCATTATTATGTATACTGGTTACAACCAGGGACTTTACAGTCATTTATTACCTATACTGGTCATAACAAGGGCTTTTCAATCATTTATTACCTATACTGGTTGCAACCAGAGGCTTGACAGTCATTTATTAGCTATTGTGGTTACAACCAGAGTCTTTACAGTCGTTTATTATGTATACTGATTACAACCAGAGACTTCACAGTCTATTATTACCTATACTGGTCATAACCAGAAACTTTTCAATCATTTATTACCTATTCTGGTTGAAACCAGAGATTTGACAGTCATTTATTAGCTATAGTGGTTACAACCAGAGACTTTACAGTCATTTATTACCTATACTGGTCACAACCAGAGAGTTTTCAATCATTTATTACCTATACTGATCACAGCCAGAGACTACAGTCATTTATTATGTATTCTGGTCGCAAGCAGAGACTTTTCAATCATTTATTAACTATACTGGTTACAACCAGAGATTTGACAGTCATTTATTAGCTATAGTGGTTACAACCAAAGACTTTACAGTCATTTATAAACCGATACTGGTCACAACCAGAGAGTTTTCAATCATTTATTACCTATCACAGCCAGAGACTACAGTCATTTTTTACCTATTCTGGTCACAAGCAGAGACTTTTCAATCATTTGTTAACTATACTGGTTACAACCAGAGACTTTACAGTCATTTATTACCTATACTGGTCACACCCAGAGACTTTTCAATCATTTATTACCTATACTGGTTATAACCAGAGACTTTTCAATCATGTATTATGTATACTGGTTACAACTGGAGACTTTACAGTCATTTATTACCTATACTGGTCATAGCCAGAGACTTTTCAATCATTTATTACCTATACTGGTTGCAACCAGAGACTTGACAGTCATTTATTAGCTATAGTGGTTACAACCAGAGACTTTACAGTCATTTATTATGTATACTGATTACAACCAGAGACTTCACAGTCTATTATTACCTATACTGGTCATAACCAGAAACGTTTCAATAATTTATTACCTATACTGGTTACAACCAGAGACTTTACAGTCATTTATTAGCTATAACGATTACAACCAGAGACTTTACAGTCATTTATTACCTATACTGGTCACAGCCAGAGACTTTTCAATCATTTATTACCTATACTGGTTATAACCAGAGACTACCATCATTTATTACTTATACTGGTTACAATCAGGGACTTTACAGTCATTTATTACCTATACTTGTTACAACCAGATACTTTTCAATCATTTATTACCTATACTGGTCACAAACAGAGACTTTTCAATCATTTATTACCTATACTGGTTACAACCAGAGACTTTTCAATAATTTATTATGTATACTAGTTACAACCAGAGACTTTACAGTCATTTATTACCTATGCTAGTCGTAGCCAGAGACAACAGTCATTTATTACCTATACAGGTCACAACTAGAGATTTTACAGTAATTTATTACCTATACTGGTCACAACTAGAGACTTTTCAGCCATTTATTGCCTATACTGGTCACAAGCAGAGACTACAATCATTTATTACCTATACAGGTCACAGCTAGAGATTTTACAGTCATTTATTACCTATATTGGTCACAATCAGAAACTTTCAAATCATTTATTATGTATACTGGTTACAACCAGAAACTTCACAGTCATTTAGTACCTATACTGGTCATAACCAGAGACTTTTCAGGCATTTATTGCCTATACTGTTCACAATTAGATACTTCACAGTCATGTATTACCTAGGAAAAGCTCAGGTAAATAACTGCCTCCATATAACATGAATATTTGATTTATAGGAGAATGAGGGATATTCACAGACAGTTGTGAGGTCACAATGGGGTCCTGGTGGAGAGATGAAAAGTCAGCAAGCAAAGGAGAATAGTAGTGCTGAAATTGAATTCATCCTCAAGTCTTGGTGAGTACCTTTGTGAGGTGGACCTTGTTTTTCACAAAATCTCACCAAGGTGACACTGATATATAGACTGTATTTATATAGCATATATCATGGACAGAAGTAAATCAAAAATAAAAAAAGATAGCTGGGTGCACAAGACCCAGGATAAAAAAGTTCCCAATCTTGGTAGGTGCACTCGTGCCAGGACTGGAAAAAATGACAGTGTAGAATCCTCAAAATACAGAAACATTCCTACAATGGGGCCAGGCCAGGCTCAGGGGGAGGATGCCCCCCCTGTTGTAGAAGGATGTAGCAGTCCACAAAAATGAAAAAATTGATTGGCCAAAGAACAGCCATAAAGACAATAGAGTGGACTATTGATGATAAGAAAGAAAGTATGTATTGTTACAATTATGTAAAAAGTCCAGAATTTCTAGACACAAAGGAAAGAAGAATACTTCCGCAGGAAAAACTGTCAGAAGCTTCAAATAAAAATTTGCGTTCATTAATGCAACTAATTTTTGAAAAACAGTATATAGATCAAGAAATTTTGATCTGTTTGGAAAAAGAAGCATCTGAGGAAGTGAGAAAATATAAACAAAATCGAGAGATATCTGAAAAATATAAAAAAGAAATATGGACATGGGAAAGAGAGATTTGATATGGTGCAATATTTATGCAATGGAGAAAGCCATGTTAACTAATATAGAGAAGGCAGTCTCAAAGATATTCAAAGAGAAATACAGGCAAGGGCATCCAGATATGGAAAATTTTACAATAAAAAGATTAATAGCACAAAGATTTAATGTAGAAAAGACGATTAGTAAAGCAGAAGTTAAAAAAATAGAAGTTGAAGTTATGGAGTGCCTGCAAAGTGAAGGATTTAATGTAGAAGGTCTAAAACAGACTACATCACAGCATGATGGAGTGAGTCCCCAGAATAAGGAAAAACAAGAAGATCAGGAGACAGTGGTCAAGGGAAGTAAATACTATGGGAAGACATATCCAGGTAATTGTTATGGTTAGGCTTGTATAGGCCCTAGGGCCAATAGCCTAGTACCAACCCATAAACCTATGTGAAGAAGAAATATGGACAGGGGAAAGGAAAAGAGAATTAATATGGTGTGATATTTATGCAAAGGAGAAAGCAAAACTAACCAATATAAAAAGAGCAGCACCAAAGATATTTGAAGAAAAACATAGGGAAAGGAATCTGAATATGGAAAACTTTACAATACAAAAGATAAGACTAAGAGGAAAAGCAGAAAAAGGGATTAGTGATGGAGAAGTCAAAGAAATAGAAACTGAGGTTATGGAACAGCTGCAAAGAGAAGGATTCAGTGTAGCAAATCAAATACAGAAATCACCACAACAGGATAGAGCAATGGATATCCAAATTAAGGGAAAATCAGTGGAACAGGAAGCAATTGGTCAGGTGCCATATCAAAATATGTTGGAGCCTTCCACGGGAAACCAGTATAAACATTCATTTGAAGCTAGACAGCAAGGAAAGGAACAGTAAACTGTGGAAACTCTGAAGCAGTCAATGTTGAGGAGTGATAGGCCAGTGATTTCCCATATGACAGAACAACAGATGACACAGGATGAAACTGAAGAGAATGTGACACAAGAAGATGCTATAGAATTTTCTATAGAATGCCCACAGGAAATGGAAAACAAGGGATGTAACCTCAGTATGGAAGAAAAGGAGTTAAGAGAACAGTTGCTTGATTTAATAGACAAAGACAGATATATCAAGATTAATGAGAGAAACAGACTGCAGAAGGTTAATAAAACCCCAAAAGTCAGAAGTCTGACAAAATAAATGAACACAGTAATTAGGACTGTCCATAGAGGTCCATGGGATATAACAGAAGTAAACCGAATATATTACTGTGCTGCTAAATTAATAACTGATAAAGTTCTACCACAGGACCACAGTGTAGCGAGGGAAAAGCGGGGGAAAAAGTGAATACATTCATGGAAGTATCGAATAGAGAAAACTATAAAGCAGCTAAGACAAGAAGTGTTATTGTTAGAAGATTATAGAAGAGGGAATAGATCAAGAAAAATACTAAGAAAGATAGATGTGATAAAAGCAATGTGCAGTATTAGAACAGACCAGGATCTATTATGCAGTATTGGAGATAAACTAAAAATTACAAAACAGGCAGAAAGATACGAAGATAAATATAAGGGAAAAGCACAAAATAAGCAATTTATTGATGACACAAACATTTTTTATAAAGAATTGGGAAATAAAGCAAAAGGAATTGAAAGACTGCCAAAAAAAGAGGAAGTAGATACATTTAGAGAAGTAGCTATGAAGCTCCTGTGGAACATAACAAAGATGCAAAATGGACAGAAGATGTAAAAGAAAGAATGTATCTTTCGGCTTTTCCTGGTTAGGGGTCGCTACAGTGGAACTCCGGTCCGCTAATGATTGGCAGTAGATTTTTACGTACCGAGTTGCCAGCTCTGACACACAACCTTCAACGAAGGTACGCCCATTCACACATGTCTCCACACGGAAGACGCTTTCGCTGAGAATCAGAAGTTTAAAGGTACAAGATATGAAATGGGATGAAATGACAGCCAGAGAGATTGAAGCAAAGTTGAGAAAAGCCTCTAACTGGAAAACCCCAGGCCCAGATGCAGTACTTAACTTTTGGCTTAAAGTATTAACTTCTTTGCACGGGGATTTAGCTATGAGTAAGAACTATTTATATGTGCTCCCCGAACACACACCACACTGGATAACAACAGGAAAAACAATGCTCTTACTTAAGAGTGAAACTGCAAGCTACCCTAAAAATTATAGTCCAGTAACTTGTCTTCCAATGATGAATGAACTATACACAGGAATTGACACCGACAGAGTTTATAGACATTTAGAAGAAAACTCAATTATGGCAGTAGAATAAAAGGGCAATAAAAGAAAGTCATATGGAACAATGGATCATTTGTTGTTAAACAAAGTTATAATAGAGAATTGTAAGAAGAGGAAGAATCTAAATATGGCATGTATTGACTGCAAAACAGCATTTGATAGTATCCCACATTCATGGATAAAAGAGTGCTAAAAATGTATAAGATACACCGTATACTGGTTGACTACATTACAGTAACCATGAAATAGTGGCAGAACACTTTGAAATTAAAAAATGATAAAGGACAGATTATTAGCCCAGGGATAAAAATTCAAAAGGGGATATTCCAGGGTAACTCTTTGGCACCATTGCTATTCTGCCTTGCCATTAATCCATTAAGCTGTTTACTTAACAGCTTAGGCCATGGCTACAATTTGGCTCCTAAAAAACAGCAAAGTCTAATAACTTCTCATCTTCTCTTTGTTAATGAGTTAAACTGTATAGCTCATCAGATGAGGAACTGAAAGCACAGCTGCAGGTTGTCAAAACCTTTTCAGATGATATTGGAATGTCATTTGGTCTTGATAAATGTGCAAAAGCAATCTTTAAAAAAGGAAAAGTGCAACACCAGGAAAACATCAGTTTGGGACAAGAGTGTGATATAAAAAAACTTGAGCAAGAGGAAGTGTATAAATACTTGGGAATTGATGAAGGATCAGCAATAAAACATGAACAAATGTGAATAAAGCTCAGTAAGGAGTACTTTAGAAGACTTGCATTAATCCTGAAAACAGCATTGACATCTAGGAACAAGATCCAAGCCATAAATCAATTTGCTCTTCCTTTCCTAACTTATAGTTTTGGAGTGATTGATTGGGCCCAAAATGTGTTGGATAGATTGGATATTAAAACAAGAAGGATGATTCATGCTCACCAAATGATTTATAAAAATCAGTGTATACCCTGATAATATATTCCCTATTCCGAAGTATGGATGGGCCTCCTTGAAATTGATTACATGTATAGATCTGCAATCATGGGACTCCACACATATCTGCTGACCTCACAGGATCCAAATGTAGTGAAAGTTTTGAAACATGAGGAGAATAAATCTAAGATGACATCTCTGCTTAATTTAGCAGAAGCATATCAACATCAAGCAGGAATGGAAATCAAACCAGAAGTAGATGAAAAACAGGCAGCAACTGAATGTGCTAAAAAACAAAAGACAGAATATAAGGTGAAGGACCAGATGAGAAGGCAAGAAATGTGGAAAAAAACAAATATAGTTGCAAGTATAGAAAACTTCTGGAAGAGCCTCATGTTGATCAAGAACAAATGCAGGAATGGTTAAGGAGAGATGAATTCACATCAAGAAATGAAAGGTTAATATTGGCAGCCCAAGATAGTGGGCTACGTACATGCTGGTTTACAAAGTCCTTTGAACATGTGGGAGAAACAGACATATGTAGGCTTTGTAAAACTGAACTGGAAACAGTCACACACCTTGTTGCTAGTTGTGACGCACTAATGGCAGAGGGACTGTATTCTGAAAGGCATAATAATGTGGCAAGACTGCTACACTGGAGATTGTGCAAACATTATGCTATTGAAGTGGCTGAAAAACCCTGGAAACATGAGCCACAAAGAATCATAGAAAATTATGAAGTTTATATCACATGGGATCACCCAATACCAACAGTTCAAAAGATAGATGCTAGAAAACTGGATATAGTGGTTCAAGAAAAGAAGACAAAAGTAGTATTGACCATTGAAATTGCCACACCTAGTGACTACACTGTCTTGCATACAGAGAGACACAAAATCATAAAACACCTTGATCTGCAGGCAGAAACGAGAGCCATGTGGAAAAAAGATACCCAGACAGTTCTAATAGTAGTAGGAGCAACTGGTCTTATAAAAAAGAATTTACAATCGTATGTAGATATGCTACCAATTCATGTAACACTATATGAACTGCAAAAGGAGTCATTACTGGGCACATTGTGGGTGCTGCGAAGAGCACTTTTGACTAACATCAAACAGTGAAACAATACTAATTTCATGAAATTTAATCGTATTTTGACTTAGCAATGGGGTCCATTCCCGTCATGGTATTAGAAACCCAAAAGACTTGGAGAAATTAAAAATGGGAGAATATCACTGTATGATAACCCATGGGGTAAGTTCTTGATGAAACTTTCGCAATAGATTGGCTGAAAAACATCTACCATCCAAACTTTATAGGTTGATCAACCAAATGAGACTTAAGCAAAACAGAGTGTTTGAGATAAAATTAGAAAGAGAACTCAATATCATTATTCCAAAGAATAAGTGGAGGGAGGTATGTCTGATGCTGAAAACAGTAATCCAATCCAGGAAATGTCCCATATTTGGCTAGAAGTGATTACATAAATATTTTTATACCTCAAGTAGATTAGCAAGATGTTCCCAGCAGTAGTTAGTGACTGCTGGAGATGCACAGATGGTACAGCAGGTTACTGGGGACATATATTTTGGGATTGTCCCAGATTAGGGGACTTTAGAAGAGGCCTGCAAGAAACAGCATGTAAACTATGGCCAAATAAGGGGGATATCACAAGGACTATCCTCCTCCTGGGCATGCCGAAGAAGGAAGTTGATGACAAGAGGAGAGGGTGTAGATATGGATAAACCTGTTGGCTGCCAAAAGTTACTACACATATATGGAAACAAGCAAGTCCTGCAACAATTGAGGAGCACATAGCATACTGAAAGAAATATATGATTTGGAATGCTTACCTTGTAGGCATGGGAAAACAGTATTCGCAAGAAAAATTGGGGAATTTGCTTTAATAGGATGAGCAGTAAGTAAACAGTATCATGACTATATAGAAGAGGCAAGAAGATCCAGCCTTAAAAGGGTAAGTCACAAAAGAAAGGGCACCTAAAGACTACATGGAACCAGTATGTGGAAAACTATTGGACAATCCTGGATAAGAGATTAAACATTTTAATTATGCAGTCATAAAGTGATTTTTCATAGATTTTTCTATACCATCACAGCATTAACTGATTTAATTGTTTAATATGATAAATGTCACCTAAGCAGATTTTTTTTTCCTTTTTAGGAAATACTATTTAAAGAAATGAATCTTGATCACTTGAGGTAATATTTCAAGGTAGCAGAATGTATGATTAAGTATTTTATATGAAAATGATGTAGGAAAACATTGTAAAGAGCAGAAGTGATTGTGGCCACAAATGATCACAGTGATAGAAAGACTAACAAACGATGTAAATAGTTGTGTTGAGTTTGTGTTAATTCATTGTATGTTGGTTAACTGGATGTTATTAAATATGCGTATATTCAAAAAAATCACTGATAGCTTGTAGTTTGATCTTCATGGACCACCAAATGGTCATCAACAAAGAAGCATCTGGAAAATAATCATAATCCAGTCTAGATGTTCAACAAAGCAATCCAGAAGAAACTGGTCCAAGAAAAGACACATACAAGTTCAAAGGCAGATAACCAAGTCAGAAATAATCGCATTCTAAACAAAATAAAACAGAGATTTGACCAGGAAAATACTCCACTAGATTTATGTTGACTCCATCTAGATAGAAGGTCAAATCTAAGGAGTTCCCCATTTGCAGTGGTAAAAAAAAAAAAAACAGGGCAAAGCCAAACCATTCCACAACTTGACATAATTCCTTGGTATTTTTATATTAAAACCATCAGCTTAGGCCTCACACTGAACTGATTATAAAATCTGTAAGCAGGAATGGCTAGAGCCATATGGGGGCCAAATTATGACTAGGTCAGTGCTCCATTAAAATATAAGTTTCGCTGTTATGAAACAAGTTTTGAACATTTTACATTCCCTTGTAAACATACTTATTCAACAGGTATCTAGGGGGAGTGACCCATCACAGGCCCAGTCATCTGTTTAAGTAAATAGAGTCTTTGAATAGCATCCTCAGGCAGATGGTGGCATTTCATCCATAATGTGAATTGATCGGTCCTAATTTGAGTGCACATTCACTGCCAATGAGCTTTACCTGTCTGATGCATCCTCAGGATTGCCAAGTGTACAGAAAACAACAAAGTAATGGCACTGAGATCTTAATGGACAGAAATGTCAGATGGCTGATAGAAGATTCCAGTTCATAGAAATGATTCATCCCTGGGGAAAATACAGCAAAACTGGAATAAATTAAGTGCTACTTCAGATGACTTAAAATTGAAAGGTTTGTAAAGCTCTTCAAATATCTTAAAATATATATATATATATATATATATATATATATATATATAGATATATATATATATATATATATATTTACACATATAATTAAAGAACAGAATTACAAAATTATCAATGTCAGTGGATGGCAAAATGTCACACCCACTAAAATATTTATATTTATTTATTTTTTGTTTATTTTATTATTATTATGATGAATAATGATTATGTATATATACCATGTATATGCAAAACATGCAGGAATCAAGCCAACAATCAACAAAGCTGCAAGGTAAAAAAAAGTACGACTAAAGAGTCAAGTGAAGCCCTGTAGACAAACAACAGTCATATGCAATTAGTTTTGCATTCCCAGTATGAACTGTGGACAAACTATTAGGCAGAATGGTAGCTAAATCACTGGATTCTGGCAGTATTCTAATCTAAACTAAAGCCATGAGATCCAGAAATACAGCTGTCACACAATAAAAGTGATAGAAACTTTGCTGGAGTCCAATGGCTATTATAATGCCAACAGTAACTAGCAGTCAAAGATGATAAGAAAAGAGCCACTCTAGTGGCATAAAAGGATAAAGCCCTAACTAATGCCCAGCCAACCCAGAGTTGATTACTGGCACGACTGACTGACAGAGCGACAGGGAGGGATAGATTTTCCCATCCTAGGGGGGAGGGTGCTTGCTGGTGAGCTTCTTAAAGGAGAGGCATAGTCCAAAGAGGGAAGTTGCCCTTAGACGTGACCAGTGAGAGTGGAGGAATAGGAAAAGTGGTCAAGGTATACAAATAAAAAAAGAACACTGGATGGAAACACAGATCGCCAAGCCCCCACAATACCCATGACTGGCCCCAGCAAGACTACAACAAGTCCGGGGGGGTAGGGGAATGCTGGAAAACCCAGCATGAATTAGGGCCAGGTCAGTATTAATGAGGTCCGAGGAGACCAAAAATATTTTTTTTAAAAAAAGATGGTAAGAAAGGAAGGACTTTTGGACCCAATCATAAGGATGCACAAATCCAAAGACAGAGAATATGTGTAGTGACCCACAGGACATGCAAACTATAAAGTAAGTCACATGGTGAAAATCCTTGGGACTAACAAGTACCCAAAACCATAATAAAATAGCTAAGTACCAAGTGCAGGAGATAAATTTTGAACAAAAGTATGAAGTCTCAGAACAGATCCTAAAATTAGACAGAAAAAATATCCTGTGTCAAGACACAATGCAAGACTCACTGGTTTATAGTATATACAGCTAGGAAATGTGAGATGAATTACAGGAATGTCTCATCTGCTAATAATGTAGCTTTAAAGAGTGGGCCAAGACAATTAAACTTAGCTATCTTCAAACATGAGGTACGATTTTAGATGATATTTGGAATAAAAGACTAAATTATTATTAACATAACCCTGCTAGGATATGACAGTAAAGTGAGTGCTGATGAAACCAAGGATGGAGGTAAACCTATGGCTAGCATGCAAAAAAAAAACGATATCATAAAGCTGCTAATACATTATAATGCAAATATGTTGGGATAAAAAGAAACTAAATGCAATGCAAATGTACTAGCATGCAGTTATGGAACTAATAGTAAACAACCCAAAAAAATTGGAGCCACTTGAAGCCTTGACAGAAACCAAGAACCATAAAATACAAAACTGTCAAAGATGCTGCTGAAAAAAACATAAGTAACTTTAGCGTAATAAACTTTTAATCGATGCTTTCATAAAAACTTCTTCAGAAATACAAAAAGACAATTCAACACACTCAATTTAAATAAAAAGTCTGAACCAATAAAAATCACAATTAAAAAAATCAGTTAAAACATAATTGTCAATTTAATTGAAATGCAGTCCACACCACCACTTTCCTTAAAGGACCTTAAGCTTACGAGCTTTCAAAAAGCATTTTATATTCATAGTCTCATTCAAGCCAGGAGGTACATCTGCTTACAACTTTAACTGCCATTCAACCTCCTTCATTTCAACTTCATTTTTGTAATCACCTCCCCTCATACTTTCTGCTACATGTTCCAACACCCCAAAATTATTTTTTTTAAATTAGCACAACACACCGAATGTCTGAATAAAGCATTATTGCTGTCTTTACTTTTTATGGCATATACATGTTCTCTTATTCTTATAGCAAAATTCCTAGTTGTCATGCCAACATAAAAACTGGGGCATACGGAACACAAAGCAATGTAAATGACCCCCTTTGTGTTGCAATTGAATCTGCCTGCTGGCTTGATAGTGTATGTTAAATGCTCCAAACTAATATAAGGCCCTTCACTGATGTATCTGCAGACATCACAACCATGACACTTGTAAGTTCCTAATGGTTTGTCAGTTCTTGGTAACATAATTTGGTTACCCCTAAAATTCTCTAGCACAGACTTAAAATTTCTTCCTTTTTTGTAATAATAGTAACAATTTTTTGTACCTTTTTATAGCTTGGACATGTCCTCTGATGCTATTAGTATTAGGAATATTATAGAAAGAAACTGGAGGATAGTTGTGGATTATTTAGATTTGGCAAAGGCCATGGTGGACAAGTCAAAGTTTGTGTACAAAAATGAAGACATTTTCATAAATCTTGCACCAGTTCCTAGATGTGATGCCGATGCATGTTTTGGAGCAGATGTGGTTTCTATGGACAGCACATGAGAGAACAACTACCATGCAGGTATTCTATGTCATAGCCCATTTCCTTATGATCCAAGGGCCATTGAGTGCATCATATTGCCAACAAAGCTCTGTCTGGTCCACATGGCAAGTGGTATATCATCCAGAAGAGTTTCCACTTTATCAATTGCCAGGTGGTATGTAATACATATTGTATTATATACACTATGTCTGTTGACCATCTGGGCAGTTCACCATGCAGGTAGTTCCCAACTCGGACAGACCAGGCTACCTTTCTACTGCCACCAAACTGGGAAATGTAATTCTGGTGGTAGTAAAAAGGTAGCCTGATCAGTCCGAATTGGGAACTACAAAGGGCAGCTTAAAGTGAGAATTACTTGTTGTAGCTAGTTGTTTGATTTGTTTCTGGTACATTTCCACTTTTGGCTAACTAATATGTGTTTTTACATTAAGAAGATGGGGCTCAAATTCTAGTTCAGTAGAAATGTGGCCTGGTCTATCCAAGTTTGGAAACACACATGGAGGCTAAAAGTGAAATTATCTCATTGGCCAGAGGGTTTTTTTCATTGTTTTAGTCAATGTCCTGTAATTAATATGTGTTTTCACATCCTTTGGTACAGTTCCACAAAGTTCAAATATTTACCATCATTACCTGCGTTCTCAGAGTGTCTGGCTTGCATCTGGTGCCATCCATGGTATAAGTACTTTAAACTGAAATATTGGACTTTTCTAAGCTATTTCTGAAAGCTGTTTTTGTATTTTCAAATTATAAAATTGCATTTTTCTGCATTTCATCACTGTAAAGTGTATTTGCTTTTCCTTGGTCTAGCTTCTACTAATTTGCTTTAAAATTGCCTTAAAGTGTGTGTTCCTTATTGCTGTCTTGCCTGCCTTAGAATTAACTTGTAATTACTTATAGCAGGTAGTTGTTTGTTTTGTTTCTGGTCCCTTACCACGTTTCTCTAACAAAGTGTGTTTTCCATTAAAAAGACTGGGAGTGCAATTCTGGTGGCAGTAGAAAGGTAGTCTGGTCTGTCCAAGTTGGGAAAGACAAAGGGAGGTTTAAAGTGAGAACATTTCATTGGCCAAAGTGCTTTTTAGTTGGTTTGGTCACTTCATTTTGAGTCTATAAATTCAGATGCTCATTGTACAGTGGCATTTAGCAGTGCCATGTACAGTTGCAGACATAAGAAACTAATTCCCTCTAAAATTTCTGTAAATTTACCTAGTACTCAGTTGCACAAAGACCAGCTTGTCTGAGTGCTGAGTACCACTGTCACGCAAATTCACTCATATATAGCCTGTTGTTTCTAACCTCACAGTACCCAAGTTAACCTGCTGTACCACCCCTTTGTAGTTCACCTAAAAGGCCTGACACCAAAGATGGGCACTTTCTGAATTTCCAAGCTGCAAGCTTGGTAGATATGGGCATCCTGAGACAATGTAGGAATTGTCTCATATTCACTGACAACCATCTAACCCTCATAAAAATTGATACAATATGTGAGAGAAGCAATTACACAATTTCATTGGAGGTAAGACTCACAAAAATAATCAGTTTGTTGGTAACTTAAGCATTACATCATCACACATAGTACTGACCCAACACCTAGACCAACATATGCAGAGGCACTTAAAACAACCTCCTTAAACCCCAAGGAATTCCTACACATTTGTCCTACAAAAAGAATCATCAGCAAGCCAAAAAGCACTCAGTAAAAACAACAGTCAACAGAAGACATACATCCACCCCCTATGGAGCCTCAACTACAAAGCTCATAGGGCAAGCCAACATACTACCCAGTATTTTAATCACAGGAGACTCTATTGTCAAACATACAGATGTCCCACTCACCAGGTTGAATATAGAAAAAATAATGGTCACATGTCTATCAGGGACCAGGATCTGCCAAATCACCCCCACACTCACATCATTAGACCCCATTTACCAGTATGACTGAGTCATAGTCTATGTGGGTATAAATGACCTGAGAAGCACCACCATGAAATATATGAAGAGAGCCATTATTGAGCTCTCAAACTATATGTCCCAGGCTGGTGTGTGCCAATCATTCTGCCCTCACCAAGGATGATGCCACAGTATGAACAAAAGATGGTAGGCTTCAGTAATTGGCTTAGATTCTGTTATCATTCTAATGGGGTACAATATTTGTCATCATGGGAGGATATGGTCCACAAACTATGTTGCTTTGCCAGTATTGGTTAAAACATTGTCCAACTCTGTAGTGTCTTTTTTAGGCAATGTCAAACTGACAAACCTTCCAACATAGAAAAACCAACTCAAGTGAATCTAAAGGTGTTCCTGTTCAATGTCAGGAGCCTAAACAAGAAACCCCACTCTGTCCAAGCTTTCTTCACTCTGGAGAATGTGGACAGCTGTGCAGTTGCTAAAACATGGTTTAAGGTCACAGAGAGCACCCTGGCAGTGAGGAGCTACAGTGCCTTCCACACATTCAGGCCAGCTATTGCACAGGCATGGACCAAAGATGGAGATGTTTCAGTCTATATCAACAACAAACTCACCTCAAGACTCATCAAACAGGACAATTCTCTTGAGTTTCTCCATGTCCAGATTTCCATAGGCAAAGGCCCAAGACATATCCTTGCAAGTCACCCTCTATGAGCCAAGAAAGGCGTAACTCATACTTAGACTTACTGGAGGCCCTCATCATTCAACCCAATATCATATTCATAAGCAACTTTGACTACCCCATTATAACATGGGGTACTTGCACAACCCCATACTTACATGCCTAGAGATTTCTGGAATTTGTACAAACAAACACCTTGCACCAGATAGTCCATACTCCAGCTAGAGGTGCAAACATACTTGACCTGGTGCTGGCAAACATGGAAGAATGCTGAACCCTCCTAGTGTAGTATCCTCCTGGTAAGGTCAGACCACAAAGTTGTATCCTTCATAATAAAAATAAGTTCTGTGATCAAGACTAACCCAGTAACATTTAGGAATTACTCTAAGGCAAACTTCCTATTATTAAAGGCAAACGTCCTACTACTAAGTGATAACCTGTTAAAATTTCCAAGTCCCCCCCCAAACCGTAAGAACACATATGTCTATACAGAATTATTCACAACTACCCTGTGTAATCATGTCAATAAATGCATTGATACAGCTGTGCCTACCAGAAATAAGTCCAGAACTAACTTAAAAAACAAACTACCCTGGTGGAGCTCAAACATAAATAGGCTGTACAATGAAAAAAATATAGGAAGTGATGTGCCCAGTATGATAAAAACACTCTGATCAACACAAACAATTAAGAGGGCAAATTAATTCTGCTAAAGCCAAAGATGAGGTAAAGATTGCCTCTCAGGCAAGGACAACCACAAGGCTTTCTTTAGCTATATCCAAAACCTCATTGGCAACACACAGCAGTGTGCACAACCAATCATAAATGGAACCACCTGCACAGAACTAGAATATATAGAAAACCTGCTGGCAAATATATTTATCTCTAGTTTTATCCCCACCCCTGTGACCGAGCTGCTAACAGGAAATACCATCAACCCACCCCCACACACACACACACACACACACACACACACACACACACACACACACACACACACACACACACACACACACACACACACACACACACACACACACACACACACACACACACACACACACACACACACTATCATTAGGAAGCAGGTCCCAGATGTGGTTCCTAAAGTTTAAAACACTGCATAGATGGGTCCTAGTAATATCCCTGGTTGCCTTCTAAATAGCCTGAAACATGACCTATCAGGACCACGGGAGTCACTGTTCAATTATTGCCTCCAGACAGACTTTGTGCCACATGGATTGAGAATTGCAACAGTCATCCCTCTGCACAAGGGTGGACCATCAATGGACCTCAGGAACTACAGACCCATAAGTCTGACTAGTCTCACAGAAAGCCTTGGAAAGCATTACCACTGGAAATGATTAATAAGAACATAGGAAACCTTCAAACACTGAATCCAATCCAGACTGGTTTCATCAAGGGCAGATCATGCCTACTTATCCTGGTGGACTACTTGAGAAAGTCACCAAGGCAATGGACAAGGGCAAAATGGTGCATACTGCCTAACCTGACCTGGCTAAGGTCTTTGATACAATACCCCACTCGGGCATTGTAAACAAACTCACTAATATAGGTATAAATCCCTATCTTACATGTTGGATAGCCAGGTGGCTCTCAGATAGGACCCAGGAAGTTAGGTGGTGAAGATCACCTCTACAAAGAGGCCAGTCACTACCAGAGTCCTGCAGGGGTCTGTGCTGGGTCTGCTCAATTTGGTATCTACTTCTCAGAAGTCAAGGCCAATGTCAAGGGCCTCTGGCTAACCCATTTTGCAGATGATTTCAAACTAGGAGTAGTCATAGACACCCCCAAGAAACTAACATCTTACAAGAGGGACTAACACAGACAAATAACTGGTGCCAAAGCCACGGTTTAAAACTCAATGCCAAGAAATGCAAAATAGTATCCTTTAGGAAGCCATCCACCAAATTACCTCATTGTTAATACATCCCTGAAAGTACAACAAGTAGGCGCAGGGAGTTGGGTATGTACATAGATAGTAACCTGTCTTGAACAACATGTGTTGAAGATAGTAAGAAAATATTCTATTCATTGATTTTTTTTCTTAGGTTTGAAACTAGTCTCAGTAGTAACATCATTAATTAACTTTGGACATGCCTCACATTGTTTTAAATAACAGCTATGTGTTTTCAATGGGGGAATTATTGGATGATATATGTCATCTGGGGGGGAAACTAGGAACAAACAAGTGGGTTTCTTTCTGATCAAATCACTTCTATCCTTTACCCACTTAATTAATAGATGTCCAAACAGGTGAACTGTATTCCAAAGTTTACAGAAACCATCATTTTTTCCAATATATTTACACGGTGATATTTGCAGATAGAGGTTTTTGGGAACAAGGAGGCTGTGGTTTCTAATGTCTATACCATGCACTATGATTTATATTTTATATAGTGTATACAACATTAAAGAAATCATTCTATGTTGATCAACTTATAAGCAAGGGCACCTAGGTACAAGGAAGTCATCATTCCACTGTATTTGGCTGTCATCAGGCTAATCACTGAGTACAACATCCACTTCAGTATGTACCTGACTAGGCACATGCAACAACTGGAATATCCGCAATGGTTCCTCACCAAAGGAATACAGTGTGTAAACACAATGTCCTATGCAGATCACCTCAAAATCCAATATCTATACTCTGTTTCCTACAGACTGTTGGGAGATGATCTATGGCTGAGCAAAATGAGCAGCAACAAAACTACTAGATCTAGGGATTTAAACTTTGTTTGTGACATAAACAGGGCATGTCGAAGGGACAGGTATTCATTTAGGAGAATTTCCCATTCTCTAAAATACACTTCCCATCAATGTGAAACAGAGCTCTTCCATAATCATTTTCAAAATAAACCTGGAACAGTAGATGGGGAAATTGGAAATACACCCCCGGGTCTAGCACCTATGCCTTTAATGGATAGAGGTAGAATGAAAATCTTGCCCTAGATTACATAGACCCATTAAACTAACCTCTAAGGCACATAAACTTGAAGGATACACTTAAGATGCTTGACTTAGCCTAGTAAACACTTATGAACCCATGATTCCTACATCTGGAACACATGGCCTCTACCAATGTTTCATGAAGTGGCACTTTCCACAGGTATTATCTAGTTGGCAGGTACAAACATGACTAACTCCAGAGTTTATGATGAGCCAGTGACATAATGATATGTAGCAGACTTTTCATAATGGTGTTTGCTGTTTTGTGTTAGTGGCTATGTCACACATGCCTTGGAACAATAGCTGACGACCTCCCATCCACACCACCAGACAGAGATGAAGAGAGTATAAAATACTGCACTAGCACAGCCATGGAACACCACTGAGCATGTGTTTGGAGTGCTGAAGTCTCAGTATCATTGGCACTGTACTGGAATATACTTCTGAAATATACAGAAAGCTAACAGTGGTGTGTTCAGTGCTGCACAACATAGTGCTATGTAAACAGTTACAGCAATGGGGAGACCACAGAACTGACCATACTATTGTGTTAGCAGTGAAGGAGGTGGATAAAGATTTCAAAGAGGGCATAGTCATGGTGGGGTTCCAGGCAAGGCAGATGTAAGTGCAATGTGCCATGGCATTTGCATAGAGACAGTGTCTGTTTCACAACTATAGGCCATGATAGGGCATACACAAAATAAAGGTGATGCATGATAGGGCAAACACAGAATAAAGGTGATGCAGACATTTACACACCCATGCTATGCAATACAGTGCATCGACTGGCCATTCTGTATATCAGAATTATCTAACCCACAAATGTCACACAGCAGACATACTACAATTATAATTTAAACAGGTTGGGGCTACAGTGGCATGGGACAACAACAACACTAGCACAGATGGAAGGGTCACATGTGTCGCCTATGGTAAGCCTGCACATGGCTTGTGAGTTGTGGAGTCAGAGATCACATCCTCTGGTGATGTTTGGAGTTACCTGGAGTGGAATGGTGGCCAGGTGCAGCAGCTGTCCTTGTAGAGGCAGTCGTGGAGACATGTTCATCTGGGGAGACCATTGTGTGTGTGTGAGTTCCATATGCAGGACTGTATGCATGTTCCATGTTGTGTGTTCATGGAAGGTAACTGGCTGTCACAAGAGCCTGTCTGACCAAGGGTATGTCTCATTTGGGAGCCCCTACCAAGGTGTGGGGTGCTGTGCAAGTCCCAGATTGTGATATCAGGGGTAAGCTCACAGTGGAGCTAAGCAAACATTGTGAACATCCTTAGGAACCTTTCATCACCAAAAGTGGTACTGATTGTGGAGCCAAAGAGTGCTGTCCACATCCATGTGAGCTGTTATTGTCAGGAGTGGAGGCAACAGTGTAGCCAGAAGACTGTCATCCTCATCTAATCATAGTCAGAGTCAGATGTGACAGATAAGTCTGCCACGTTTTCAAAGTGGCCATGTTCAACTGCAGGAAGTCACTAATGCTGCCAAGTGGGCAGGCATTTTTTGCAATGGTTCAGGCAGTCATCGAGGCTATGAATGTCTTAACATAGGCCATGCATCACACCGAGCACCTCCAACATTATATTAGTAGGATCTATCTGTGTCTGGATCACAGCCCTACATATTTGATGGTTGATGCCTAGGGTAACACCAGTATAATGTAATATCTGTAACTGTGGTCATTGACATGTGTCTATGTGCCTCTTGACAGCACCATATATGTGCATCTGAGAGGCTGTGCATCCATCAGATGCTGCTGGTGTTTCTGCTCCCTGTATGCTCTGTGTATCCCACACATTGAAAGGACATTCCTCAATAAACACTGGTGATGCAGGCAGGCCATCCTGGGCCTCTGTGACCCCCTCAGCCATGCAGGTTCAGCATGTTTCCTCCACTGTTATTATTGTTGACAGTGCCACTGTGTCCACTGACTGTGCCATGTTCACAAGGTTCTCATTGTCTGTCTCTACAGATATGCTGACCTCAGGTATGTGTAGACCCATATTACTGGATCCTCTCCTAGTAGAACCTGTGAAGGCATGCATATAACTTAACTGTGTGCAAAGCTAGAAAATGTGTGACTCCAGATGGCAGGCATCGGACAAACTCCTGCATGCCAAGAATACATATAGGCTATAAGCACATATATACCTGTTGGTGCAGGATGCATCTGGTGCTCTTCTTAGGTCCCCTGGTGACAGAAATGCAGTATGGTATATGTGAACACACTGTGCTTAGATACCTGCCATTGTTGACGCAAAGTGGTATGCCACACAACTCTCCTAGTACATCCCCGTAGACATGTTGGCAGTCATCACCTCTGCTGTAGCTGTTTAAAGTTGAAGCTCTGGTGTTCCAGGATGACAGTAAAGCACATGATGAAGTCTGCATACACGAGTTGGATGATAGTATGACTGGCATTTGCAAGCACTCACCTGCATCCTCCCCAACAGACACTGAGGCACTCCTAATCAGTCCTGCTCCCACTTCCACACCACCTTGTGAAATCACTGTTCTGTCAGTATTATTGGCAACTGCTCTTTGTCTGTGAGCTGACTGTATGTTGTGGAAGTAGTTCCAATGACAGACCTGGCAGCAGCTATCTCCTGTGCTCTCTTCCTTGTATGCAGTATCACATTGGTCATTCTCTGACACACCTGCAGCACTGTGTGGTTGTGTCTGCCAACAGCATTTATTTGCTGTGCCATTTCCTGCCACACCTACTCACTGAAGGTATCACTTACATTATTCCTGTTCAGGATACATCTATTATGCATCTGTAGGGCCACCAATAGAATCTCTGACTGCCTGTCTCTTGTGCTGTAAATTTCTCAGTGCATTGCCATTCTTTCAACATCTTGACAGCCTCATAAGAGCACATTTAGAAACACACATGGATCAGTGTATGTATACAGGAATGTCCATGTTGGACCACACCCACCACCTCACTGCCCCCACCAAATTTGTGATAGATACTGTCTTGTCCACAATCATTGGCCCTCACTACAGTGCCTACAGCACAGTGTCTGTCATAGAAATGCACATCCACTGGCATGTGGATATACATCATGGCCTCCATGTGCTCATGCAGGATCCCCAGCCCCTTACATGTATGCCAGCTGAAATGCCTGTTTCCTTTGCTTTGTGCAGTTATCTCCCCAAAAGGACTACCACCTATTATACTTGGGTAATGAGGCAAGGATTTATGTTCTTTCCTTTGGAGAAAAAGACAACTCTGCCTGCTCCTCTGCTCTTGCTATTTGGATATGATCCCCTCACTCTCTGAATTCCAGTATCTTCTGCCTGTTCCCTATTCCTAAGTGTGTTTGCCACCCCACCGCAACACAGTCTGCTATATCCCTGCCAAGACTACTAAAGTGTAAGCAAATATCAATCAGTGCAAGTGTTACAGTTGTGCAGCCATACACCATGGAGATGTCATAGGTTCATAGGTTCATAGGTAGGTACTAGGCTATCGGCCCTAGGGATCATACAAGCCTAGCCAAAAAATGTACCCTGGCTTTTGCCACCCAAGAAAATTATTTTCCTGTGCCCCTGTTGAGCAGAGCCACAGAAGTGATCCCCGGGGTGAATTTCCCATTTCCCATCCAATCATCAAGATTTTTCTTGAAGAGTGCTAATGAGGAGCTCTGTTTGACATAGGTAGGTAGTCTGTTCCAGAGTATGGGAAGTCTCTGAGACAGGAATCTATCCCTCTGTATGTAGCACAATCACCATATTGTGAGAGAGTACACTATAGAAATTGATACATTAATAAAAACATGAGATATTTCAGCTCAGTGAATTATAGGAGACCATGTAGCAGACTGGGTTACTGGTTCATAGGTTAGTACTAAGCTAACTGCCATTTTTAAGCTTTTTTTTAGCCAATTATCCCTCCTGTGAGACTCACCTGCCTGTTGTGTTGTGTTTGTAAGTAAAACAACACTAACCCCTCCACCCTCCCAACACTGGTGATGCGTTATACAGTGAGCACCTGCTTGGGGACAGCTATGACAGTTGTCTGTACAAATATGATTCATGGTGCTCACTAGCATGAGCAGTGAGTAATGCTACAGGCATCACCCTCTCTGGTGAGCTGGCCTTGCAAAAATATGTGATTAAAGATGACACCACCCTGACCTTCTCCTGCAATGGGAAGGAAAAGTTATGTAGATACAACCAGAATAATACACTGAGGATGATTTAATGGTATGTTACAGTAGACCTGTGTGTGTGTGTGTGTGTGTGAGTGTGTGTGTGTGTGTGTGTGTGTGTGTGTGTGTGTGTGTGTGTGTGTGTGTGTGTGTGTGTGTGTGTGTGTGTGTGTGTGTGTGTGTGTGTGTGTGCATGTGTATATACACACACACACACACACACACACACACGCACACACACACACACGCACACACACGCACGCACACACACACACACACACACACACACGCACACACACGAGTATAGGATATTTCTGATGTCCATGGTTATCCTGTGCTCATTGTCTTTATCTTGTGTTTTGTAACACAGCAGGCGATCAAAAAAATTGACTAACAGAGGGCATGGGCCAGAAACTCCAGGCATTAGGGTACATATACTATACTGCTGCTATTCTTGTATACGTCTACTTGCCTCCTTATTACTGCATCATCCAGTTTTGCATTTCTGGTTAAAAGCTAACCACTACATATTTGTTCACTGCTTTTAGGACTGATACATGGTTTTGAATGCATTTCTAAATGTGCCACTTACATTACTTGTGCCACTTATTTCTGACATATTTATCTGCATGATAGCTACAAATGCAGTTAGCATGTTTTCTCCTTTGCAACACTTGAGCAGTTTACTGCTCATTGACTAATCTGTGTGTGATTATCATTGCATAGGGTCTCACTGCCAGTCAGATTGCCATTTCTCTCAACCAGCCTCACTTAGATTTACTAGCAATACCCATATCTTTAAAAGTCTCTGAAAGTCTACCTCTCCTCCCACTGGCTATGTCCTTGTGCTAACTTCTCTCACCCATTACCTGACTTTTAGCTCTCCCTGTTCTACACCCACCTTTTCTTTCTTCTTCCCTTTCCACCACCTATTCCATCTCTTGTGTCTCAATAACAGCTAACCCTCCACTGTACTCTCACACAAACGCATTGTCAATTGATATTTTAGCACTGCTACAGTACCTCTTCCTGTATCAACAATCATACTGTACTGTCAGTAGTTAGATTTACTCAAGAACATTCCCTTTTCTTTCTTTATCCAAACTCCTAGGCAGTTTAATCTGTTATTATTGATAGATGTGCTTTTTATAAGAAACTGTATATATATATATATATATATATATATATATATATATATATATATATATATATATACCAGTCAGATTGCCATTTCTCTCAACCAGCCTCACTTAGATTTACTAGCAATACCCATATCTTTAAAAGTCTCTGAAAGTCTACCTCTCCTCCCACTGGCTATGTCCTTGTGCTAACTCCTCTCACCCATTACCTGACTTTTAGCTCTCCCTGTTCTACACCCACCTTTTATTTCTTCTTACCTTTCCACCACCTATTCCATCTCCTGTGTCTCAATAACAGGTAACTCTACATTGTACTCTCACACAAACGCATTGTCAATTGATATTTTAGCACTGCTACAGTGCCTCTTCCTGTATCAACAATCATACTGTACTGTCAGTAGTTAGATTTACTCAAGAACATTCCCTTTTCTTTTTTTACCCAAACTCCTAGGCAGTTTAATCTGTTATTATTGATAGATGTGCTTTTTCTAAGAAACTGTATATATCACATTGTTATTTGAGCTTTATCAGCTTAAATCTGACAAAACCGTTATGTTGTATTTGTATTTTCATCACATTATATGTATTGTACTGTTAGTTTTGCTTTATGAAACTGTATGTATATACCTCTGTGGAACATTTGCACTGTAACTTGTGCTTTATCAAACTGTATGTATGTATCTCTGTGGAGTTTTTCTCTCCGGGCCTCCACTAAAAATGGGCACTTTATGGCCCAGTGGACTTTCCCAGTAAACAAATACAATAAATAAATGAATAATAAATACATTTCATAATACATTGACAGATGCAATAAAGCTGTATACCAATGCATTGAGGCTTTATTTTCCTGCTGCACTATTTCATCAGTGAGTACAGGCCCCTTACCTATTCATGTTGTTATTGTTAGGCATGTTTAATGTGGTACTCTGCCATCCTATGACACACATCACTGCATTTGTCTCGCTGTGTATGACAACTACGCATACAATAGTTTTCCACAGGGCTGTATATTTCATGTGTACAGTTCAGTTATTTCTTCCTTGCTTCATTGTCCATTGTGTCCACACACACACACATGCACACACATACACACACACACACACACACACACACACACACACACACACACACACACACACACACACATTACCATTCATAATCTGTGCCAGTTTCCTACACAGCAGTGACAGGGTCATGGCCAGTTATATCCCCCAATGTTATCCCCTTGTCTTATCATCATGGTAATCTCCAAACTCTGGACCCCACCCAGTTCGGGTTTGTAAAAGGCAGATCATGTCTCCTAAACCTGATAGACTTCTTTGAAGCAGTCACCAAAGCTGTAGACAAGTGTAAGGTGGTTCACACAGCCTATCTAGATCTTGCCAAGGCTTTCAACACCATCCCCCACTCTGGAATTATAGATAAACTCACTAAACTAGGTATAAATCCCTATGTCACAAGATGGGTTGCCAACTGGCTCACTGACAGAACCCACACTGTGAAAGTAGCAGACTCCAAATCCGACTTCAGACCAGTGACAAGTGGAGTACCACAGGGTTCAGTACTGGGTCCTCTCCTGTTTGGTATCTACTTCTCTGAAGTACAGGCTAACACAGACAGAAGGTCTTTGGCTAATGAAGTTTGCAGATGACTGCAAACTAGGAGCCATAATTGAAACTTCTAATGATGTGGACATCCTACAAAAGGGCCTCACTGAGACAGATGCCTGGTGACAAAGCCATGGCCTCAAGCTCAATGCCAAAAAGTGTATTGTCATCCCCTTTGGTAAAAACTATGTACCCATGAACTACAACATAGGCGGTAGTATACTTAACACCGAAAGTGTGATAAAAGACCTTGGGACACAGGTAGACAGTAGTCTCTCCTTTGATAATCACATTGCCATAGTAGTCAGGAAATCCTTCTATGTGGCACACCTCATCACAAGAGGTTTCTCATCCAGAAAAAAAGAGGTCATTGTTCCCCTCTACTCATCACTCATTAGACCCATTATAGAATACAACGCCCCTTTTGATATGTACCTCATAAGACATCTACAACAACTGGAAAGGCCACAGAAATACCCCAAAAAGAGGATTACTGGCCTCAAACAGATGCCCCATGCAGACCGTCTCAAAAAACTCCAGCTTTACTCCGTCGCATATCGCCTACTCAGAGGTGATCTCTGCCTAACACACAAAGCTATGTCAAACCCAGAGCTGTTGGACATGCTCCACTTAAAGAAATCCCAATCCCTCCGAGCTGCATGCTCTAGGGACATAAACCTTGTCACCACAATAAACAGAACATGCCGAAGGGATAGATTCCTGTCCCAGAGACTTCCCATACTCTGGAATAAGCTACCTATCTATATCAAACAAAGCTCCTCATTAGCACTCTTCAAGAAAAATCTTGATGATTGGACGGTAAATAGGAAATTCACCTGGGGTATCACCTCTGTGGCTCTGCTCGACAGTGGCACAGGAAAATCATTTTCTTGGGTGGCAAAAGCCAGGATACCTTTTTGGCTGGGCTTGTATAGGCCCCAGGGCTGATAGCCTAGTACCTACCTCTGAACCTATGGGAGTCCTCCAGATATTTGTATCCTGATTGCTCTGCCAGCTGTGTTTTTCCCCTTCCAGGACTTGTCACACAAAAGAGTACAACAACATGCCAACCATTGCTCTTTTTGACTTCTCCCCTTTCTCTCTGTTATTTTCTTCTTTTTATTTTTGCTCTGTTATTTTGCTTCTCTTCATTTATGTTCATTTGTTAAGTAGTAGCAGCCATGGAGTAGGATGTGGCCACCATGTCCTGCATAGGCCATCATGTCCTGCATCAGCCTCCCCACCATCAGCTAGAAATCCACCAGTCTCCAGACCAGCCCCTCTGTATGGTGTTGAAGGTCATTATATTGATGGTGACCTAGTGGGCTCACTGGTAGCTCTGGTGCTCCTTACTTGTTGGGAGGTATGGGCTCCTCATCTGGAAGTGCACATAGCAGTCTTTTTGTGTCGCCTAGTGGGAGGTGTGGTAGCTGGTCAGGACTGAGTTAAGCTTCTGGCTCAAGAACCAGATTGGCACCCTGGAGTATATCTGCATGCAACTGGCAGAGTTGACTATTGGGCCTCCAGTGGTGGAGTCCTCCTATGAAGTGACTGACTTCTGAGTGGATTCCCCCTGGAACAGCTTGACAAGCAGTCCTAACCCTACAATATCTCTCATCACAGTGTTCCCCTTCCTTGTGTGTCACACACCCTGTCCTGTTTGCTCTCCAGTATTCCCCATTACCATTTGTCCACCCCCTGCCTGCCTGCTTATCTCCTTTGTGGCCTTGCTTTTGTATCAGCACCAGCCCATCAGTTTTTTTCTGGGATATATGTTTGTGTGTCTGTCCCTGCTACCATTCTTATACCCTTCTTCCTACCTGTGTTGTCCCACCGCTTCCTTCTCCTGTTCCTTCTTCTCTAAAAATAAAAAGGGCACATGTCCCACAAAAAATATTACATTTGTTCCTCTACCCCATGCCACTTTTCCCTTTATATTGTCCTTCTGTGTATTCCTCTGTCTGCTCTTCCTCCTTTCTAACTGTCCTATTACCTCGTTTCCTTCCCATCAATAAAATAAACAAAGCTGGCACTTTATTGTGTAGCCATTTTATGGAATCACAGCTCTGCCCATGTTGCACATATGTGGCACTTCAAAATGCATGTGAATGAGCATTATGGGCGTGGATGTACTATACTCATGGGCCTGGGTCACATGACTTCTCATAGCATGGTCTACCCAGTTATGCAGTAGCTGTGGTTTTCCCCAATGCTTGTCATATTACTTATAAATATATATATAGCTAATCTTAATTGGACCACATCAAGCAATTCCATTTGCAGTATTTAGTATGGTCGTGTTTTCTTTCTTTCTGAATATCCCTAATATGTGTAATTATCCCAGTGTTCTTAACTTGTCTTCAACCATTTTAAAACTAAGTTATACACTGGCAAAAGTCTCGATAGTCATTTTTCTTACCAGATATGTTCTGAGGGTCGTGTGTTTTAATGTTTTATGTTCATAATGATTTTTTTCTCACTTTTTATCTTGTTGGTACTACTACATTTCCAGTTTATTATTTTGTGTTTGCATTGATGTTTTCATTTATGCTCTTTCATTTGGTTAAAACATATATAAAGTATTACATTTCATTGTTTTTTTATGGCCAATTAAAGAGTTGTGTTATGTGCTCTGTTTCACTTTGTATTTTTTTATTTGATATTCTTACTTCCTTAATAAAAAGATTTTGTCAAAAAAAACTGTAATTAAAAAGACGAACAATGAACACTTAGCTGCAGACAGTCCACTAGCAAGGAGGCAGATGAACTATTAAGTAAGGAATTTCTCAGTCGACTATTCTGAAGGCAGGGTGAGGAGCAAAGAGCAGCCATTGTTATAGACTGCAAAGTAGACAGAATTAGGATGAAAAAAAACAGCTGGGTCTCTATAGCCTGAAATGAGATTGAGTGTGAGTACATAAACTACAACCTGCAGAAAGCTGAACATAAAAAAACATTTCATCCAAAAGAAGATACTGGCAAATCATGGACTCTGAAGAACTGCCAAGGAACAGAGTTGTAGCTCATCGGACATAAAGAAAGGTGCCTGAGTCGGGCACAGAATTCTTGATAGCATAAGTTGTGAAACTTCCATATGGAAGTATTTCCCTGTAAAACAGCTCTTCATGGAATTTTATAACAAAGGGCTGTTCCATGTTACATTCATATGAAGTTTTCACATGAAGGTGTCACCCACAAATAAAGGGCCTATGGTTATAATTGGATGTCTTTTAGGTGATCATTGTAATTTCCCGGGAAACAACTACCATTAAGTACTAGCTGATTAACTAAGTACAAGTATTTGTTGCAAAACACTGTTTAGCCTAATTCACCTCATTTGTAATTAATGCATCATGTTTTGATTTTTGACAAAAAACTACACTGCTATCCCAGTGCAGATTGTGACCTGTGGGGTTTCAGAATTGCAGCTCTGTATGACAGTTGTGCAATATTCATTGTTGACAATACAGTGCTTCCGTAGCTATGTATGAGTACAAGCTATGAGTTTCATTACTATCAGGTAACTAGTTTCAGTGATGAGTTATGCAAAACAAGTTAATGCTCTCATTGTCAATACTAATGCCTAATTCTAATCTTAAAGCATTTAACCTTACCCTCTACATTTAACCTTAATCCCTGCTTGGCATAGAAGATTATGGCTATGAATTGTTTCCAGATTTCCGGAAACACGCCATAGTGGTGGTTATCCTGAAGGAAGGAAGAATACAGTTCTGCCATCCTCCTATGGATTCATCTCTATACTTAATCATGACTATAAACTATCCATGTCACTGATGGTGGTGAGATTGGTGAGGTATGTTTCTCTCTTAGCTGGTCTGGATAAGTATAGGCTTTTGGGGACAGCTCTTTGACAATTTGACAAATGATGACAGGGCATTGATAAGTAGAGCTGCCTAGTAAAGGGAAGGCTACCTGGTTTTGCTGAGTCTGAATGCTGAGAAGACATGTAATTTTGTTGACTGGACCTATTTTAAATTCTCTTGGAATATGGACTTCCTAGAGAGCTTACATCATTGCTGTTTGAGACCTACCAAGTATCTACAACTAGAATTAAGACCCCCTTGGGCCTATATGAGCCCTTTGTCTTAACAAGAAAAAAAAAGAAGAAGAATGTAAGTTGTTAATGAGCTTCTTTCTGGGGTTTTTCCCTCAATCATTATTTGCAAAATGTAGGACAGAGATCAAGTCACTTAACCAGACAGTGTTTGTAGGTTACCCCAGAAAGGAGACAGTTGTGTCTAGTAGGTGACTCTGATTAATAAAAGGATAAAATGAATGAATGACTAAGCAAATAAGTAAAAGCCTGATCTTCGCTTCATGCTGTTTGCAGTATTATTAAAAGCAGGATGTGTCACACAATTCATATGGGCAAAGATACTGTGGACTTTGTGCAAGCAGATATAGTGTGAGGCCCAATGCTTTCAGCCTTAGGCCTAGTCAGATGATAACTGCTTTGTTGTACTCAGAAAAGTAGGGAAATTATTTACTAACACTATGAGGTTAACTTTGAAGAATCCAAAATGCAGATATGAATCAGCATCCTGACTTCCTCCCTAACACCAATCTGCCCTCCTCTCACACTCATGCAGTGCCATCACACATGAAGTTGAGTATCATAGCAGCATTACTGAAACACCAATCTCCTTCTAGCTCCTCTGAGCTTGGTTTTTCTGCCTGTGAGATATAACAATAGAAATAGCTAGGAAGAAATAAGTATTATGGCAGCAGCACACTGTGTCCCCCCAGCCACATGATGATATTACAATAACAGCATCTACTCACTTTCAGAGTCCAGCATTAAGTCCAGGCCTCAGATGCTAAATGCATGAAGTTTTTCTCCCTGTGTCTGTTTCAGTTTTCCCTGTTTGTTCCCATTTCTTCTCAAAGACATGTTACTTAGGTTGCAAGGCTATTAAACAAGAGATATAATGCTGCTAAACTATACTTCCCAAGGGTCTGTGAGACTAACTTCAGTAATTCACATTCATCACTGGATAAAGACAGAGAGAATGTTGCGTTAAGAATATTTTAAATACAGGTTCAATGCTGCTTTGAAATGAACCTTAAGATTTGTTTCTATTTCAGAAAGAGACACCAATGAACAATGTGCAAGCAGAAAACTCAAAACTTTTTTTATTTGTAAAGTGTTAAACATATATCTGATTGAGTACATGTATGATCATGCACACTCACATTCAGAGCATCAACCAGAATGTCCCAAAGTCAGGAAACAACACCTTTTGCTGCTCTTTCAATTAGTGCTAGTGTTATTCTTGGAAGTTTTCATTATGAATCTCATTGCGTGTTATGTTGTGAGACCTGGTTTGGCAGGATGCATCTCCGTTTCCCAGCAAAGGATTGAAATGCTGGCTTACACCTATGGTGCAGCTTCCTTTTTCATTCCTGCACCACAACAGGTTATTTGCAGATATGCAAAATGGTCTAAAAGCTAAAATAGACGTGGTAAAATCCTGTTTTACAAAGCTGTAGGGAATGTGGACATAGTTTGCATTAGATATCTATAAAAACACACTGCGACTCGGCCATTTCAAGCTAGAAGAATAAACATTTAATCACTTACATTCATGTGAACAATCACAAAGGGCCACTTGGTGCCTGTTTGACAAAAATAAAAATATAACGTACATAATTAATCAACAGAACTATGAAAGTGACACATGGACTTAACAAAACAGTGAAGGATGCATTTGGCTTAATGAAATGATTCCTGCTTCTAAAAACAATCAGAAACAAGCAACAGATGCAGAAAGGCATTATACAATCCCCGGGATTCACTAATCCTCCGTGTAAGACTAAATAAGTCTTACATGGAAACTGCAGCCTAAGAGGATGTCGTCAGCGCACCATGCATATTCATGAGAGCGCGCTGACCCAACTCTAAGGCAAACACGGAGCATGCACGAGTGCAAGGGGTGTGTTGGACTGCCGATAAGTCCAAAAATCCATGCCCCTGCAAGTCCCACAATCGTGTAATGCAAATGACATGAGCGAGTCCGCTCAAATGTGTACATACACAACACTACACACCCCCACATTCTAAACCCCTGTACAATTATAAAATGTAAAACTCTTAATTTTTTTTTTATTATTCCCAAAATAGCTGCCCGTATTTGCGCGTGTTTGCGCGGGTTTGCCCATTGCTTAGCCACAGTTAGCAGTTTAGACATCGAAGAGGATAATAAACTACTTATATGCAAATTAATCCAAATAGCAATAGCGTAGTGGTAGAGCCTTGGCACAAAGAGGAGGCATTCCCGGTTCGAGTCCCTCCACCCCCCTTTCTATTTTCTGTATGAAATCTGTATAGAAAAATAATTCCCGACATTTAACTTTTAAATTTAGTAAAAAGCATTGAAATGGCCTATGTAGTAGTGAACGATATTTTATACATATATAAGAAGGTGAATTGGTTATGTATACTGATGAATGCATAAGTAACGTAGCTTAAGCAATGTGAAGCACTGCTAAGCAAAGTTTACCAGTATTAAGCACATTTAAGTATAATTGCTCATAGCTTAGCACTGCTTTAACTAGCACAATGGCTAGTGTTCATGGAGATAGCAGGGTTCCCACCTATGAAATAATTGAGGTCACATGTACATATATGTATTTGCCACTCAGCTACCTGACATGTGCAATGCACATACTGTTGTCATACTGATATGTCATACAGTAGTAAAAGCAAAACCCACAACACATTGACCAACAGTGTCACACACACACTCAGCAAGTGCAGGATTCAAACCTCCCCTTAACTACGTCATGATACTAGAGGAGTACGCATTAACAAGACACGGTATACACATTACTGGGAGTTCTCTTTTCAACAGGTATATTTGTAGGATAGTGACATCATCAGACTTGACAAAGATTAGTATACCACTTTTAAGGTGTTTTACTACTCTCCAAAAAGGCTGCTCTTCTCCAAGGAGATCACACACCAACACACACACACTTGTCAAGTACAGGATTCAAACCCCTACCAAACTACTTACGATACTAGAGGAGTACGCATTAACATGACATGCTATACATGTTACTGGGAGGTCTCTTTTCCACAGGTATATTTGTAGGATGGTGACATCATCAGACTTGACAAAGATTAGTATACCACTTTTAAGGTGTTTTACTACTCTCCAAAAAGGTTGCTCCTCTCCAAGGAGATCACACACCAACACACACTTGTCAAGTATAGAATTCAAACCCCTACCAAACTACTTCATGACACTAGAGGAGTGCACATTAACACAACACACTATACACATTATTGGGAGTTATTTTTTCCACAGGTATATTTGTAGGATGGTGACATCATCAGACTTGAAAATGATTAGTATACCACTTTTAAGGTGTTTTACTACTCTCCAAAAAGGTTGCTCCACTCCAAGGAGATCCCACACGAACACACACACACTTGTCAAGTGCAGGATTCAAACCCCTTCTAAACTACTTCATGACACTAGAGGAGTAGGCATTAACACAATGCACTATACACATTTCTGAGAAGACTCTTTTCCACAGGTATATTTGTAGGATGGTGACATCATCAGACTTGACAAAGATAAGTATACCACTTTTAAGGTGTTTTACTACTCTCCAAAAAGGCTGCTCTTCTCCAAGGAGATCACACACCAATACTTGTCAAGTACAGGATTCAAACCCCTACAAAACTACTTACGATACTAGAGGAGTACGCATTAACATGACACGCTATACATGTTACTGGGAGGTCTCTTTTCCACAGGTATATTTGTAGGATGGTGACATCATCAGACTTGACAAAGATTAGTATACCACTTTTAAGGTGTTCTACTACTCTCCAAAAAGGTTGTTCCTGTCCAAGGTGATTGCACACACACAGCTGTCAAGTGCAGGATTCAAACCCCTACCTAACTACTTTATGATACTAGAGGAGTATGCATTTACACGACACACGATACACATTACCGTGAGTTCTTCTTTCCACAGGTATATTTGTAGGATGGTGAGATCATCAGACTAGACAAAGTGGGTTACATTAGGTGACATTAGGTGGGCTACATAGAAGGAATGTCTAAACACTTTGGCCATGTGATCATCAAAGGAGCGTTTACTATCTACCTGTGTCCCCAGGGCCATAATGACTTTCTCCATACATACTGGATTACCACCTATGTTGTAATTTGTGTGCACTTTGTTTTATCCAAAGGGGATGACTATGCATTCTTTGGCATTCTGCTTGAGGGCATTGTTTTGACACCAGGTATCTGTCTCTGTAAGACCCTTCTGGAGGATGTCTGTGTCAGCCGTAGAGTGGATTATTGACCACAGTTAGCAGTCATCTGCAAACCTGTTCAGCCATACTCCTCCTGTGCTTGCCTGTACCTCTGAGCAGTATCTACTGAACAGGTGGGGTCCCAAGACCAAGACCTGTGTGATGCCATTTGTGACTGGTTTAGAGTCGGACATGGCACCCGCAACCCTGAACATGGGTGTTTGATCTGTGAGCCACTTGGCCGCCCATCCTGTGACATAGCTGTTAATGTTCAAGCTGGTAAGATTGTCCATGATGACAGAGTGGGGAATTATGTAGAAAGTCCTTAGAGAGGTCCAGGTGGGCTGTGTGGACTACTTTCACCTCCATCTATGTCCTTGGTAACTGTTTCAAATAAGTCAACTAGGTTTACGAGGCAGGATCTGCCTTTAACAAGGCCAAGTTGGGTAGAGTCCAGTGTCTGGAGGTCCCCAATGTCTCTGTTTATGGGTTCCATGATAATTTGCTCCATAGCTTTTCAGACCAGGCTGAGTAGACCTATAGGGCAATGGTTTCCAGGTTCTGTTGTGGCACCCCCTTTGTGGAGCTGGATGACTGTTGGTGTATGCCTTTCTTTGGGTACATAGCCTGTGTTACGATTGAGTCTGGACAGTGAATGTAGGTGAGGGTGTAGTTCCTTTTGGGGCTGGTGTAAGACGCAGCCTGGGACACCATCCAGTCCCATTGATACCTGCATACTTGTGCAAAACATACAACTTCAGTATAGCATCCTGTACACTTTACACTACTTCACCCCTTCAGTCCAAAATTCCCTTAGATGTGAGCAATCTGAATAAAGTTATAAACCTAATCTGTACCTATCACATCAACTATCTCTGGATATATCTTGTCAAGTTCAGTGTGCTGTGGTCTGAACTATGCACCACCTACTGTGTAAATAATTGGAGTCGTACTGAAAGTTAGGCCCTGTAGGGACAATTATTGTTAGGTCCCAGTGCAGAAGGCAAGACTTTCTCCAACCATCCCATGCATATTCCCCTAGTATGAGGTGGAGGTATAAATCACATTTTTCATCCTCTTATAGATCTCTGACATGGAACGTATCTTAAAATAGTATCATTCTACAATTTGACTCTACATATATAAGATAAAGGAGGAGACATGAATCCTAAATGACAGCTAATATCTAAATATTTCTGTCTGTATCCAAACTGGAAATGTAATGCCACAAGCTGAAAGTGTGGCCGGTCATCATCTTTAAGATCAAACCTCTGCTTGACACCTTGAAAGTCTTGAAATGTCCCTTCCTTGATCAGATGCACTCCCATAATTAACTTCCTCTGACACCAGCCCTTTAAATCATTCATTCTTTCCAAGCCCCCTGATGAGGTTAAAAACATGACACTGCCTTTCTTCAAAATACACTGCTCTATAGACTGCTATACCATTAGCAAATTCCCAAGTTTAGCAAGGGTCTCCTACAGTATTTTTCTTAACTCAGCTGTAGAAGCAAATATCTATTACAGAATATCCTTTCACAAGTACCCCAACCTAAACTTGTCATCCCTACATCAGCAAACTATGGTCCAAGTCTTCTTGGCCATCCACTCTATCTGCAGACTGTATGTTGATTTGCTTTTTTTCTACATTTGTTTAGTGAGATAGTCTGACTAGGCTGTTGCCTCTTTTTAGCAGAGGCCCATGGAGACAAACTCCATAAAAGAAGACAAAGGTGATCATAAATACATATATATATGCAACACAAAATCAATATATACATAGCAAGAAATACAAATATTTACAAAAAGTGAGCATACAAATTTTTTTTTGTTTAGACAACAGTAAAAATACACATAGCATAGAGTAATAGTTTGTATAAAATATTTTTTGACATTTTGAATACTTTTATTTAGAGTGTAGAGAAAATAAAAAGTAAAAAGGAGAACTAAATTCTGTGAGGACACATGATCTAGGCAAAGTACAAATGATTAAATGTATAGAAGAAAAAGAAAGATGCAGTTAAGAGTATAGGAAAATGCTGTTGGGAACACAAAAAGATAATACTGGATATGAGAATATATAGAACTGGTTAGTAACAATTGAATGTAAGGAAACAGAAGAATTGATTAATTGTAGCAAGAAAATGTAAAATGCAGGAGTAAAATCAGAAAGGTTTAAGTTTTTGTTTAATAAAGTTGTGGGAAAATTGTATGCACTGTGTATAAAACTATGAAACTTAAGGTTTACTAGTAGTGAATACTTAGACAACTTAATCATGGCCTTATCAGTGAGATACAGCATGTGAGCAAGTCTGTTTGGTTGTTAGATAGTTTTAGCTGTTTTGGAACTGTTTGAGGTTTGGATTGTGTCACATTTTATTTGTGGTTTTTGAATCTCAATAAAAGTTGCTTGATTTCTGAATAAATATTAAGCTCTTACTCTCATATCTCATTTGTTTGAAATGGCTATATTTTGGAATTAAGTTATTTATGCAGGACATCTATCTGGTTTATTTAGAATGCTATGAACCATCTTGAGTTGAGTGAAACTTCAATAAATTATTAGACAGCCTGTAAACTGTCTTTCAAACGTTTATAGTTTTTTTAAAGGTAGAACACAAAGAACTAGATTTAAGTTTGATAGACAGTTTACAAACTGCCGAATAAGTGATTGTGACCCTTATATGCACCCTATGAGCTGTCAAATATCTGGTGCCTGCTAAATGCCAACACTTGTGGCAACCCATTTACCCCACCCTTTTTATGGTACTGCACTGCATACAGCACAGGCCACATCTACAAACTTACAGAAAACATTTTTACTCTGGACCAGAAAATAAAAACATGCAAGATAATACCACATAATTTCCATGCATCTTATCCTATTGTTATTGGTGTAATATTCATTCCTTGGGTCTGAATTACAATGTCAATCACTCTGTGTACATTTTCACATAACTGTATAGACAACATAAAGCTTGTGTAATCCTGTGGCACAGGGACTATAATTGTGCATTTCTACCACATTGCCAAGACTGCCATAAGGACTTAAATAATGATAGTGAGTGATGGGATACTTTTCAACTCAAGAGAGTAGTTACTACAGCTCCTTTTCATCAAGATGAGGACCAGGAGCATCATATGAGAATTAAGGATAGTTAACAATCTCAAACATGATGTCTATGGAAGTTTTATATATTTTCCCAGAACAACAGTCAAACATGGGTTCTTTCCTA
Organism: Protopterus annectens; assembly: GCF_019279795.1. Lineage (NCBI taxonomy): Eukaryota > Metazoa > Chordata > Ceratodontiformes > Protopteridae > Protopterus > Protopterus annectens. Next base: position 769,049,238 of record NC_056729.1, read on the forward strand.
CTTTCTGCCCCTCCATAATCCTTCATCTGCTTATTTAAGTCATCTAGGCCAAAAGGTGCCACCAAAGCCTGCCTTGTTAATGATATGAGAGTGGAAAAAGGAAGATTCTGTAAATACAAATTAATCAGAACCACCATATTTTGCACAGGAGGACTTACCACTCCAGCCATCTGGTCCACAAATAAGCTTAGAATAGCTTTAATGGAAAAGGGTTCCTTTCAAATGGGAAGTCTTTTACACCCTTGGGCCCACATAGCATCACCTCCAATTTAAGCACACATCATAGCTCATGCATGAGTCCTGCTGTTACTGCTTAAAACTGCGTCTGCAGTCTTTGCTGCCATCACTCTCTTTATTTAAAGGAAGTTTCAGCCCACTGTATTTTAAGGGTTCAGTCAATGCCTTGCACTCTGTACCTGTAGTATAGACAGGACAACAATGTCTCAATGGCTATAACTTTCACATCTTATTGCTTCTTCTATCTCATCACCTAATTCCCCATTTCTGTGCTTAGTAATCATTTAAATGCATTAAACTTACTAGTGCGAAATTGGAGTGCCCCAGAAAAAATACTCAGTCATTGAACTTGTCCATGAAATCTATGAAGCATATGAGGGAGAAAATCTCCAAGAGAACTCTCTAAATTGCATACATGGGGAAGGAACCACTTCAAGTGGGCATGATCTGATCAAGAGGAAATTGTAACCTCTCTCCATAAAAAAGGAGCTGATATTAAATCTTGTGCCAAATAAAATGTTATCAGTTATAGTTGTGCTTGAATGCAGATTGCATTGCAAAAACTTGAGACCCCAAGTCTCCCAGGCTTAGCGTACCCATACCATTCTTTATGCATTTCATTAGGGAAGTCAACTGATGAAAAATAAAACATTTGTACTGTATAACAAGGAATCCATAATTCTGAAGTCACTTATTATTACAAAGTGCTCTCACATAACATTAACAATATTCTCAAACATCTCCTTTGCCCTGGGCAAATGAAAGCCTGGGTAAACATAGCATGTCACAATCATTAATAGTATGTTATTCCACCATACATGGGCACCATCTAATGAGTCTTTCTCATCTTGACAGTTGCCCAGCAGCACTACTACACAAAACAGATTGGTCTGCATCAAAAGAGTTGCCTCTAATGAGCACCAATTTTTTCAACAGGATTTTACCACCTCATATCCTAACCTATATAGCTTTTAAGGTGTTCCCTCTGTAGAAAACAATTCTGTTCAGACAGAAATTCCCATATTATATGAGATCCAACCAAACAGTTGTACTTATTGATTTCCATAAATCAATAGGTCTTCATTACTCACAGAGGCCAAATGGATTGTTTACATCTATGCAAGTACAAGCTCCTACATCAAACAGCAGAGTACATACAGAAAAATAATGGACAGGAAGACTGATTCACAGTTCTCAAAAAAGTGAAATTCTTTTAAGATGAAATTACATTATAAATGTAATTTTTAAGTGTAATTTCAAATCATAACCAAGATTCCATGACCATATTATTCTAGGTAGTCAAAAAGAATGGTAACAGGACTGCACTTAGATAAATAGCACAATAAAAATTGAGTGACATGGACCAAAGGGGACTGGGTATGTGTAAGTGCTGACATAAATAATTCTGACCTGCTGGGGAAAGTACTGTATTATGAAGCCATACATTCATAAAAACGACAGTCACTACGCAAGTAGAATGCACTATGATGGGTCACGTGACCTGTGGCCATCTACAACAGATGGAATGACTGATGCAATGCACATCCACATGCATACTGACGCTCTGCATATCTGCTGCAAAAGCACGCATGAGAATCTATACGAGGGTTACATAGCAAAGTGCTAATGTTGTTTATTTTGTATATCTTCTTTTACCTGGAGTGTTTTATTAATTTCTTGTTATATTACTATGCTCAGCATATATGACAAAACCTGTTTGTGTATTATGCTGGATGTACCGTAACTGACATTGTCTTTTACCTATGTTCTATATCTTCTTTTACCTGGAGTGTTTTTTATTAATATCTTGTTATATTACTATGCTCAGCATACATGATGTAACCTGTTTTGTGTATTATGCTGGATGTACTGTATTTGTATAACTTGATGCTGGAGTTTTTCTTCCCAGGCCTCCACTGAAAATGGACCTGGTCCAGTCGGAATTTCCCTGTTAACAAATGTAAAATAAATAAATAAATAAATAAATAAATAAATAAAACTGGGAATGAAATTGAGTTATAGAATAGTCAAAGTGGGATATCAAGCACAATAATTCAAAAAAGGACAATGGGGAGGGAAAAATGTCATGGGGTTGGGCAAAGGGGGGGTATTTTTTCTGGAGAAGTGTCTTCTTTTACAGAAGAAAAGTAGAGTGGTGTGAAGCAGGTGGTTGATGTAGGCAGGAGGTAGGATATGGAGTAGCAGCAGGGACAACAACACAAACATATAGCACAAACAATGACTGACAGGGAAGTTAGTGGTACAAAAATGGGGGCACAAAGGAGAGATGTATACAGACAAGGGAAGGACAACAGTGATGGGAAGGAACAGGGGATGGCAAGTGATATACAAATAAGGAAAAAACATAACAGGAGATAGGGTGTGGTTAGGGCTGCCTGTCAAGCCATCTTAGTGTGGAACTGATGCAGAAGTTAGTAATATTCATGGATGACTTCATGGGAAGGTTCTGCCACTGGTGGCTTGAAGGTCATGGAGGAGCAGCTATGTGACTCTGACAATCACATGAGGTTATGCTCCAGGGTCCCAGTTTGGGTTTTGTGCCACCAGTCCACCTCATTTCTGGCTAGTCATGTTACCTGTCACCAGGTGACCCTTTGTCTCACTCCCCAGTAAAGAGTTATGCCACCCCGCTGTAAGCCATAGCAGGGGCCACCAACCAACCAGTCCTTTGGGTCACCTCTCATAGGGTGATATTCATTAGTCAGAAGGCATGCTAGTCTGAAGACAGTTGGAGAGCTGGCCTTCAGTGTGACCAGTGTAGGTTGTACCAGCCATTGATGCATCACTTCCTGCTCCATGGCTGATGTTACATAAATGTAGAGAAACAAAACAACAATTAAACCTAATAAAAAGAAGATGACAGAGAGAAAAAGAACAGTACAAAAAGCAATAATTAGTATGAGGTGGTACACTTTCTCAAGGCAGGCAGTGGAAGGAGAAAATCTGCATTAAGACAGGGAATAACACTGGAGGATATGACTGGCTGCGCCTTTGTTACCATTCTGCAGGACATTAGCATGTGTTATCAGTGGTAACCAGTGTATGTGTAATTGATAACAAAGCAAGGTAATAATCAAACTTTATGAAATGTTAAACCCTGAGGAAAATGAGTTAATGCAAAGCAGTCTTTAACAGTGTAGCAAATGCAGTGTTGTGTGGCATAGGCTGGCACAGGACAAGGACATGCCTAAAACTAACAATGTGAATAGGCAATGAAAAACTCATTACTACAGTAATATGTCAAATGGAAAATAAGCATCCCTGCACTGGTGCGACATTTTATTACAGTTGTCACACTCATGCTATTCCAGGAATAACGGCCACAGTGAAGGACAGCATTACAAGTACAAATCCATTATGACAAGGGTAATAAGACATATGCAATAATAATTGCATATCTATGAGGCAATGAACAATCACATGCTCAACTATTATTAAGGTGAAGAACAGCCTAACTAGAGTGATGCAGTCTGGGTCAGTATACCGGGCATGTAAATGACCAATGTCAGGAATAACTGACACTGATATAGGCAGTAGCTGAGTCATAAGTGCATTTAAAATGATATCTGAGTTCTACAAGCAGTGAAGAAATATGCAATGGTTAGCTTTTAAACAGCAAGGCAAAACTGAGCAATTCAGTCGTAAGCTGGTGAAACAGATTTACACGTGTGGCTGTACTACAGTACAAAAACCCTGATGCCTGAAGAGTCTGACATGGCTTCTCTGGAATGCAGGTTGATTTTAGGTAATCACCTCCTCCTCTTCAGCAAAACACAACAATGTGCACAGCATAACCATGGACATCAAAAACATCCTATATCTCTACACAAAGGTGTACTGTTACATGAGGCAGCATAAATAAAACCTTACCACAATCATCTGGTTGTCTCTCCCTAATTATTTTTCCCATTGATGAAGAAGATCTGGGTAACAATTCATCATATCATTATATTTGTGTAAACAATGCTCATCAGAGTGGGAGATACCCATGACATCACTCACCATCTTATAAGTGAGAGATAGGTATCAGCTTTATATGCAGCACCCTCATAGCTGTCTCTAAGCAAGCATTCCCTGGGCTGTGTATGTGGAACAGGTGCAGAAAGATTTTATCCCCACCCCATTGTACCATGCAGGAGCCCTTCCACACTCAGACCCTGCACAGGCCATGTCCATTCACCAGGCCAAGTCCATGACTGAAAATGGACATGAAGTGCATCAACAGGCAGCACAGTAGCATGATGCTCATCTGAGACACAACAATGCATACGGTCAGTAGTCTGAGCCAGGGTGAAAACTGTGCAGCCATGCCCCTCAGGTGTGCACAACCTATTTGAACTACATGTTGGCATATGGCCATGAAGGGCAGCCAGGTAATGCAATGGTTATGATAATTACTATGCTGCAAATATGTGGTTGCACGGGCAGCCTAAAAAGCTATAAATACCTTAACTGGTCACAATGCATGTGCACAAGGCAGACCAGAATTCATAGAACTTAATAAATATGATAATGCATTGTATTATTTGTGTGATTCAGAGAACATAGCACTATATTACCTAACTAGCATAATCACTCTGCTATGAGCCCTTAACAGTATGATAAACAGTGCAGATGGCCCACTTTGAGAGATCACACTACAGAAAGAGATTGAATACTGCAAGTATATGATATTGTAGAAAAATGAAATATAAGAAAAGACAGGAACTTTGGTAAAGTATATAACATTGCAGGGACAACTCCAGGATATATGGCTGATGCACTCATCTGTCACACCACACTTATTGCCATGTGCAAAAACTACAAAGGCCCTAGCAGAGATATGCCAGACTGTGTTGGGCTAGACATGGCCAACACAGTTATTGTGCATGAAACAGACAGGAAATGTTGCGATGCTGGGGGCACATCCAAACAGCAAACCCAAAGGGAGCAGGCAAAACAGTTGGTGTTTCCATGGTGGGGAGATAATTATCCATGACTCACTGTCCACCCATGACAAGCTGTAATCCTTTAAGGGGTCAACTGTGCAGACTATGGAAAACAGACATGACAGCTGACATATATGTAGAGGCAGGTGACCCAAGGAGAACATGGGGCTGCTACATTGCACACCAACATGGCAGTGGATGCCGGCAATGCAATTCTATGCTGCAGGTACTGCAGTGAGATCCAGTGTATCTGGGCCACATGCACATATGTAAAACAATGTGGCACAGTGATGTAGCACTCATGTTACTGCACTACATAATGTAGTACCTACCAGAAGGATGGGGGGGCGGCAGGAGGGTAAGTGTTGTTCAATATTCACAGTCCTATATATACACAGTGACCATATGTGCTTCCACAGGTGTACTGCAGTCATCATAATGACAAAAGAATAGCAGCCCACAATGAGAAATTTACACCACAAGAGACATATGTCCTGCTGTCCCTATAAGCCTATGTCAGGTGTCTCCAGGCACAAATAAGGCAGATAAAATTTTTGGGGACAATATGGGTCAAGAAATTGTGCAGCAAATAAATGCTCTTGGTGGACACAACTGCACAGTGCTGTGGGTACATTGGAAGGTGACCAAACTGATTTTACATGTAAGAAATATGGGTACATTGGAAGGTGACAACATGATTTTGCATGCAGGAAATAGGGCACGCAACATAACTGCTGCCAGGTCTGCTACTGGAGCTGATCTCACAACACATCATCATCTCACAGAGACAGACCAATTCCTAACAGCACTCAAAAGTGGCATCAACAATACACTGATTCTCGGAGATGGCTTGGATGTAGGAGCCGGACTGGTCAGGGCTCTCTGAATGTCTGTTGGGGATGCCCCAGGTAAGTAATGGCAAATGCCAGTCATGTAGCACATTGGTAGCTCATCTCCCAGGTGTACATAGACTTCACTACGTGTACTTTACTGTCACCCATGAACAACAAGATTTTAACTCTGAATACCTGCAACATAGGAGATGACTACCCATGTGTCTGTGGGGATGCACCAGATTCTCTGACATGCCACTGCAAAACAACACTGGTGAGTGCCTCTGCACAGTGTATTTACACATAACATACTGCATTGCTGTAATTTAGGGATATCAAGACAGCAACAGACACATCATATACTTAAAAGAAAGTATGTTCTTATAGTGCATGTATTTTCCTGGCATGCACTTGTCTTTCTGATGAATATTTAGTGATGGAGGTCACAAATGCTCATCATTACACAGGGTCACACTATCTGTATGTTTTCACAGATTTCACCAGAAGAGAATTCATCAATACTGGTTTGAGCCTGCCTGAAGTCAACATCTGTAAAGCCTGACTATAATGGCATTATATGGCATGGTCAGAGGACACAATGGCACTATCAATGTTAACAGTGAAGGGATCATTAATCTCCCCTACAGAGAAGAGGGCTGATGAGGCCCAGGATGGCTTCCCTGCATCGCCTGTGTTTAGGAAATGATATCCAACTCTGTGTATTCCACACTTGGTATACATGAATCAGAAACACTGCCAGCATCTAAAGGAAACACAACTTCTTATGTGTACACAAATAGCTCTGGTGAAGAGCACTTTGGCACCCATTGCTGACCTGAGGCACAGGTATTACATGATATTGGTGTTACCCTAGGTATCAACCAGTGAATATGCAGGACTGTTATCCAGATGTAGATGGATGATACTCATACAATGTCAGAGGTGCTGTGTGGCCTGTGTGATGCCTTTGGCCTCCATAAACATCACTGGCCTTTGCAGGGAATAGCAGAAATTAGGGAGTAGAAGACCTAACATACTGCAGGTATTCTTGGTTTCTTAGTACACATGGCTGGCTCCACTGTCACATCCATTCTCGGCCATGGCTATGCATGAGGATATGGATGACAATCCTCTGACCCCACAACTGCACCCACCCCTATCCATCAATACTCTCATGAGTGTGGATGACAGTATAACAGTGTTTTGACTCCACTGTCGCATCTACCCATGGCCATGGGAGGTGCCAATGGATATGCACATTTGTTCAGCTCAAGTGTGGCCTCAACAAACTTATCACAATTAAGGTCTCAGAGTTACACAGGAACCTCTAAATTTAGTGGCCCCATAAATAACACATACCCCTGACCAAAGTGTAATGAAAGAAAGGCACCTGTCATGACCACACAGAGGGGGGACACAGCCACAATGCCATATATGGAGCCCACATGTTATGACATGCCTCTACACCTGCCTCTACAGGGAAAGATGCTGCATCTGGCCAGCACTCCCCATCTGGAGTTCACCACCATCACCTGAAAACATGATCCTTGGCACTCCACAATAGACTTACCACAAGCACTATCAATGACCCTTTCCACCTATGCTGGTACTGTTGTTTAATGCCTCTGTGTCCCCATACCTGTGCAAATGATGATGAATATAGCCTGCCCTTTCCCAGGTTCATGTGGGTTAGATAATGTCTGATGACAGCAGAGCCAATCCATGCTCTATACTGCACAACATGGATGTGGATCACTTTTTCTGTGTTCATTCTGTCATAGCCCAGACTTGTAAACCAGATACCATCCCTTTGCCAGTGCAACGGCATATTGCACCTCACGTCTGCCTCACATAAGAACTCACTGCAGACATGTCTTTTACAGCTCATCACCTAGCTCCTCTCTGCTGCTGGGGCACCAATGTCAGTCAGTCAGATTCCCCCTTGCTGTAAGTGTTTACATTGCATAATGCTGTATAGCATGGGACACTGCACAAAGAGTTTGCTGCCTTCTTTGGAGTGTATTGCAGTGCACTGCCAGATGTATCCAGGCAGCAGAAGTGAGACTTCAGTATGTTGAGCACACACATCCAATAATATTCCATCTCAGCCTCAGTGCAGTGTTGTATGGCCACTCCACCTCCGGCAGAGGGTTGCAGATGAGATTCATCAGCCATGGCTCTAAGGCATATGCAACATCACCTGTAACACACAAGACCAAACACCAATATCAGTAAAGTGCTACCTATATTCTTGTTACTGAACCATCTTGGGTTCAAGGGTTGACAATGTGTGCACCTACAAAACTGATGACCCTGTGGGAATCCCCCCCACCCTACACACACATACACACACACACACACACACACACACACACACACACACACACACACACACACACAATATACCAGCAGAGATTGCACATCTACCAAATGTGAGAATCATGGAAACTGCCTGGATGGTGCAGATACATATTTTATTTAATACCATGTACATTGCTCATCAACTGTCAGTTTAATGTTGCAGAAAACTTTCTAGTTGATATACTGGATGTGAAATGGACCAGGCTGTGCCCTGATGGTAACATGGGTACAGTCAGTGGTCCCTGAACCCTCAAAGGAATGAGCTATGTCATAAAATATTTACATATTGGTGTTTTTTTCTGCTGACCATGGGAACTATATGTGCTCCTTCACATGCATTAGCATCATATCTAAGAACTGGTGCAGGATTTGCAAGGCTGTAGCCAGCAAAACTCCTAGCATGTCCCCAGTCGACTGTTGAAAAGTCCCATTGCAAACAGCAGTTAATGCTACACAAACCTTTGTGTCCACTGGCATAGGGATTCCATGCATCCCCTTGATCTCATGTGAGTCTTTTGAGGATGGTACTAGTCAAGTAGCTTCCATATGATATTTCTACACTTGCTTCCAAAGAAGTTACTAACGCATTCTGAGCTGATAAAACAGGTGATACTCTTATCATCCTTACACTACTGATAAACCTGTTTACTGAGAAATGTTGCCATACAAAAAAGCTGATCACAATGGTTCACCATACCATGTTTTTAAAATATTTTTGAACCATATGTCCTTTTGTGATGTCATAACTGCCATATGCAGTACCTCTCATTAGTATGCATTTGTGAATTGTGTGGTCATTTCTGTTGCCATTATTTGCATATGCAGTAACTCACATTACCATGTTGACATTAAATGTGCATGTCATTATGCAGTGATTTGCATGCCATGCATACTGAGCTATTCCCACAGTAGCACAATTGAATTGTATGTGTCTCTAAATCATCCGCTCTCTGCTTGTTATTTCACTTAATGCAGTGTGCTAATTGTTTCTGAATGCCTCCCACTAAGGTGTCAATATAAAACAAAAAATACAAGTTGTGGTGAATGAGTGTTCTGGTCTCAAATGACAAATTCCATAAAATGCCATGTTTTCCCATAGACAGTCTAAATTTGTAATTTATTAACATTTTCAAAAAAGAAATTGAAAGTTGGTGTATCTTGTAATGGAAGATCTCCCCATCTCAAATGTAGCCCAAGATGAAAAACAATATGCTATTACATTCTATTTCCATAAGCAACATGGCCTCTGTCTCAACACATTAGATATTTAATGTGGTTCTATATTTGTGAAGATATGTGAAGGCTGCCAGCCAAGCCAGATAGAATTTTGTAGATAATTCTGTCATTTGTAAATATTAATATAAGCCACAGGCTTGTTTTCTTGAATGGAAGAAAATAGTATTAAATGTGGAACCGCAACTATGTAACAACAGTGCACTCTGCTGTAGGAAAGCTGATAAGTAAAGCATTGTGTAATTGTTTGATCACAAAACCCAGAGCCAAGATATCTGGATGAAGGAATTCTTGCTTTTGTTTTCAGACTAGAGTTAATTGCTAGAATTTGCATGTATAATGTCGTTTACTGCTCTGGCTTCCTGACCAGCTGCAAGATCAAAAGGGCAGTTAAACTCTGTGCTTCTGTTAGCCCAGGAAACAGAAAATAATGGTGTAATCTGAACTGAGTCAGTGGTACCGTGTTATCAATTTAAGGACAAAGACACTCAGAGCATTTGGTATTTGTCTTGAGAACATCCAACAGCACCAGCACTCTGCCTATGCTCTATATGTAAGTTCATTTTAGAAGTCTGTTTTCTCTTAGATATAACTAGGAAATAGGAAGATTAGATTAGTTTTTTTCTGTATTGATGTCAGAACTTTTCTACTGTATTATTTTAAGTATTTCTCTGTGATCTCTGAACTCTTGACTAGCACTGTGTAGTAAGAAGTATTGTCTTGTGCTTTTATTATATATTATTAAATATTTTAAAACCTTTCAACTGTAGCTGTTTTGTGTAGAGATAATTTAAGCTCTAGAGTACATTGCATGTATATAGTGATACTGTACAAGCCACTCCAAATAAGCCTTGTTGTTCATTGCACTTACCATTTGGATAATAATATTGCACAGTAATAACTGGACACCCTTTGATAAGCGCCTTATTAGTAGCTGATATTAGAGGTTGTGGCAAGTGGTGCTACTGTATAGTGTGGGCAGAAGGGGCATAGCTGGAGAACCTGTACCAGCCTTCCCCAGGAATGTCTGTGTGTTTGTATATAACCCATATCTCAAAGTAGGTGTGTGTGTGTGTGTGTGTGTGTGTGTGTGTGTGTGTGTGTGTGTGTGTGTGTGTGTGTGTGTGTGTGTGTGTGTGTGTGTGTGTGTGTGCCAGCTACTTGGGCAGGGACACAAAGCACTGGTTGGACAGAGAGGTTGCTGGAGGTTTTAGCTTGACCACTAGGCTGCGATCTGGACCTATAGCTGTGCCAGTGGGAAGTCTTATTGGGGATCTGGAGGAAAAGGGAGAAACCAGCCCCAGGCTGACTGTGATCTCTGTGTGCTCTTAAGGAAAATTGTACTTTACTGTGTGTGTACTTGTTATCCTTCCCATTGTGGACAACCCTCGCTGGTATTAGTGGTGTGGATTGAGGTTCCTTGTTTGCTGGGCCAGTGCACGGATGTCACATATTAATTGTTTGGCAGTGGTGGGATATCCACACCACATATTAATTGGTTGGCACATGCTAATTGGTTTGTAGTAGTGTGGATACTGAATTTCTGTAGCTTGTGTACAGTGATCACTGAAGGTGTTTTTGTACTCTAAGTCAGCCACACAGTGAATATTCAGAGTTTATTTCTTTTTGTGAGCTTAGTTAGTCAGGGAGAGCAGACAAGCATTTCAGCAGAGGAGCATGGAAAGCTGACAAGGAGTCAGCTGGATTAGATGTGCCAGGCTAAAGAACTGGTGCATGCAAACCTGACTAAGGCAGACATGATCACAGCTGCATCAGAAAGCAGCAACCAGGAGGATGATCAGACTGACCGTGGAGATGTACAACACTCAGGGAATGGACACCTCAACCTCTGTGCAGAGGTCTTAAAAATCCATCTGGAGCTAAAGAGACTAGAGTTGTAGGCCAGCCATTTGGAAATGGAAGCTGTGGATAAGTAGCAGCAGAGGCAGCACAAAAAGGAGATGCTGACTCTTGGCCAGAGTCATGGAGGTAATGGGGAAGGGAGTAACCGAACCCCAGAAGCACAAAAGGTCAGTAAAATTCTTCCACAGTTTACAGAGGGGGATAATTTTGATAGTCTCATTCATATGTTTGAGAGGGTATGTAAACAGTATGATGTTGACCAAAGGCTCTGGATACGGTTCCTGACCCCCCTTACTCCATGATAAAGCTGTAACTATTTTGTCCAAAATGTCTGACATTGACTGTTTTAATTATACTGCTGTCAAGAATTGTTTGTTAGAATTCTTTAAGCTAACACCTGAAACTTATAGGAAAAGGTTTTGTGAGCATATATGCAAGGCAGATGAAAGTGTGGGTGAATATGTTGCTGAACTGAGGATTTATTTTCATAGGTGAGTGAGCGGATGTCAGGTCAACACTTTTGAAGAGCTTGGAGACCTTTTGGTGAGGGAACAAGCCCTTAGCACTTTGCCTGAGGACATGAGGATCTGGTTAGCTGATAAACAATGTGCTAATTCAGATGAGTTGGGGAAGAAGGGAGACCTATACCTAGCAAGCAGGGCATCCCTGCACAGGAAAGGTACCCCAAGTACTGCTTATGGATCTAAAGGAACCCATGGTGGGCAGCCCAGACTGCCCCAACAGAATCTGCCAGTAGCAGGAGAAGCCCCTAGTCCAGGTACATGTCCAGGACCTAGGGTTAAATGTTTTGAATGCAACCAGTGGGGCCATATGGCATACATATGTCCATGGAGGCAAGGTGGGGAACAAAAGTTGAGGGAGCCAGCAAGTGGGAAAGACAAAATGCCAACAGTAGGTTGTCCTGAGACAACAAGGGTACAAAACTACCATCCTGCAGATGTCCTGATAAGGAAGGATTCTGATAAGGCAGGACCATGTGCTTATGCATTTACATGCAGTCAGGCTAGGAGACAAGCATGCGGGTCTGGTAGCCTGGAGGAGACCCAGACAGACTGCATACTTGCAGCCAGGACTGGTGAGGTGGTTACTTCCAGGAGGAAGCTATCCTGCAGCAGTGAGACTGAAGGTGAGCCACAGCTGCTTGTGGGTACTGATGTTCCCTTGGACAGAGGGACTGCATGGATAGAGGTGAGTAGTAGTACCCAGGCTGACAGGGTGGCACCGCTGTCAGAGGATACCAGACTTCCTGTGGAAGGGGAGCTGGGGAGGGTTACAAAGAGAGAGTTGAGACAGGCTCAGCTCTCAGACCCTGCATTGCAAGGCCTGAGACAGTGAGCTAGTGAGGGACCTGATTCTCAAGGGAAGGATGAATCTGTATACTGGGACAAAGGGTTACTGTATAGAGAGTGGACCCCTGAGGGAGGGCTAGAAGGTGAGAGAATACAGCAGATGGCAGTGCCTATAGCCTACCAACTGGTGCTTCTAGCCATAGCCCATGATATTCCCTTTGCAGGTCATATGGGCATAAACCATACAAAGAGACATATTATGCAGAACTTCTATTGACCTGGAATTTCCAGAGATGTAACCAGGTACTGCAGGACCTGTGAGCAGTGCCAAAAGGTAGGCAAAGCAGGGGATATGGTGAGAGCTCCTTTGATGCCTTTGCCTGTGATTGAGGAGCCATTTTAGAGGGTAGCTATGGATATTGTGGGGCCTCCCCAAGTTCCACAGGGAAAAGGTATATCCTAGTGGTAGTAGATTATGCTACAAGATACCCTGAGGCAGTGGCTTTGTCCTCCATGAGGCAGAAAAGGTGGCAAAAGCTTTATCAGAGATTTTCAGCAGGGTAGGTTTCCAAAAACAAATACTGACTGAAAGAGGTGCCAATTTCATGTCAGACCTGATGACTTGTCTGTGGAAGTACTGTGGGGTGAAGCACCTGAAGACCACCCCCTACCATCCCCAGACTAATGGTCTGGTTGAGAGGTTAAACTCTCCAATCAAGTTCATGCTACGGGCATTTGCAGACCAGTTTAAGAGGGAGTGGGACAAATATTTGCCCCATCTGTTGTTTTCTTACAGAGAGGTTCCCCAGGAATCCATAGGTTTTTCACCCTTTGAGTTGTTGTATGGGCATAGGGTGAGGGGATCTCTAGATTTAATTTGTGATGTGTGGGAAGGTGAGTGTGAACCTCACAAGAAGTCTGTTGTGGCATATGTCCTAAACCTCAGGACAAGGCTCAGGGAACTCATGGATTTGGCCCAGGAGAACCCAGAAGAAGCCCAACAACAGAAAAAGGTATGGTATGACAGGAATGCTCGAGCTAGAGAGTATGCTGTAGGGCAGCAGGTAATGGTTCTCATTCCTGTCAGACACAACAAGCTGCAAGCAGCTTGGGAGGGACCCTACAAAGTGGTAAGAAAGGTAAGTGATGTTAACTACATGGTGGAACTGCTAGGCAGGAGGCAGGGGCACATGTTGTACCACGTTAACATGATGAAACCTTACCATGATAGGGAGGCCCTTGTGCTGAGTATTTGCAGTGGCTTGTAGGATGAGTCTGAAGGAGATCTGGTGACTGATCTTCTCAGTGATGCTCAGACAGACACCTCAGTTTAAGGGGTAGCAATGTCCCAATGGCTATCTCCTACCCAAGTTTGACAGATCTGAGCAGTGTTACAGGAGTTTGGGGATATGTTCACTGGGAAACAAGAGTGCAGCCACCTGGTGCAGCACCAGGTGGATACAAGACCCCAAAGGCCTATTAGACAGGCCCCTTATAGGGTGCCTAAGAGAGTCAAATAGACTCTGAGGGAGGAGATACAGGAAATGTTAGAACTAGGGATAATTCAAAAGTCCAAAAGTCTCTGGGCCTCCCTAGTGGTGCTGGTGTGAAAGAAGGATGGCAGCACCAGGTTCCGTGTGGACTACAGGAAATTAAATAGTCACACAGAGTCAGATGCTTACCCCATGCCTAGGACAGATGAGGCCCTAGAGCAGCTGGGTGGGGCTAAGTATCTTACAACCATTGATTTTACCAAAGGTTACTGGCAGGTGCCCTTGACTTAAAGCGCTAAAGAAAAGTCAGCCTCTGTGACTCCTTTTGGCTTGTATAAGTTCACAAAGATGCCCTTTGGGATGAAAAATGCACCAGTATCTTTCCAGAGGCTGGTAAATTACATCCTAGCAGGAGCAGGAAGGTCTGTCCTTGCTTATCGAGATGGCATTGCCATCTACAACCATTCCTGGCAAGAGCACCTTCAACATGTCAGGGAGGTGCTGGGCAGACTACAGATGGCAGGATTGACTATTAAGGTGAGCAAATGTCAGTTGGGTATGGCAGACGTCTCCTACCTAAGACATAGAGTGGGGAGTGATAAGATCAGGCCAGAACCTGCCAAAGTGGAAGCCATTCAGACATGGCCTGCACCTGTTACCAAAAATAAGGTGAGGGTATTCTTAGGGACAGCAGAGTACTACAGAAAGTTCAGCCCCAGTTATAGTACCACAGCTGCTCCCCTCACAGACCTGACAAGGAAGAACAGGCCAGATAAGGTAGTGTGGACCACAATATGTGAGCAGGCATTCCAGAAGTTTAAATAAGCTATGGGAGGGCTCCTTTTGTTAGCAAGTCCAGATTACAGCAAATAATGTGTTGTGCAGGTGGATGCTTTAAACCATGAGGTGGGGGCTGTACTTAGCCAGATTTCTAAAGAGGGAGAAGAGCACCCAGTGGTTTATCTCAGTTGTAGGCTCCAACCCAGGGAGGAATGCTATGCAGCTGTTGAAAAGAAATGTCTAGCCATAGTTTGGGCACTGCAGACACTTCAGCCTTATCTGTATGGAAGAAAATTCACTGTAGTTACAGACCACAATCCCCTAACATGGTTACACAGAGCCATCCAGCAAAATGCCAAGTTGCTAAGATGGAGGCAAGGGTTGCAAGCATATGATATGTCAGTGCAGCACCACAGTGGGAGTAGCAATGCCGATGGGCTCTCAAGATAGGGAATGAGGTAAGGTATACTCAGCTAGACCTAACCCTCCCAAGCAACATTTCTTCATGTTTACTTGAAAAACTAGCTCGAGTTCTCCGGGGGGGGGGGGGATATGTGAAGATATGTGAAGGCTCCCAGCCTAGCTAGATAGGATTTTGTAGATAATTCTGTCATTTGTAAATATTACTGTAAGCCATATGCTTGTTCTCTTAAATGTAAGAAAATTATGGTAAATGTTGAACTTCAAAAAAATTTAACCACATTGCACTATGCTGGAGGAAAGCTGATAAGTCGACCATTGTATAATTGCTTGATCTCTAAACTTGGAACTGAGATGTCGGAATAAAGGAATTCTTCCTATGGTTTTGAAACCAGAATTAATAACTAGAATTTACATGTATAATGTCTTTTATTGCTCTGGCTTCCTGACCATCTGCAAGATCAAAAGGGCTGTTAAACACTGTGTTTCTGTTAGCATGGGAAACAGAGAATAATGATGTAATCTGAAATGAGTCAGTGGTACTGTGTTATCAATTTAAGGACAGAGAAAGAGAGAGAGAGGGAATCAGAGCATTTTGCATTTGTTTTCAGAACTGACAACATCACCAGCACTGCCTTGCTCTATATGTAAGTTTATTATAGAACTGTGTTTGCTCTTAGAAATAGATAGGAAATAGGAAGTTTAGTCTAGCTGTTTTCTTTATTGATGTCAGAACTTTTCTACTGTATTATTTTAAGCATTTATCTGTGATCTCTGAACTCTTGACTAGAACTGTGTATTAAGAAGTATTGTCTTGTGTTATTATTATTTATTACATATTTTTAAGCCTTTCAACTGTGGTTGTTTTATATAGAGATAATTTAACCTATAGAGTACATTGCATGTATATAGTGATACTGTCCAAGCCACTCCAAATAAGCCTTGCTGTTCATCACACTTACAGTTTGGAAAATAATATTTCACAGTAATAATTTGATACCCTTTGATAAGGGCCTAATTAGCAGCTGATATTAGTGGTTGGTGGCAAGTGGTACTACAGTATAGTCTGGACAGAAAGGGCATAGCTGGAGAACCTGTGCCAGCCTTCCTCAGGAGTGTCTTTGTGTGTGTATATAACTCATATCTCAAAGTGTGTGTGTGCGTGTGTGTGTGTGTGTGTGTGTGTGTGTGTGTGTGTGTGTGTGTGTGTGTGTGTGTGTGTGTGTGTGTGTGTGTGTGTGTGTGTGTGTGTATGTGTCAGCTACTGAGATCTGGACCTATAGCTGTGCCAGTGAGGAGTCTTATTGGGGATCTGGAGAGAAGGGGAGAAACCAGCCCCAAACTCACTGTTTTCTCTGTGTGCTCTTAAGGACAATTGTACTTTTCTGTATTTGTACATGTTATCCTTCCCATTGTGGATGTCACTCACTGGTGTTAGTAGTGAGGATTGAGGCTCCTTGATTGCTGGGCCAGTGCATGGGCATCACAGTTTGTATGATAATTTTCTACTAATTCTTGATAACCCCAAACATTCCCAGAGGTAGTTGCCTCTAAATGCCCTACCTATCTGAATAAGATCTCATCTTAAATACCAGTATGAGACACTGTACAAGTTCAGACATTTTAGTCTTTCATAATAACTTAATTTTTTACATCCATGGATACCCTTGGTATATTTCCGCTGTACTCTTTTCAGTTTACTCATGCTTTATTTCTTATAATACTTCTGTATTGTTATTCCATACTCGAGTTTATGTCTAATGTAATTAACAAAGAATGACTTCAGCATTTCTGATTTCTTAGTCTTTATAAATCATGTTATACAACCAATAGTTCTATAACTATCATTAACCAATTGGTTGATATGATTAGAAAAACTCAGAGCTGGATCTACCCATATACTCAGGTTCTTAAATGGAGCTACAGTTTTAATCATTGCGTGCTGTATTAAATATTCACCTTTCAATTTATGTTTCCCAAATCTCTTATGGTACCATTGACATATTTATCAGCAATTATTCTCCTGTGCCCAAATGGTCAATTTAGACAAGTTCTTTTGTAGATGTGGCCTATTTCAGTATCACATTTTACTCAATTTCTCCCAATTTCAAGTCATCTTCATACAGACTGTGGAACACCTCAGAAGAAAAGGATAGGTCTGAAAGATGCAATCTAAACAAATACGGGCCTAGAACAGAGCCCTGTGGGACACCCTGACTGTAACCAAGAATTTCACCTGTACAATTGCTGTATAATACTTGCCATGTCCTATTTGTAAGTCATGCAGCTACCCATCTTATCAAGAGTATATCAATACCTACTTGTTCTAATATATTGATCAGTGTTTTGTGTATAACCCTGTGAAATAATGAAATCAAATCTATATAAATTACTTCACAGCACGATTTTTCATTCATAGCTGTTATTATATTCTTAGAGAACATTATGTTACAAGTCATAATAGATCTATTTTCAGCATTTGTATGCTGATATGTGGTTTTGACTCCCAACCTTTCCGGTTCTGACAATAACTTATCCAGCATTACCTTCTCCATTATTTTTCCACAACATGAAAGTAGATGTAAGGGTTTGTATGACTCAGGGTTTGCCCTACTCCCCTTTCCTTTAAAGACATGTTTAATAAAAGCATGTCTCCAATATTGAGGACTCTCTCCATATTTATACAACCTAGTAAATAATAGATGAAATGGTACTGTAAGTTCTTGCTGAAATGTTCTCATGCCATAACTAACTCCTTCTCTTCCCTGTGCTTTGTTTGAATCCAGTTTGTTTAATTCTTTTTCGATATAATCTAATTTGAGTCCAGTATCTGAGGTTATCTGGATGTTACTGTAGAGCCAAACTGTTTTGCATAAGATTTTGTATATATATCTACAATCTGTTGTGCCTGAGAATAAATTTTAGAATCTACACGGTTTATCAATGTGTATGTTTTTACTTCTTCCACATCTTATGTTTGCATGAAATGGGTTCCTGTTATACTCAATATCTTTATATAAATGATGGTACTTACATATTATCGCAACCAGATTTTTGCGGTTGCGAAATGTGCATAGCTCCACAGAAACGAGTGCATGAAACACTTCAAACTTTTATTCAATGTCCTTACTACTGCCAAAAAACTTTAGATTACTTTTAGGAACAGGAACAATTTAAGAAATCCTCTTCCTGTTTTGCGTGCATTACAGATGCACACTTGAGTTATCATGGCTGCTATTGTACTATCAGTTGGAATATTTTGACTGTGTAGAAGGAATCCTACAGAGAAGGAAAACACAGACACAGAAAAATTGCTTGTAGTAAACTTTTTATTTGTAACCAATCTTTTAATCGATCCAACCATTGCATTTTTAATGATTTTAAATTATGAGGTTGGATGATGTTGACAGCTGATTCCATAGTCAATTTAAAATGAGAAAGTTGGTAGTAGTGATGTTTTTTGCTTGGTGAAGGGTGCATGTTCCGAAAAAGACAGATTCTACTATAGCCATCACTGATTTTATTACTGCTGTAATGATGTGGATTGCTGATTCAATGGCTTTGTCTAAGTATATGGTGGGAAATTGTCAGCAATTGCAGTCACTACTGCTTGAAAACAGTATTTTTTCTGGGCAAGCTGGGTTTCACTGGGTATTCCACTAAATATGAGTCCAAATGGTGACGAGCCATCCCTGTATGTCTTTTATTCCTCCACTTTACTGAACCCCACATCCTTTCTACATGTTGTGCATGAACTCCAGTATCAGGATCCACAAAGCTATACTTGTGGTTAACTTTGTCATATGTAAAGCCAGCATCTTCAAGTTGCTTTGTCTGATAAGCTCACCAGGAGTCTGAATAGATAGTGCTGCCCTCTTTAATGTACTCTTTAATTTTATTAAATAATGTTGAGGCACTTCTATCTGGGACCATTACCAAAAAAGTTTCTTTTGTCTCCCTGCAGATCCCTCCAAAAATCCATTGTTGAGAGAGGATATGTCCAGCATTACTTTTCCTACAGGTAAACAGACTTTCATCTATTTCTACTACATGTCCTGGTCTTCAGATTTGTTTTTTTAACTTGTTTCTCTATTTCTAGTATACATACATCTCTTAAGTAATTATTCCAGTCAATGACAGGCTTGTCTGATGTCAAGTTCTTCATGACAGAATGTAATATATGTCAACTGCTTACACCAGCAGTAAATGAAACGTAATGCGGTAGTAAAACTTATTCTACTACCATCAAACCAGTTTCCTGTATGAACACTGACATGTTGGTAATATCTATCCTTGTTATACTTCTGAAAGATTTGCTTGCCAAAGTATAATTTCATTGAATGCCCTGAACTGCATTCCTTACTTTTGGGAATAATTCCATAATTTTGAAATAATTGAATAGAGTTCTTCTCTGTAGTAGGCAAATCCCACAAGCGCATCTTCAAATAAGCAAAATACTGTGTTGTATGACTGGGAGTAAAAGAATTACACACCTGTGGTACCCAAAGAAATGTATAACAGTACTTTGACAACATTTGTTGCCACAAGAAAGAAACATGCAGCAGGCGGACTTGAAATGAGAGAAATGCTGGCAGTAAAGTGAAGAAAGAAATGTGAACAGGATTCTTTTTTACATTTTATTGATATCATTACAGAAAAGACACTCTTGTGCTACAAGGACAGACATTATACAACATTTCTACTACAACATTAATGACCATATTTCCTGATCGTTAAGCAACTGCTATTGCCGTTAAAAATCTGGCTGTGATAATACATAACTACATTTCTTCAAAATTTTCTTGATCTTGTCTCACAATACCTTTAATTTGTTTGTCCAGCTTGTTTATTTCATTTTCAGAGTTGTGGTTTAACCTCTTTTCTATTTCATTTTTTGTCTCTCACCTTAATCAGATAGCTTGTTCTTATGGAAATATATCCCCCTGACATTATATGCCTGGATCCTGAAGTTAAACATTTTTTTGCACTCAAACAATTTCTCTTTCAAAACTTTCTACATTTCTTTTGCAGTTTTTCCACTAAGCACATCACTCCAATTAGTTTTACACTGTCACTGTTTTGCTTATATGTAATCTGTATAAACTGAAATTAATCTTAAGTAAATGAAAAATACTGCACTGAGCCTACAAGGCTAGAAACGTTGTGGAAACTGTTTAATTAAATAAATAAAATAATGAAAACACACAAGATAAGCGCTTTCACGACATCCAGTCGCTTCATCAGACAAAGAATCAAAAGAAGTACTCATCTTAAATAGTCATTTACATAATAAGCTGACCTAATTAAATGCATTAATTACATTAATTAAAATAATTGGAAATTGTTTAAAAACTATTTAAAAATACATATACACATTATATAATATATATTATATACATTATATAATATTTCAAACTTAGTAAAGTGGTATAGAAAATAAAAGAAAACTGTATTTAAAATTTTTCATTTACTTGGTTTTACTGTTCTGCACTGCTCCGTACTCTGCTTTTGCTTATTTTACTTTTGAATCTCGTTGCTTATTCGAAGCAGGGGCATGGCAGAAACTATCGAAGCAGGAAGCTTATTGAACCAGAGAGATGGAAACAGTGACTTTGATCATCTGTCTCGCATTTTAAATGTGAGTGATAATCCATTATTGGATCTCAATCGAGTGAATGCTGTAACTAACAACGCAGAACCAAGTCAACAAATACCAGAGTTTTTTCAGTGCTACAAGGATTTAGAGAATAAATTATATAAGTATAAACGACTGCAATTGCAATGCCTACATTTACAGGCATCCTTGGAACACCGTGTCATTCCTCGAGGATTACGAGTTCTAAACATGCCTAGTTACGGAGATGCCTATCTGGAGTTATTAAGAAGGTGGCAACAACTTAATTTAAAATTTAGTGCAGAATATATCAATCTTTTAATCGATTTCTTCTCACCCATGGAGGAAGACTTAAAAGAAGATATCTTGTCAACACAAAAATTAATCTTTGATAAGTTTACACCAGAGGTCATTGGTGAAAAGACTGACCTGTTGCAAGAAAATATTCTGTAATATGAAAAAAGACTGCAGCTTACCAAAATCAAGAAGCTGCAGAGAGTCTTAAAAGATTTCTATAATCAACATGTATTTTCCTGGCCCAGAGATCAAACCAAAACAACTATTACCACTACCTCTAATGAGCGTTTGTATCCACCAATCACAGCTACATTAGGAAGTAATACTGCACCCATTGTTTCGACCACAACGGCGTGTACCACACAACCCCTTTTTTACAGTCTATGGTTACTTCCTTATCCAAAGGCAAGAATGATAGGTCAACAGGGAAAAACACAACCATGAATAACTCAGAACTTGGAGCCAGCACGAGTGGAGATAACGATCTTTCTGACCCTGCAGTCAAACCACGCTGTGCTATAGAAGGCCACAAAACCAGTTCTACTGATTTTTAGTAAACAAAGTGACTGCAAGCTTCTCTTTATCAATTCCCCTACCCATTATGAACAGATTGAGGAGTCAGGGGAGAAAACGGATTTTGCAGCGACAATCCAGCATGGAACGAATGCAACAAAAGGTGAAGAGGAGATGCTATTAAATACAGGTCTGATTTTCAATATCTCCTCTATTGTACTAACAGAAGACCTTATTGCTTTACTAAATAAGGGACTTTCTTATATTCCAGCAAAACGTGCTGACCATGCAGAAATGTTAAAAGACCTCAGATTACTAGGTAGAAATCTTACTTTAAAAACACTTTATAATGAAGAGAATATACATGAAAGAAATCCTTTTAAGAAACCAAGTACATTTGTACCCAATATTCATACTGTGGTACAAACTTTCACAAATGTATGTGAGAATGACTTTAGATGATTATTTAATGAAGGTACGAAAGCATGCTTCTGTAATATGTCGAATCAAGATTTTCTGGCTTTGAATGAACTTAAAAACATGCACTCCATAGAAATAAGGCCAGCAGACAAGGGTGGAGGCATTGTGATTTTAGATAAAGATTTGTATTTACATCAAATGAGATTACTTGTAAATGATACATTTACATACCCTATTTCCAAGATAGTATTAAATAGCATCGTGGAGAAAGTATCTTTTTTGATATTTGATGTATTAATGACAAATCTCATAGATGAAGAACTTTTTAGATATTTTAATGTTACACATCCTCTCATTCTTAGAATTTTTGGTTTACCTAAAATTCATAAGAATAAGCATTCACGACCTATGAGACCTATAGTATCCGGTACAGGTTGGTGCATGGAACCACTGATCATCTATATTAAGAATAGCTTGCATACGCTGCTAGGTCAATGCTGCACAATTTTGAAGGATACAAAAACCTTTTTACAGAGGCTATATAATCAATTGCGAGAAATGGATGATGATTATATCCTTGTTACACTGGATATTGAATCTCTTTTTACTTCTATCCCCAATGATTGGGGGGTGGATACGATTAGAGATTTTCTTCTGACAAGAAATTGTTTCCCTCATGATAAGGTTACACTTATATTTACGTTATTAGAGCTAGTTTTGGAAAATAATGTCTGCACTTTTGAGGAGGAGCTCTATCTTCAGAAGGTTGGCATGGCTATGGGCACTGCTTGTGCAAATAGCTACGCCAACCTAGTTTTAGTGCAACGGGAACTCACATCTATTTTATCAGGGACCACTCCAATATAGCAAATACATTCTGTGGTACGTCCATTTTGTGGACGACATTTTTTTTCTATGGAAAGGGAGTGTAAATGAACTGGAGGAGTTTGTCAGATATATGCATAATACAACAGACTTTTTAAAATTCACTTATCACCACTCCCAATGTGAAATAGAGTTCCTAGACATCACACTAAAGAAATTTGAACTCAGACAAGTTTCTAGTAGTATTTATAATAAACCTACTAAGAAGAATGCCCTTCTTCACAAAAGAAATATGCACCCAAGGCACATTCCACGTAATGTACTCAAAGGGCAGATATATAGAGTACTAAGGCTACACGGTAATGGCATAGATACGCATACAGCCTTGCTACAATTGAAACTAGATTTTTTAGAGAGAGGATACTCAGAAAAGGAGATAGCTAATGCTATAGAAGATGCTTGGTCATGCAGGGACAACAGATGTGAACCATATTTTAAACAAGCATCAGAAGCAGCAAATAATAGTGGAGGAACAATAGCTACTAATAATAATTTTAGAGTCGCATTTCAATATTCTAGTGACGTTAATGATTTTTGTGACATTATAAAGGAAAATTGGAGGATTTTACAAGATGAACCAGAACTCATTAATATGGTTGGTGCAACACCATCCTTTTCATTTAGGAATAATAAATATGTCAAGCAACATCTATGCCATAAGAAGAACACAAAAAATAATCCCTATGAATCTATCAGGGTAGGGACTTTTCCATGTAGAAATTGTATAGCATGCAAACATCTATATACTAGTTCCATCTATCAACATCCCTCCCTGAAATTTATACTCAAAACCCACTATTATGTAGATTGTAGAACAGCTAATGTTTATTTTTCATTTTGTCAGAAATATCATGCCTACTACGTAGGTAAAACTAATAGCTTAAAGACAGAGTGCTTGAGCATATCAGAGATATAAAGAACACGAAGGACAGTAATGCATTAGCAGTACATATTTTACATAATGACTCCACACATATTTTTAGATTCTTTGTACTACAAGTACTAGATGTAGATATTAGAGGGGCAGCTGAACAGAAATGGATTCTTCTGCTTAATGCTGAAAGATATCTAGGTCTGAATAGCACTTCTTCATTAAAACCCTTTTTGAAGGCACGCCCCCTCAGGCACAAATAATTTGTTTTAGATGGTATCCTCTGCTTATACTTCTACACACAACACTAAACAATTTTAAATACATTTTTCTTTTATTTTCTATACCACTTTAGTAAGTTTGAAATATTATATAATGTGTATATGTATTTTTAAATAGTTTTTAAACAAGTTCCGATAATTTTAATTAATGTAATTAATGCATTTAATTAGGTCAGCTTATTATGTAAATGACTATTTAAGATGAGTACTTCCTTTGATTCTTTGTCTGATGAAGTGACTGGATGTCGTGAAAGCGCTTACCATGTTCTGTTCCTTGGTAGTTTTTTTTTTTTTTTTTTTTTTTACAATCTGAAGCAATTGTTCCTGAACATACACTGTGAATAATTTTATTACTAATGTTGTTGAATCAATATTATTCAGTCTGTTTCTTGTAAATTTGAAGTCCCCAGACACTATTATTCTTCCCTCCAGGAAATAGTATGAGTAATCGGTAAATGACTGCTCATACAACAGAAGTAATCACCTTTTTAAAATTTTCTTGCATACCAGAGTTCTGTTATACTGCAGTTTTCAACTTGAAAGGTGAGGTGCTAACATACATAGATTTTACCATGTTTTGACTCTGAATAAAGGATATTTTAAGCTATTGTTCTGCATACATTGTGCAGAGTCCTTTCATTGGGGTAGTCAGTGCAATATTTTAGAAAGGGACTGTAGATGTGACCATGTTAGACCTTAGCAAGCCATTTGACATAGTCCAATGCACTAGGTTATCAAATAAATTACAAACATGGTGTTCAGAGAAGGACAACAAACAGAATACTGTATGGCCTGCAGCAAAAGCCATATTTAAAACTAGAGAAGCTTAATGAGTGTATTCCTGAAGAGACACATGGCAGAGAGGGACATGAAAGAAACTTAAAGGAATTCATAACAGGTAGATAGATACAGGGTTTAAAAAGATATTATTTGAGCAAAGAACAGGATGTCAGGTGGCAAATTCCACGGCTAAAGCAAGGAGTGAAAAAGTATAATCTGCAGAGGAGGTAATGGGTGATTTAAACAGCTTACATGTCCTCCCCAAGGTTTGGTGGGTGTTCAAAAGACATGCGTAAATGGGCGTGCCTACGTTGAAGGTTGAACATCGAGCTGGCACCATGGCATTTGTGAAAATCTACTGCCAATCATTAGCGGACAGGAGTTCCGCTGTGGCGACCCCTAACCGGGAAAAGCCGAAAGACAACAACAACAGCCTAAAAGGGTAGCAGTGTCAAAAATTGTTAACAGAATTCAGGAATGCATAGGACAAACATATGACAATTCTTGTCAGGGATGGGAGAAAGAAAAATAAACAATATATTCATTATGTAGGATAGGTAGAATATCACTCAAGGTAAGAAAATGAGAGGTTTAGTTAGGTCATGCATCTTGAATTCTTCCATTAAACTCTACATTTCTGTGTTTTACCCCATAAATAAATGAATAAAGAAAGGTGTTATAGTGACAAAAACAACATGCCCACAGATCGCTATACAGTTCACCTTTGTACCGATTATATCTCTGAATGTTGTATGGAGTACCTGCAGGAAGTTTAGGCTTAAAAAGCTTATTAAAATGGAGAAAATTAGGACAGCATTTTGTTCAAATGTAAAGAACAACTCACACTACATAAATGAAAATATGTAGTAAATACAGTTCATCTTAAAATCCCTAGGTTTTGCTTTTCCAAGTAATTAATGCCATGTGCACTTGATTTATCATTTGTTAACTAAGTGATGGCTCTGAATTGTTTGCACTGTCCCAGCAGAGGATTGGGACTTAAGATATTAAGTAAAGCACTTGACTGTAACTAGTGATGTCACAAACGGCGCCGAGAAAAAAATAGAAATGAAATGGTCATGAAATATTTCATTACAGAACATAACCCGATGTCTTGAATGTTATACAAGATGGACACAGTTCCTAAAGCAAAGTAAAACTTAAACTGTGCAGTAAAGTTGCTGAGTAATGCTGTTGGATTCTCTAAGCTGCCTTTAAATGTAGCTATTATTTGTACAAAGCATGAATGCCCTTTTGTAAAACTGCTTTTGTAAAATTAACTGCTGAAGGGTTATATCACCATCTGCTGTTCAGTGGT
The DNA here is from genome assembly GCF_019279795.1 of Protopterus annectens. Taxonomy (NCBI): domain Eukaryota; kingdom Metazoa; phylum Chordata; order Ceratodontiformes; family Protopteridae; genus Protopterus; species Protopterus annectens. The sequence goes on from NC_056729.1 coordinate 769,075,696, forward strand.
AGAATTTCTGGACAGCTTTTGAAGATGTCATGCATACTGTGGTAGGATTCCAAACAGACAGTTTTATGCATGTCTTGGAGCATTCAGTCGATCATATTTAGATAAATGAGTGAAAGGTGACAGAAAGAGAAGATTCCAGGACATAATGCAGAACAAATAATTCAGGTATACAAATGACTCAAAAGTCATAATTTGAAGGTATCTTTACCCTAAATATATTATACTTTAAAATGAATGTTGGCGTTTATGTATTCACATGACAGGTAGAATGAATGAAGGGACTGCTGCTAACTAGATTGTTTCAGCTGACTGACCTATTTTACTTAGAATATCTTGGAAGCAATGAATTTACAAGTGTTGACAAAGGTGCATGTATTAAAATAAGAGTAAAGTAAAAAAAAATACTGTAAACGGGGCTTGACAAGTGCATTACATTGACTAATTGACCTGAATAAATGAATACAAAATGTGTTATAGTCACATAAGAAACATGCGCACAGATTACTTACACAACGTTACCATTTTCATTATTCCCACTGCTGCAGTAGTCGAAAAGGCTATATGGGTAGACAACCAAAGGCCGTCCAGTCCGGGACGAGGAAGGATATGAACCCAGGAGCCCTGGGGAACTGTCCTGGCAAAGTCAGTCCTGGCTCTAAAAAAAAATCCTCTTTATAATGCCCTGTAAAGTTATGTACAGAGGACCATGTAGCTGCCTCTAGAATGCTTCTGTAGTCCACCCCTTTCTGATAAGCCATCAAGGAAAACAAGGCCCTCAAAGAGCGTGCCTTGATACAGCCTGGAACTGGTTTACCATGGTGGATATAGCAGAAGACAATAGCCCAGGACAACCATCTGGAATAGTTTGTTTTGACATGGGTTCCACTTTCCTAGTCCCAACATAAGAAATAAACAGCTGATTAACTTTACTAAAGGGCTTAGTTCTGTCAAGTTGCATATACATGTCTAGCGTATGGAGAATCCTTTCTCCCTGGTTGTGAGGATCTGGATAGAACACAGGGAGGCTGATGGTTTGATTTAAACTTAATTATGAAACACCCATGGGCATGAATGAGGGATTTGTTATTAAAGATGAAGACCAGACAGAGTTCAACTACCAGAACAACATGCAAATGAGATATTCTTCTTCCAGATGTCAGAGTAATAAGAAGAATGGTTTTCCATGTAATAAAATTCAAATCTGTCTGATGAGCAGATTTAAATGGAGAAACAGTTAAGATTTCCAGCACAAGGTTACAATCTTAGGAAGCAGCAACCTGTTTGTGTGGTGGTCTTAGACATAACACTCCTTTCAATAACTATTTTACTAAAAACATTGAGGAAAGTGGAAGATCCATGGACAGAAATGCTGAAATAGCCACAAGATGAAGAATGAAAGGACAGGAGCTAATTTGAGCACCAGTGGTACATAATCCCTGATTGGGCTCCAACTAGAACACCTCTTCCACTTGCCAACCCTACATGGGTTTAAACAAGAATTAGCATCATCATTGGATACTCTTTTCAATCACAGTCTAAGCACTGGCTTTTTCCCAGCTGAATGGAAAACAGCCACCATTTTCCCCTTGCACAAAGATGGTGTTTCTACTGGCCCTGGTAACTACAGACCTATTAGCCTGACTAGCCTTATTTGCAAGCCATGGAGAGAATTTTTATGGACCTTATCAACAAAGATATAGGCAATCCCCAAGCACTAGATCCTACCCAGTTTAAATTTGTCAAGGGCAGATCATGCCTGTTAAACCTGGTGGACTTCTTCCAGACAATCATCAGGACCCTGGACGAGGAGAAATATGTGCATGCAGCCTACCTTGACCTAGCCAACGCATTTGGCACTATCCCTCACTTGGGCATCATTGACAAACTCTCCCCGCTAGATATCAAATGGAGAAATGATAGGAGTCCAAATGGAGAGATGATAGAGGTCAAAATGGAGAGATGATAAAATCGGCAAAAGGAGAGAAGTATTGCTGGAACTGAATTCATTCTCAAGTCTTGGGGAGTACCTTCATGAGGTGGACCCTGTTTTTCACAAAATCTCAACAAGGCAACACTGATACATAGACTGTGTTTTATATAGCATATATTATGGATAGAAATAGGTTAAAAATAAAGAAGATAGCTGGATGTACAAATCTCGGGATAACAAAATGCACAATCCTGGTTGGCGCACTCATACCAAGACTGTAAAAAATGACAGTGTAGAACCCTCAAGACATGGAAATATTCCTACAATGGGGCTAGGCCAGGCCCAAGACGAGGATGCCCCCCCCCCTGTTGTAGAAGGAAGTAGCAGTCCACAAAAATCACAAAAACTGATAGGCCAAAAAAAGCCATACAGATGATAGAGTGGACTAGTGAGAATAAGAAAGAAATTATGTATTGTTACTATTGTGCAAGAAGCCCAGAATTTCCAGACAAAAGATATTCAAAAAGATTAAGAGAGAAATTAAAGAAAAACACTTCCACAAGAAAAACTGCCAGAAGCTTCAAATAAAAGTTTGTGTTCATTAATACAAAAGATCCATGAAAAACACTATATAGACCAAGACACCTTGTGCCATTTGTAAAAAGAGGCAGCTGAGGAAGTGCAAAAATTTAAAGAACAAAATTTAGAAATGTTTGAAGGGTATAAAAAGAAATATGGACATGGGAAAGAAAGAGGGATCCAATATGGTGCAATATTTATGCAAAGGAGAAATCCAAATTAATCAACACAAAAAAGGCAACCCCAAAAGTATTCAAAGAGAGATATAGGCAAAGGCATCCAGATATGGAAAATTTCACAATAAAAAAATAAGATCACAAAGAGGGAATGTAGAACAGATAATTAGTCAAGTAGAAGTTAAAAAATAGAAACTCAAATTATGGAATATTTGCGAAGTGAAGGATTCAGTATAGAAAGTCTAACACAGGTCATATCACAGCATAATGAAACAAAATAAGTAAGGAGAAACAAGAGGAGCAGGAGACATCTGAAGAAGAAATATGGACATGGTAAAGAAAAAGCGATTTAATATGGTGTACTATTTTTGCAAAGGAGAAAGCAAAACTAATCAATGCAAAAAGAGCAGCACCAAAGATATTTGCATAGAAATACAGACAAAGACATCTGGATATGGAACATTTTACAATACACAAAGATAAGAAAACAAAGAGGGAAAGTAGAAAAGAGGATTAGTAAAGGACAATTTAAAGAAATAGAAACTGCGGTTATCAATTACCTGCAAAGTGAGGGATTTTAGTGTAGAAAATGTATCTCAGATAATAACACAACAGGCTAGAGCAATGGACACCCAAATTAAGGACAAACTTGTGAAGCAGGAAACAATTTATTGATGGTCCAAAAAATGTTTTATAGAGAATTGGGAAAGAAGATAAAAGGAACTGAAAGACCACCAAAAAAGAAATATATACATTTTGGAGAAGTGTTTATGAAGATCTTGTGGAACAGAAAAAGTAAAAGAAAGCATAAGAAGTTCAAATGTAGATTATATGAAATGGGATGAAGTAATGGCCAGGGAGATTGAAACAAGGTTAAGAAAAGCCTCTAACTGGAAAAGTCCAGGCCCAAATACAGTACCTAACTTCTGGCTAAAAGCATTAACATCTTTGCATGAAGATTTAGCCATGAGTAAGAACTATTTCTATGTGCACCCCAAACAGATACCAGCCTGGCTAACAAGAGAAAAAACACTGCTCCTACTTAAGAGTGAACCTTCAAGCAATGCTAAAAATTACAGACCAATAACTTGCCTTCTGACTACATATAAACTATACACTGGAATTGATGCCAACAAAGTTTATAGTCGTGCAGAAGAAAACTCAATAATGGCAATAGAATAAGAGGGTAATAAAAGAAAGTTATATAGAACAAAGGATCATTTGTTGTTAAATAAAGTCATAGTGGAGAATTGTAAAAAGGGGAAGAATCTAAGTATGGCATGGATAGACTACAAAAAAAGCATTTGATAGTATCCCACATTCATGGATAAAAGAGTGTTTAAAAATATATAAGATACACGCTACTCTGATAATCTACATCACAGTAGCCATGAAACAGTGGCAAACCACTTTGCAGTTAAACCATGATAAATGACAAATTATTATTCCAGGGATAAAAACTCAAAGGGGGATATTCCAGGGTGACTCTCTTGTCACCACTGCTCTTTTGCCTTGCCCTTAACCCATTAAGATGTCTGCTTTACAGATTGGGTCATGGCTATAATTTGGCTCCCAAAAAGCAACAAAGTGTAAAGACTTCTTCTCTTTGTTGATGATTTAAAACTGTATCCCTCATCAGATGAGGAATTAAAGCAGAACTGCAAGTAGTCAAAACTTTTTCAGATGATATAAGAATGTCATTTGGTTTTGATAAATGTGCAAAAGCAACGTTTACAGCAGGAAAGCTGCAGCACCAAGAAAACATCAGTTTGGGATAAGAATGTGATATAAAAGAACTTGTGCAAGAGGGAGTATATAAATATTTGGGAATTGATGAAGGATGAACAATAAAACATGAACAAATGCAAATAAAACTTAGTAAGGAATATTTTAGAAGACTTAAATTAATCCTGAAAACAGCATTGACATCTAGGAACAAAGTTCAAGCTATAAACCAATTTGCTTTTTCTGTCCTAACTTATAGTTTTGGAGTGAATGACTGGCCCCAAAATGTGTTGGATAGTCTCAGGATAGATTAGACAGGAAAATAAGAAGGATGGTTCATGCTCATCAAATGATTTATAAAAATCATTGCAAACCAAGTTTATATATTCCCCATTCCAAAGGAAGTATGGGCCTACTTGAACTTGATTACATGTATAGATCTGCAATTGCGGGACTGTATACATATCTTCTGACTCACAAGACCCAAACACATTGAAAGTTTTGAAACATGAGGAAAATAAATCTAAGATGACTTCCCTTCTTAGTCTAGCAGAAGCATATCAACGTCAAGCAGGAATGGAAGTCAAACCAGAAGTAGATAAAAATCAGGCAGCAACTGAATGTGCCAAAAAAAAAACAAAAGAAAGAATGTAAGGTGAAGGATCAGATGAGAAGGCAAAAAAAATGTAGAAAATGCATAAATATAGTTGTAAGTATAGAAAACTCCTGGAAACGCCTTATGTTGATCAGTATCGAATGCAGGAATGGTTAAGGAGAGGCGAATTCAAACCAAAAGATGAAAGGTTAATATTGGCGGCCCAGGATAGTGGGCTATGTAAATGCTGGTATACAAAGTACATTGAATATGTGGGAGAAACAGATGAATGCAGGTTTTGTAAAACAGAACTGGAAACAGTTGCACACTTTGTTGCTGGATGCGACATGCTAATGGCAGTAGGACTGCATACTGAAAGGCATAATAATGTGGCAAGACTGTTGCACTGGGGATTGTGCAAACATAATATTGAAGTAGCTGAAAAACACCGGAAACATGAGCCACAAAGCATCATAGAAAATAATGAAGTCTACATCACATGGGATCACCCATTACCAACAGTTCAAAAGATAGATATGAGAAAACCAGATATAGTTGCCCATGAAAAGACAAAAGTTGCACTGTTCATTGAAATTGCTACACCCAGTGACTACAGTGTCTTGTGTACAGAGAGACACAAAGTCATAAAATATCAGGATTTGTAGGCAGAAATTAGACCAATGTGGAAGAAAGGTAGCCAGACAGTTCCAATAGTAGTAGGGGCAACAGGTCTTATAAAAAATAATTTATAAAAGTATTTAGATACATTACCAATATATGTAACTCCGTACAAATTATAGAAGGAGTCATTACTGGGCACATTGCAGGAGTTGCGAAGAGCACTTCTGTCTGACATTAAAGACTGAAACAATACTAATTTCATGACTCGACATCCACAACACAACATCAACCACAAGACACATATCTCACCTCCACAGTGTGCCCCTCAACCTAAACCCTTAAGGCAAAACACTTTGCCCAATGTACTAATCATAGGAAACTAAATAGTGAAGCACACTGATGTCCCACTCACAAGCCTGAATATGGAGAAGGTGACAGTCAGTTGTCTTTCAGGTGCCAGGATCTGCCACATAACACATGCACTCAGGTCACTTCACAGCAAGTACAAGTATGACTCAGACACTGTCCATGTGGGTGTGAATGACCTGAGACATACCTCCCTGGACTACATGAAAAGAGACGTGATGGAACTCTTGGATTATGTGGCCCAGGCAGGTATGACCATAGCCCTGAGTAGTATCCTACCATCACCCAGAATGATACCACAGTACAGACAGAAAATAACTAACTTCAACAATTGGCTGAGTTTCTGGTGTCATTCCAAGGGGATCCAGTATCTGTCTGCCTGGGATGACATGATTGACAGACCTCGATGCTTTGCCAGAGGCAGCCTGCATCTGTCATCTTTGGGATTCCAGTTACTGGCTAAGGCTCTTGCCATCCCTATAGTGCCTTTTTTAGGCAGTGTACCAAAGGCCAAATATCAACCGTAACAACTACAAACAAATGCAATCTGAGGGTCATGCTGCTCAATGCTAGAAGTCTACATCTCTAGATGCACTCATTTAAAGCACTCCTCAGAATGGAAAATGTTGACATTTGTGCTGTAATGGAGACCTGGTTCAAAGAGGCAGAAAGCACCCCTGCACCTCCAGGCTACACTTCATTCCATACCTTTCGGCCCTGGAATATGGCCGGAAGCTCTAAAGGTGGTGGTGTCTCTATATCCATAAAGGATATGCACACCTCTAGACTGGTAGCCCAGCATAATGCATCTGAGATACTCCAGATACAACTAACACTGGTCAAGATGGTGATACAGGTTATAACCTGCTATAGGACCCCAACCATGTCCCTAGACACTCACTCCACATTCCTAAGCATCCTGGAATCTATCAAGGTCCAGCCCAACACTTTAATTCATGGAGACTTCAACTACCCCTTCTTCAACTGGGAACACTACTCATGTACCAATGCACTGACCCAGCGCTTCCTGGAATTCATCACTTCCAATGTCCTGGACCAGCTCTTTCTGACCCCACACTAGAGGAAGCAACATCCTCGACTTGGTTATCACCAACATGGGTGACCGTTGCTCTACACCTATAGTCAATTCCTCCCTGGTTAGATCTGACCACAAACTGATCAGCATGGAAATCTCTATTCCCCTACATCCCCTGCAAAGGTGGCCACCCTGAAAAATTTCCCCAAAGCTGACTTTGGGCTCCTAAAAACAGAGGTGGCTAACTTCTCAGCATCCATGCCAATGGAAAACAGCTGCATGACTGCCAAAACATACACCAATGCACTGTACGAACATGTACACAAATGTATGGAACTAGCCATACCAAATAGATACTCTCCCCCATGAAGGAAGCCAATCTAGTGGTCCCCAGCCATAAATAAACTCTACAACAGAAGAAAGAAACTGTTGCAAAATAAGGTGAAGTCCCAAGACTGGAGAAAGTCCCTTATCAGCCTCAACAACATTTGAGATCCTTTATCAAATCATCTAAAGCCAGCTATGAAAGCAGAATTGCGGCAGACACAAAAAACAACCACAAATCCTTCTATAGCTATATCAAGAACCTCCACGGCAATACCCAGATTTGTTCTGAGTTACTGCACAATGGTACCTCCTATAATGAGCCATCAGATATAGCCAACATACTGGCAGACAGATTCAGTGGCAACTTTACCCCTCCCCCCAAAGGACCAATCACAATACCTGTGGAATGCCCGGTACCAAACATTTTGGCAGCACAGGTAAAAGCTGCATTGTCCAAGGCCAAGAATACATCATCCATTGGACCTGATAATATCCCTGGCTGTGTCCTACATGAACTACAAAATGAACTGGCACCACACCTGTGTGCCCTGTTCAACCACAGCCTCACCTCAGGCTTTGTCTCTACCGAATGGCGCACTGCTACAGTTATCCCGATCCATAAGGAGGGTGTGACCACAGACCCTGAAATAGTCTGGTTTGTAAAGCTATGGAGTGCATCATCATGGACATGCTTAGCAAGGATATAGGCAATCTCCAAACACTGGACCCCACGCAGTTTGGCTTTGTCAAAGGGAGACCCTGCCTGCTCACCCTGGTTGACTTCTTCAAGGCAGTCACCAAGGCTGTGGATGAGGGTAAGGCAGTGTATACAGCCTACCTCAATCTGGCCAAAGCCTTTGATACCATTCCCCACTCAGGAATTATTGATAAACTCACCAAACTAGGCATCAATCCCTATATCACTAGGTGGGTTGCAAATTGGCTCACAGATAGGACCCACAGAGTGAAAGTAGAGGATTCCAAGTCAGATTGGTGACCAGTCACGAGTGGAGTCCCATAAGGCTCAGTCCTGGGCCCTCTCCTGTTTGGCATCTACTTCTTAGATGTCCAGGCCAACACAGATGGACTCTGGCTGACCAAGTTCACAGATGTATTAAAGCTGGGAGTCATTATTAACTCCCCAAGTGATGTAGACATCCTACAGAGAAGCCTCATTGAGACCAATGACTGGTGTCAGGGCCATGGCCTTAAGCTCAATGCCGAAAAATGCATTATTATTCCCTTTGGAAAGAACTCAGTTCCCACTATTTGCCACATTGATGGGAGCCCACCAAACACTGAAGGTGCTATAAGAGATCTGGGCCCCCAGGTCGACAGCGACCTCACCTTTGACCACCACATTGCTACCGTAGTCAGAAAATCCTTCTATGTGGCACATCTCATAACCAAGGGTTTCGCATCCAGAAAGAAAGAGGTCATCATCCCTCTCCACTCATCCCTCATTAGACCAATCATCAAGTATAACGCTCCATTTGGCATGTACCTCACCAGACACCTTCAACAGCTGAACAGGCCACAGAAGTACCTCACAAAGAGGATCCTAGACCTTAAACACATGTCCTGCTTGGATAGACTCAAGAAACTTCAGCTATTCTCAGTCTGTTATTGTCTGCTCAGAAATGATCACTTCTTGACTTACAAAGACATGTCTGACCCTGCCCTACTAGAAATGCTACACCTAAAGAAATCCCAATCTCCCTATACCACATGCCCCAGAGATCTCAACTTCATTACCACAATCAATAGAACATGCTGGAGGGACAGGTTCATCACCCAGAGACTGCCCATACTTTGGAATAAGCTTCCTATCCATGTCAAGCAGAGCACCTCGCTAGCCCTCTTCAAGAGAAATCTCGATGAGTGGCTAGGTAACAGAAAATTCACCCCAGGGATCTCTCCAATGGCTCTACTGGATAGAGGCACTGGGAACTAACATCTGGTTGCACAACACCAGGGCAATTTTTATGGGTTAGGCTTGTAAAGGTTCTAGGCCAATTAGCCTAGTAAACACCTATGAACCTATTAACATTAATCGTATAGCAATGGGGTATATTCCTGTCATGGTATTAGAAATCCAAAAGATTTGGAGAAATTAAAAAAGAGAAAAGCCACCTCCAGCAACAGACCTGTAACCAGTGGTATTCCACGGGGATCGGTCCTGGGACCTCTACTGTCTGGAATCTATTTCTTTGAGGCACAAGGTAAAATCAAGGGACTGTGGCTGACAAAGTTTGCTGATGACTGCAAACTGGGTGTGGTCATAGAATCTACAATGTCAACATCCTTCAAGAAGGTCTTACACAAACAAATGATTGGTGCCAAAGTCATGGCCTCAAATTCAATGCGAAAAAATATATTATCATCCCTTTCAGTAAGAGCGGTGTTCCTGCAAATTACCACATCAATGGCAAAGCCCTAAGTATGCACTCAGTGGTGAGAGATCTGGGCACTCAGGTTGACAGCAACCTTGCCTTTGATCACCATGTTTCCACAGCGCTAAGAAGGGCATTCTATATGACTTATCTCATAAGTAAGAGCATTGTCTCGAGAAAAGGAGAAGTTCTCCCTCCCTGTATTCTTCACTTATTAGGCCAGTAATTGAGTACAATGCCCCTTTTGGTATGTATCTCTCAAAGCACCTGCAGCAACTTTAGAGACCACAAAGGTTCCTCACAAAGGAAATTCAAAGATTTCAGCAGCTATCCTATGTGGATCAGCTGAAATCACTGTCACTTTATTCTGTTTCATACAGACTACTCAGAGGTAATCTCTGCCTTGCGTATAAGGTGATCTCTGACCCTGCTTTATTGGAAATGTTGCACATCTAGAAGTCAAATGGCACATGGGTTACTCACTCAAAGGACCTAAACCTGGTATGTGACATCAATAGAACCTGCTGGAGGGACAGATCTGTCACCCAGAGGTTACCATGCCTTTGGAATAGACTCCCACTTCACGTCAAACAGAGCACCTCATTGGCCTTCTTCAAATGTAGTCTGGATAATTGGATGGATATCTGTAAATTCACCCTGGCGGTTTTACCCATGGCCTTGTTGGACAGGGACAATAGGTGCTGATCGTGCTAACAAGGGTAAATTTGGCTAGGCTTGCAAGGGCCCATGGGCCATTAGCCTAGTAACTTTCTATGATCCTATGAATATAGAAATTTCTACTATTTATTTATTTATTTGACATTTGTTAACCAGATTGATCGAACTGAGTCAGAAGCCCATTTGTAGTGGAGACCCAAGGAGAAAAGTTCCAGTACAATACATTACAGTACACATAATTAAAAAATGTACATTGAAATAGGCAAAAGAAGAAAAATAGAAAAAGGTCGAATAATGCAATGAGTATAGAAATATAATGCAAATCTTGATGAATTAAAAGTTGGTAAATGGCAAGACAGATGCAATGACATACAAAAATTTATACTAAATCTAATACAAGTGATTTTAATGACAAGGATGAAAAATTCAACATTGAAAACATTTATTCATAGATTGTAGTAGTGAAAGTAAACAAATGGTGAAGTATAGATTGATACATCACTTATTGGAGTGTAGTACAGGTGCCCTAAAGGTAGAAAAGTGTTAAGAGTTGGAATTGTAATAGAAAAAAAGAAAACACAAATAAGGATAGCATCAGGTTTTCTTGCCTCACTTAGTACCTGCTGCACATTCTCTGACAAGGGATGCCTAAAAGGTATTAGAATTGAATCATCCAGGCAGTTAGTTGAGGATGTTTGACAGTGGAATGCTTCAAACTCTCCCTGTCTTATGTGAGTAGGTCATGATTTTGAGGAAGCTTGTGGTAGTTGCCCTTGGTAAATTCCATAAGAAGGCAGAATGAATGCTGCTTGGGACAAAAGGGGATCACAACAATTATTTTTGAAGAGTTCCTCGTAATCTTCAGAATTACCAAAGATATCAGTGAAAAGTGTGGAAATGCATAAACAAACATGACCATCCAAGGAAATGAAAACACATGTTTTTCAGAACTGCTTGCACAGACTTCTGGAGCATAATCTGCTTGTCTGTATTTAAAGGAAGCAAACAGACATACTTGAAGTGTTCCCCACAACTGGATCAGTTCCTGGAAGACACTCTGGTTCAATTTCCATTTGTGAGGATCTTCCCTGTACTGGTCCTGCTCAACTTGTCTACCATTTCCCCATTCTGGTATTATAGACAAACTCACCAGTCTGAACATAAACCCCTACATCACAAGATGGGTTGCCAACTGGCTCACGGACATAACCCACATGGTGAGAGTTGCGGGAGCTAGGTCTGACTCTAAACCAGTTATAAGTGGCCTTCCCCAGGGCTCAGTCCTAGGACCCCTCTTGTTCGGCATATACTTCTCAGAGGTACAGGCAAGCACAGGAGGACTATGGCTGACCAAGTTCGCAGACGACTGCAAACTAGGGGCAATAATTGACTCTCCGGCTGACACAGACATCCTCCAAAAGGGTCTCACTAAGACGGATACCTGATGTCAAAATCATGGCCTCAAGCTAAATGCCAAAAAGTGCATAGTCATCCCACAAAGGTGGTAGTCCCCTAAATACGGAAGACGTAATAAGGGATCTGGGGACCCAAGTACATAGTAATCTCACCTTTGATAATCACATTGCCAAAGTGGTTAGAAAATCCTTCTACGTGGCCCACCTAATCACAAAAGGGTTCACACCCAGATCAAAAGAGGTCATTGTGCCCGTCTACTCATCACTCATCAGACCCAGAGTACAACGCCCCATTTGGGATGTACCTTACAAGACACATGCAACAACTGGAAAGACCACAGAAGTACCTCACCAAGAGGATCACTGGCCTCAAACAGATGCCCTATGCAGCTCGACTGAAGAAACTCCAGCTGTACTCGGTTGCATACCGCCTACTCAGAGGTGATCTCTGCCTGACATGCAAGGCCATGTCCAACCCAGAATTGATAGACATGCTCCACCTAAAAAAAACCTTATCCCCTTGAGCCACATGCTCTAGGGATCTAAACCTCACCACAACAATAAATAGGATGTGCTGGAGGGATAGATTCCTGTCCCAGAGACTTCCCATGCTTTGGAACAAGATCCCAATCTACATTAAGCAGAGCTCCTCACTAACACTCTTCAAAAGAAACCTTGATGAGTGGATGGGAAACAGAAAGTTTACCTTGGGCATCACTTCAGTGGCTCTTGTGGACAGAGGCACAGGGAACTAATCTAAGGGGACGGCGAAAGCCAACACATTCTGGCTAGGCTTATAAATGCCTTCGGACAGATAACCTAGTACCTACCTATGAACAATGTATTGCTCTGAAGGAAGGCAAGATGATTTTAGATTTAAAGAATGCTGAAGAGCTAACTCCTAACTGACATTAACCAGTCAAAATGAAAGGTATGATTTCATGCTCCCTTGCTTGTCTACGTACCACATCACTATGGTGTTCTCTGTGATCACCTGAAGTGATCCTGGAGACCACAAATGATGGAGGGAATTTAAGGCATTGATCACAGTCAGCATCTCTTTTAAAATTATGTGCTCTCATCTGTCTGAAGAATCTCACAGATCTTGCATCTTTACACCCATGGAAACTGCCCTCAAGCAAAATCTAAGGCATCTGTAGTCACACATTGACTTGGAAGTTGTGGAGAAAAGGGGAGACCTGCATTTGCTTGACTTTGTAGTCTTCATCAGTACAGTCTCTTTTTTCACAAAGCCCAAGATTGGTATCTGAAAATCTACAGGATGCAAAAGTGCTGGGTCTATGTGTTTTTTTAAAGCTATTGAATCTTTCTCATGTGCAACCTGGTGAGAGGACTCCAGGACCATGACAAACTCTTTGGCTGAAGTTTGAGGCTGAACTGGGAAGTCCAGAAAAATTTCCAGATAAAACTCCACTTTTTTCTGCATGAGAAAAAAAAATGCTTTCTATTGCAGGGTGTCTATAAGACATCCTAGGAAAAACAATCCTTTATGATGGAGACAAAGAGAACTGCCAAAATATATTTGGAATCCCAGATTAGTTAGCAGAGCTGAAAACAATGTTAAGGAAGCTTGTCATTTGGAATAAGATTCTGCAGAGATAAGCAAGTCATCTACATAAGAAATATTTGAATACCATTCAGTCTGCATCGAGCTAAGGATGGAGCTAGGTGGTTCATAAGCACCCTTGGAGCAGTAGATAAACTAAAGGGTAATGCAGAGAACTAATACTGTGACCCAGACACAGAAAGTCCAAGAAATGTCCTGAAGCCTTTGATAATGGTAATGTGATGGTCTGCATCTTTTAGGTCCAATTTACCATAAAACTTCTCTGATAAGAGGTAACAGGCTCTGAAGGGTCAACATCTAGAATTTTGAAACTTCCACATACAGAGTTAGGAAAGAAAGATTTTGAAAATTCTTTCTGTGGTAACAGAATAATTCTGGAATAGAAGCCTTTACCCCTTTGATTAACCTGGTTCTATGATTTCTAGAGTATGATAATGCTGAAGAACGTAAGGAGAAAAACTCTGGTTTGGAGAGTGGAGAGGAACTCCCATGAAATTAGTTTTTTGTATCCATTGCCAAATGTAATCCTCCCGATCCAGCTTTAATACCCATGAGTCTGATATAATCTGTTGCTAAAGGGGAACATACTGAGTCAGGTGTTGGGGCAGTTTTAGAGAGATTGGTATGGGGGGAGGAAGAATGCTGCCATAGCCAGTTTGAAGTAGTAGACTGTCCCTTTTTTTGGAAAAATATCCTTGTTTCTTATTGTTACCCTCCTGACATCTCTTTTTTTCCTGTTTGGTCTGAGAAGGCAGGGATTGCTTGTTCTGTTTCTTAGCCATAAAAGAAAATTTAGGAGATCCAAAATGAGAGCCTGAAAAATCTTAGAAACTTCTTGAATTAATTTCTGTCAAAAAAATTGTTTGAGGACCTTAGTAACAAATGGGCTAAATAAAACCTTATCTAAAACTTAATTCAAGATTTTAGAGTTTTCTTCAACAGAAAATATCTGATTTTGTAGCCAGGCATACCTCCTCAAAACTGAAACAGAATCAGAGGCCCTAGACACAGTATCAGCACAATCATACACACCCCTTAAGGCATGTTTAGATACTTGAGAAATGTTGGAAACAATAGAATCAAGATAGGCACTACGTTCAGATGAAGAGTGGTAGCTAGAGTTCTCACACTGTCTATACAAAAAGGCACAGACTTCCATGTATCGGAACTGATAGTTAAGAATTCTATATGCCAACATGGAGGAAGGAAAAAAACTCTTACCAAATTTTTCCAGAATGTTCCTTTCTTTGTCTGCTTGTGAAGGGTTAGATGAGACCAGGAATCAGTTTGCTGCACAAGTAAATGTAAATATAGTTGCAGGGTCCAACCCAAGGTTAGAAAATAAGTGCATGTTAGTTTGAGAAATTTTGTAAAGCCTATCTACATTTTTGGGGGCTGAAGGCTGTGAATCAGGGTTATACAAGCAGCATTATATTTCTTGCTTCTGATACTCTGACTGATATGTGAGTGTACTGTTGCTTAGTGTTGGTTTTCATGCCTAGTGAATTTTAATTAGCTGGCTGAACATTTCTCTGGAGTCTTTTTTCCTTGATTGGCTTTTCTTCATTCTATATCCCTCCAATTGAAAAACATAAATCTATTTTGCTGAGCAGGAAAGCTCTCCATTGGACTAACTCACCATAAATGATGCCTGGCACTCTCAAATGGCTAGCGTGTCACAATTTCTTCTCCCTCGTGGATGATCATAAGTGCTTAATGTATTTAAGCTATGCTCTCCAAGAAACTAAGCACAAAATGAACTAAAATGGCTAGAATTCTCCCACCATCTAAAATATACCCTTCTAACCTTAGCTCACAAACATATCTGTAAACCTAATGCATGCCCAGCTCTCAAAGCAATCCTACAAACATATACCCCTGTTAGAACACTAAGATCTTCCTGTAAACCCTTGCTCACAGAAACAAAACCCAACAAAAGAGCCGGTCAATGCCTGTTCTCTCACTCCATAGCCAAACTTTGGAAAAACCTGCCATCTGAAATAATCCAAATTGACCACCCAAAAACCTTTAAAATGGCTCTAAAACACATTATCTAAATAATCCACCCTGCACCTGCCTCAGAAACAAACTTCCTTAAAAAGAAATAAGCACCATTCATTGGGTTTGCCTATCTATGTAAACCCAGTCTTTCATAACCATTGGATACTTACTTCTATACAGTATACTATATTCTTAACATAGATAGTGCTGCATCAAACCCCCATGTTTTTCCAATGCTGAATAAAGTAAACTCCTGCAAATTTGTTTCTTGAAATGTGCTTTTTCTCTTTTATCTTGTGAAGACTTCTGTAAATCTTGTAAATTGTATCTAGACTTCTGTAAATATTGTCAAAAGTATTGTAGACATATAGTTCTTTTCTCTGAATTACTGACTTTTTTTTTTAACATGTACTATTTTTAAAGCCTATGTCACACTTGTTATCACTGTAATGTATTGAGCTTTTTTCTCTGGAAATGGGTTTCTGACCCAGTGGACTTTCCCGGTCAACAAATGTTAATAAATAAATAAATAAAATAATGAAGACATTTTACTCCAGTTTGAAGCTCGACTCATGCACACACAGTGTCTACACTCCCTTCCCTGTTGCATATATCAGTGTCCTACCATGAGAGGTGCAGGCTGCACAGGAATGTGTCCTTGATTTGTCACCATCAGCAGTGCCCACAACTAACTAGACAGCATTTTGAATGGATTAAAGTCAATAAAGTGTGTTGTGAATCAGCTGTCCTGTGACATAAATGAGTAAGTGCTATTAAACATTTCTTGACTACATCTAAACAGCCAGCTACAGGCAAAATGGAGAGGGAATGTGCAGAAATCTTTGACAAAAAAAGCAAATGAAATGAGTTTCTTTTGGCTGCCAAGGCATTTCAATATAGATCATTCTCTGAGTTCTTAACACCTATACATAGTCATCAGTACACTACCATTAAGGTTGTTCCTAAACAGAAAAATGCAGACAGGACTTGAATGAAACAAGGTCAATATATCAAATAATTTACCATATGCAAGAAAAGACTGAAAGGAGACTATAAGTGTGGAAAATGATGATTAGAACAGACTGTTTCAAGATTTGGCAAATACAATGAAGAACAAAGACCTGGAACCCAATGAATAAAATGTATTCCTCTCTGGCATCTCGGCATACACTGCCTTCCTTTAGTACTGTGTACTGTATGTCGAGACGTCAGAGAGGAATACATTTTACTCATTGGGTTCCTGGTCTTTGTTCTTCATTGTATTTGCTGTTGTTGCTTTGCTGCTTTGCTGTTCTTTTTGCTGTTTCAAGGTTTGGAGCTCAAAGGTAAACTGTTAATTTAAGACAGGTTCCTGAAGAAGCACATAAACTAAAAAATGTTCAGCAAGCAGATGGCATGTTGTCCTGTATAAGACAATTCAGTATCAAATAACCTAATGCTACACATGAAGATGGCACAGAAGTGATGATAACCACTACCTCCTCACCACCACTTGTCCAGTAGCAGCAACCCCCAAAATACTAGATCTTAAAAACAGGCTTGAGCAGACCAGAAACAGACAAAGAATGAATGACCATAACCAGGGATGACCAGCAAGTACAAATGACCACAGCAATTTCCAGAAGGTAGTTTCTTAACAATGCTGCATTCCAACAAGGATGACAAACCAGAGATTTGATGAGGAAGAGTAAAAAATTAAAGTCATTCAAACCTACTGAGTGCCACACTGGTGTCAAAATAGTGTCACAATGTCCATTGTGAAAGACATCACCAAAGGCCTATGTGACTCTTCCAAGTCCAGTGAAATCACAGGAATATTATCTTGAGCTCCTGCAAATTCTCACTAAGAGGTGAAAAGGCAGCATATATGTATGTATATATATATATATATATATATATATATATATATATATATATATATATATATAAAATAAAGAAAGAGCAGATATGGTGAATATGAAAACGAGTTTATCAGGAAATTGGTACTGTTTAGTAATATAAATCTGTGTAGGATAGTGTCAAGGAAAAATATAACATTACCCATGCTAAGAATGTAGTGTCTAATTGAGGTTTAAGGACATTGGTTCAGTCTGGTTTATAGACTGTAGTATCATCCCCGTCAAATGTTATATTATTAAGTAATTCACTGTCTATAGATAGCTAGATGTATGTAGGTTCATAGGTTCATAGGTAGGTACTAGGCTATCTGCCCGAAGGCATTTATAAGCCTAGCCAGAATGTGTTGGCTTTCACCACCCCCTTAGATTAGTTCCCTGTGCCTCTGTCCAGCAGAGCCACTGAAGTGATCCCCGGGGTAAACTTTCTGTTTCCCATCCACTCGTCAAGGTTTCTCTTGAAGAATGTTAGCAAGGAGCTCTGCCTAATGTAGATTGGAATCTTGTTCCAAAGCATAGGAAGTCTCTGGGACAGGAATCTATCCATCCAGCACATCCTATTTATTGTTGTGGTGAGGTCTAGATCCCTAGAGCGTGTGGCTTGAGGGGATAAGCTTTTCTTTAGGTTGAGCATGTCCATCAGTTCTGGGTTGGACATGGCCTTGTATGTCAGGCAGAGATCACCTCTGAGTACGCGGTATGCAACCGAGTACAGCTGGAGTTTCTTCAGTCGAGCTGCATAGGGCATCTGTTTGAGGCCAGTGATCCTCTTGGTGAGGTACTTCTGTGGTCTTTCCAGCTGTTGCAGGTGTCTTGTAAGATACATCCCAAATGGGGCGTTGTACTCTATGATGGGTCTGATGAGCGATGAGTAGAGGGGCACAATGACCTTTTTTGATCTGGATGCAAACCCTTTTGTGATAAGTTGTGCCATGTAGAAGGATTTTCTAACCACTTTGGCAATGTGATTATCAAAGAAGAGATTACTATCTACTTGGGTCCCCAGATCCCTTATTACATGTTCTTATTTAGGGGACTACCACCTATGTGGGTACTTTGTTTTTTCCAAAGGGGATGACTATGCACTTTTTGGTATTTAGCTTGAGGCCATGATTTTGACACCAGGTCTCCATCTTAGTGAGACCCTTTTGGAGGATGCCCGTGTCAGCCGGAGAGTCAGTTATAGATCCTTGTTTGCAGTCATCTGTGAACTTGATCAGCCATAGTCCTCCCGTGCTTGCCTGTACCTCTGAGAAGTATATGCTGAACAGGAGGGGTCCTAGGACTGAGCCCTGGGGAACGCCACTTGTAACCGGTTTAGAGTCAGACCTACCTCCAGCTACTCTTACCATGTGGGTTTGGTCTGTGAGCCAGTTGGCAGCCCATCTTGTGACATAGGGGTTTATGTTCAGGCTGGTGAGCTTGTCTATAATACCAGAATGGGGAATGGTGTCAAAGGCCTTCGCGAGGTCTAGGTAGGCTGTGTGTAGCACCTTTCCCTCGTCTATAGCCTTGGTAACTGTCTCACCAGATTTAGGATGCATTATCTGCCCTTAACAAAGCCGAACTGGGTAGGTTCCAGTGTTTGGAGGTTCCCAATGTCTCTGTTAATGAGTTCCATGATGATGCGCTCCATAGCCTTGCAGACCAAGCTAGTCAGGCTTATAGGGTGATAGTTCCCGGGGTCTGTTGTGGCTCCACCTTTGTGGAGAGGAATAACCGTTGCTGTGTGCCACTCTATGGGTACATCACCTGTGGAGAGGCTGAATTTGAACGGTGTGTTTAGGTGAGGGGTTAGTTCATCTTTGAGCTCATGTAGGATGCAGCCTGGGACTCCATCCGGTCCCATTGATGCTGTGTTTTTGGCTTTGGAGAGGGCTGTTTTAACCTGAGTGTCTGTGATTTCAGGAGCTCTACATTCTTCTGGTATGGTTATGGGCCCTTTTGGGGGTGAGAGGGGGTGAAGTTTGTGCTGAACCTGTCTGCCAGGATGTTGGCAATATCAGTCGGTTCAGTGTATTTTGTACCATTCTGCACCAACTCTGAGCAGATCTGAGCATTGCCACTTAGATTCTTGACATAGCTAAAGAATGCCTTGTGGTTATCTTTGGAGTCCTTGGCAATTTTTCTTTCGAAACTCGCCTTGGATGATTTTATGAGGGATCGTAGTTTCTTGCTGATACTGATCAGGGATGTCTTCTCTTCTTGGGATTTTACTCTTTTCTGTACTAGTTTCCCCCTTCTATTGTATAGCTTATTTATGGCAGGAGTCCACCAGACTGGTTTCCTTTTCTTGGAGGAGTGAGCCTCGGTTTTGCTTGGGATAGCATGATCCATGCATTCTTGTAGGTGCCCATAGAATGCATTCGTAAAGGATTTTGCAGCTTGGACAATGTTATCCTTTAGCATGGGGGCTTTGAAACTTTCCACCTCGGTAACGTGAAGTTTGCTTTTGAAAAGTTTTTCACGGTGGTTTCCTTGTCCAGGGGTGGGGGCAGAATGTGGATATCCAAAGTGATTTGTTTATGGTCATATCTAACCAGTGAGGGGTTGACCTCCGTAGTGGAGCACCAGTTGCCCATGTTGGTGATGACCAAGTCCAATATGTTGTCACCTCTGGTGGGAGTGCTGACCATTTGATCCAGGGCATTTGAGTTTATAAATTCTAGGAAATGTTGGGCAAGGGAGTTAGTACTTGAGTAGTTCTCCTAATTAATGTTTGGGTAATTGAAATCACCCAATATTAGGGTGTTTGGTAGGACCTTTATATTTCCCAGTGTTTCCAGAAATGTGGAATGGGGGTCCTGGGACATGGTGGGTGATCTGTAGCAAGCTACAATTTGAATTGCAGTTTTGCCTGTTGTTAGTTGCACGTGGATGATCTCTGAAGCATTGTGCTGTGCCACTAACCTGGAGGTATGGGTATCCTTGATGAATATGGATACGCCCCCGCCTTTTGTAT
This sequence comes from Protopterus annectens, assembly GCF_019279795.1. Lineage (NCBI taxonomy): Eukaryota > Metazoa > Chordata > Ceratodontiformes > Protopteridae > Protopterus > Protopterus annectens. The sequence continues at coordinate 769,095,983 of NC_056729.1, forward strand.
TTCGGTCTGGGTTTTGTGGCCGAAATGTATGGTATGAGTTATAGCCTGGTAGTGCTGAAGTGCTCTCTGGAGCCTTAAGCCATGTTTCTGTTTCTGCACATATATTGATTTTCTCCATACTGAGGAGTGCCTCAAGTGTGTGCATTTTGAGGTTTAGACTTCTGGCATTGAGTAGCATCACCCTCAGTTTTTTGTTACTTGTGCTATTTATGGCGGTGGATTTGTCTTTTGAACCTTGCCTAAAAAGGCACTATGGGGGTGGCAAGAGCCTTGGCCAGTATTCGAAAGCCTAAGGGTGACAGGTGCAAGCCATCTCTAGTGAAGCAGCGTGGCTTGTCGAGCATGTCATCCCAGGCAGACAGACACTGGATCCCCTTTGAGTGACATCAGAAACTTAGCCAATTGTTGAAATTGATATTTTTGTCTTTGTACTGTGGTATCATTCTTGGTGAGGGCAGGATGCTACTCAGGGTCAGGGTCATACCAGCCTGGGCTACAAGATCAGAGAGCTCTTCCATGTCTCTTTTCATGTAGTCCAGGGAGGTATGGCTCAGGTCATTCACACAAACATGGACAATGACAGAGTCGTATTTGTACTTGTTCTGGAGTGACCTGAGTGCTTGTGTTATGTGGCGGATCCTGGCACACAACAGGCAGCTAACAGTAACCTTCTCCTTATTCAGCCTAGTGAGTGGGACTTCAGTGTGCCTGACTATAGAGTCACCTATTACTAGTATGTTGGGTATGTTATTTTGCCTTAAGGGCTGTACATACATACACGTGTGTGTGTGTGTGTGTGTGTGTGTGTGTGTGTGTGTGTGTGTGTGTGTGTGTGTGTGTGTGTGTGTGTGAGAGACAGAGAAAGGGCGACAGAGAGAGACAGAGAGAGAGAGAGAGAGAGAGAGAGAGACAGAGATAGAGAGAGATTGAGATTCATTGACCATAATTATGCTGCCAATACCCTCCTGTCTTCAAGACAGCAAAATAAGTCATGTCTGGGATGAGTTTACCAACAGCCATTCGATTTCAAGGCTTACCTTAAAAGAATCAATGGTATCACTATCACTTTGTACTATATAAAATGGGATATTATTCCATTTGTGCAGAGCACTGAGTGATAAATCTGTCCCTCCAGTATGTCTTATTTGTTTATGGAGTTTCTTTAGTTTGATTGTATGTGGCGCCATTTGTTTTGGGAAAGTGTAGGACATCAAGGAAGTTTGGGTCCTTAACAGCACAGAATACTAGGCATAAAAAAACATCCAGGAATCTATTAGAGACTCAGGAAGAGGGGGAGTGATCTTCAAAAGTCTGGTTTGATACCTGAAGGACTTAAGCGCAGTGATCCTCTTAGTTACAAACCACTGGAAGGGTAATCTTTCTAGCTGTATGATTTGTTCAGAGCCATGAATATTAAAAGCTGTATTATACTCTATAATTGGTCTGATCAGGGCAGAATAAAGAGGAATGATAAGGACAGAGAGTTGTTTTATGCAGGTACAAAGATCTCTATCAATCACATCAATCTGGAGTGGGGAGTTTTCTTAGTGGAAGCTACTATTGACATTTATTAATTATTAAAGACAACAGTGCCACGCTTGTTTGTATTTATTGTAAGCCTGTTTCTAATACACTGTTAATTTGTATGATTTAGCTCTTGCATGGTATCATATGCTGAGCAAATAACAACACCTAGCTTGCAGCAATCAGTAAATTTAGTTAGCCATAAATCTGAGTCAGTGGTTTTCTGTCGAAGCGTCTGCTACTTCACTACATGAGTTCTATCTGTCAGCCAGTTTGCTATTACAATTCCAGCATGAGGAATACTGTCAAAGGACTTGGCCATATCCAAGCATGCTGTTTGAACTGTATGGCCACTCTTTACAGTTTCAATGATTTTCTCAAAGTTTGCTAAATTAAGTAGATATAATGTCACTTTGACAAAACCACATTGTTGCTAGTCTAAAGCAATAAGATCCTTTATGTCAGAGCTTATAAAATCAAATATAATATGTTCTATGGCTTCACAAATCTGGCTTTTTAGGCTGATTGGGCTATAGTACTTAGTACCTTAGGTGGGCAACCACTATGGAGTGGAATAACGGTAGTCATTTTCAATAGCTCAGTAACATGCTCTGTTGCTATGCTTATGTTTAAGAACATGCCCTGCAGCTATGCTTATGTTTAAGAGCATTCCCTGTGGCTATGCTTCTGTTGAACAGTCTTAGAAGGGGTTCAAAGAGGTCATGCTTTGTGCTGTTAAAGAGCCTGGTATATTTTCAGGAACTTCAGAGTTAGTATTTGTAGCTACAAAGAGAGCAATCAGATCATATGCAATAATCATTTTTGAGATTGGAAGGGATTCAGGAATTTGTGGACTTACATGACTGTTTCTGATGTGAAATTGGTAGTAAATTTATCTGCAAGTATTTTAGAAAGGGTCTATATTAGCTAGTCGAAGTGTCAAAAGAGCGAACGCTCTTTCATCGACTGCTAATATTTGAAAACACACAAAGTCGAACAGACGGAACAGGGAAAAAAATTGCTGCTCCCAAAAAAAAAAAAAAAATACAAATCCACAAACAAAATAAAGTGGGGGCCTTCGCCCACCACCACCCCCTACTTAAAGATTGCACCACAGTGGAGAAAACAGCAAAGTCCCGACAATGGCCCAGCGATTTTTTCCCGAGGGAAAAAAATTGCTGTTCTGGCTGGTTGACATTGTGTGTTTTCGCATATTAGCAGTCGATGAAAGAGTGCCCGCTCTTTTAACACTTCAACTAGCTAATACAGACCCTTTCAGAAATATCTTTAGGATTGGTGGGAGTAATACGATTATGAATTACTTCTTAAACATCTACTGTAATTAAAAAGTATGATTATCCTGGATTTCAGATGGTAATTCTAATTTATCTTCTGCTTTGATTTCCTTATGGTAATGTTCAGATTTTTGCTGCTCTTTCTGACGGCATCTTTAATGTGGGAAAAATTATTTATTATAGGTCTTAATTAGGTTATTTTGTTATTATAGAACTTATTAATGCTAAAATTTGAGCAATGTGCTTTGTTTGTATGTTCCACAATCTATTTGCTTCTTACTGGGACCAGTAAATTTTATGTCATTTGTTAGAAGGAAGTAAAATTCATTGGTATAAATGACAACAGAGGCTACATGGAAGCAGGAAATCTTGCAGCTGAATTTTGGAATATCAAATAACTTTAATATGTTTGTCTTTTTAAAGTCCTTGAATTCATAGATGCTCATTGTGGTAGCTTTAGATGCCCTCAAGGAGAAGATTACACATTTGTGATCATATATGCCTAGAAATTAAAATACTACAGGCATAGTGCAAGTTGGTGCAAAGTTAGTAAAGATGAGGTCAAGAAGATTTTAACTCCTAGTGGGCTAGTTAACTATTTGTACAAGGGAGTTAGCATTTGATAACACCTGGCATACCGATTTGAGGTGTAGGTGCTCCATGTAATTGAAGGATAGTTGAAATAGTTGGAAAAGTGTAAAAGGTGAAGTGTGACTTGTACATGCAATTCACATGTACACAGTGGAGTACTTGAGCAATTGCTGGGAAAGCCATTAACGGAACAGAAATTTGTGAATAAAGATACAGTAAGTAACTCCATTCTTTGTGTATTTATTACTATTTCACTGTCAATGTAAACTCAGGGCAAGCACACTGTATAAACAATCATTCAGTCAAAGGGTAAATCGGAATAGACAGACCATTAAAGTCACCTGCTATAACTGCCAATGTTTCTGTAAGTGGTTTCATTGTTAATGTCAGCCTGTCAATAATAACCTAGTATTGATAGTTCAACAGAAGAACAAAACATTGTAATGCTAACATGAAAGTAATGTGTCACCCTTAAATGGCAAATGATGGTAGCAAATAAATCCCTGTTATAAAGCTTTAGCCATCTCTGGAAAAGAAGACAAATGTAAATGGAGGTCTATTTTAAAGCATTATTTTACATTCAATGAAGAAGAATTGAAAGGAAAACATGTAAAAACAGATGAAAGAGCATGATAAACTCTTGAAACTGGATGTTGCCATGTAAAAGACTTAACTTTCTGGCAGAGTAATTTTGAAAAAAAGCTCAATTAAAAAAAGAATATGGATTCTACTTACAGTACCACCCCATCCCCAATCCCAGGACATTTCTTTCTATCATCTTTTGTTGTCTTAATATGCTCAAGAGAAGGTAATACGTACGAGTAATGAATGACAAGAAAAGTAGTTTTAAAATAATTAAAGGCAGGGATAGAGTTTTAATTGTAAAACAAGCACTGTCTTAAATTTAAGAGCAGCACAAGAGAGTTCAGGATCTCTTGTACCATCATAACTCAAGCAGTCCCACAAATACCAGAACAAGAGATATATAAACCTTCTTCAGCAGATCATCAAACAAAGTGAAGAGGCAAATTCATTACATGGAGTCTCCCTCACTTCCAGAATAGAACCCCCCCCCCCCCGATAAAGTAGTGTGATACACTATCTTACTTTAAACTGCACCTGGAAATTGGATTTGTTTTCATGAAGTCAACCTGGGTATGACTGCCATAGCCCTCCTCAAGAAGAGAGGAAAGTCTGGGGTGGGAAATGACAGGGTGCCATGTTTGTAATACTTAGTAGCCTTTAACTTCCTGTGATTCCTATGAAAAATAAAAAAGAAACGTAAGAATGCAAAAAGATTTTGTAAAAACTGAAGTGCAAAAGTGAATAGAATGATATGTTTGGATAAGGCAGTATCTCCCACTCTGATACAGTCTTTTATACATTAAGAATAAATGTGCACTGTGTCACTTGAGAGCCTTTTTATCTTGACATAGTTTGGCATTTATGTCCTCAGCCAAATAAAAAGAGCTGTATAGAGCTGACTCATACCTCTCAGCTGTCCAGAACTTCACAGAATGTCCAGATTTTTGGCACATATTTTTTGGTCTACTCCTCATAAAATGTGTGATTTTCTGGCAAATCACTGATGGCTGAGGTTATTAAATAATGACAGACACTTCAGTTTCAGATTTCATATCCTTCAGAACATGCAACGACTTCTAAGTTTATAAGAGGAATATTTAAAACCTATAATCTGTTCCTAATTTTGGGCCGTTGTCACTCCAATATTTTTGGTTTTCCCCAAAGATTTTACACTAAGATTTGTAACAGTCTGCTCTAGGTGAATTGTTATGTTTCTTCATTAGACTCTTGACTATTTGTACTGATCTCTTTATTTGCCTATTAGTCTGTGAATGTGAGGTAATATATCTGTATTTCCAGTTGCTGCCAAAACTTCGAAAGTCCTAAATGGAAAACTGAAGACTGCTGTCAAAAACAACTTCATCTGGAAGGCCATGTCTCTAGAAAATACTCTTCAGAGTGTTGATGACAGTAGTGCTAGTTGTGCTTCTCAGTTGTATGACCTTAGGGTATTTATAGTAAAAGTCCATGCAAAACAAATAACTATTATCCTTGAAATGAAACAAGTTGACTCCTACTTTATTCTATGGGACACTTGGTTTAGGATGTAAAATCATTTATTCTTTTGTACTCTGGTTATGAAAATCTGTAAAGGTCTCGCAGTTTTGTATAAGTTTCTCTATTTTATCCATTTTTTGTAGGCCAGTATAGGGTAACTCCTGCTCTTTCATTTCATTTGACTATGTCAGAATATTATGCATATTTATTTACAAATGCTAACACTATTATTTGACTGGGAAAAAATAACTTTATCTGCTTTATAGAGCAAACCCTGAACACAAGAAACCAAACTTCTGTATAGAAATAAAATTCCTTAGATAATGCAGGCATTTGGTCCTTCCAAATATTCAGGACAGCTTCCTTCACCAACTGTAGTTGTGTTCTTTGGCACACTTCTTAAGCTCATTTATATAATCAGCAGGTATACGTAGCTGCAAAATACCCCAAAACATCTCAGTCTTCACCTATCAAAGCTTCTTTCTGCTCATAAAGGCACAATCTGCAAAGTGTATCAACTATGTGCAGTCACTTTCAAGGTTTATTTTGGAATTTCAGGTCATAAATTTACACGTGCAAAGGCATCCTGGCTGGAACTTTGAACAGGGAATGTTTGTAAAATATTTTGCTGTGGTTTAGGATTTGATTCCACAATCCATGTTTTACCATTAATATAGTCATGATACTTTTGGCAACTATAACCATTCTTCAACATTTCTATCTATTTTTACATTACTTGTTCTTTCCAAAAGAACCAGACCCATATGCAACTTGCCTGCCTTACTGCAGCAAAATTATGTCTAGTCCTAGCTGACTGGCATCTGTGTAGAGAATTGCTGATTGAGAAACATCATACAACTTCAGAACTGGAGCCTCTGTAACAAGTATTTTCAACATCTTAAGACTATTGCCTTACTCTGAAGGCCAACACATATTTCAAAAACTTCCCTAGTAGTGCTGTAGTATCTGAAGGGCTGGTTAAGAAAATCAAGACATACTAAACCATTCCAAGAAACTGCATAAGGGATAGTTTTCTTGCAGGTTAATCAAACTGACTATAGCACTGACTTTCTTTTCTGATGTAGAAATCTAAAAGAGCAGTTATATTTTGAGGAAATGTTCACCAAATTAAAAAAAATCATGCCTTTGTTAGTAACATTCTGTGACTAAGCTTTTAGAATTTGCATCTCATTAGTTTATGTCATGAACTCTGAAATATTGGGTAATATTGTCTTAAAAGGAGTTTTTGTAGTTGTGCTGCTAAATGATATTTATTATCAGAAATATCAACTTTGAGACAGAAATGTATAAAGATAGTGCAGTTCATTAGGGGAAGTTCCCATATATGGTATTTTGCAAATTTGATATAATCAATAAAAGCCTGTGCAAATGTTCACCAGGTGATATGCAGACTCATAACTTTAGCAGTTCATTGAGGCCTAAATCATGGAGTCTGTATGGTTCCATATTTGAAATTATATAAATGTGAAGCATAAATATTACATTTTCATCAAGTTACAAAGAAATGTTCCCCAAATTAAATACAGTCACTTGGTATAAATGACCAATCCCTATCACATTTCATAACCATCCTAACAGAACAACACTTCACACTGAAAATAGGCAACTCCAACTCTCCAACCACCCATCTCATTGAAGCAGTCTGCTAAGAATCAGTCCTTTCTCCACCGCTGTTCTCTCTGTTTGTCAGCTATCTCCCAGCAGACCTTCATTACATATTGATTATCCTACATGTTGATGATATGCTTTTTTACAAACCCCAGAATTCCCATGCCTCTATTAAGAACTAACTACAAGAGAACTTCATTCAACTCTCTGACTGGCTAACTCAGGGATAACAATCTAGTTTTAAATACCAAGAAAACCAAAGCAATGACATTTGGGACCAAACCCAAGGTCTCCAATGTAAGAGTCAGCAATCACACCCCTTTTGAAACTGCTCAACACTTCAGATAACAAGGCATCTGGTTAGATCAGCAAACTAACTTTTTACACCATGTTGAACTAGTCAGATTTACAATCAACATCCATTTTTTTCTGGGCCAGGAGACTATCTCACATTTTGTGTGTGTGCGTGTGTGTGTGTGTGTGTGTGTGTGTGTGTGTGTGTGTGTGTGTGTGTGTGTGTGTGTGTGTGTGTGTGTGTGTGTGTGTGTGTGTGTGTGAAGATTAAAATACTTATCTTACCAAGTTTGCAGTCATCAGCATATCTGGTTATCCAGAGCTGATTTCCTGCTTTTGTGTCTATGAAAATAATCCAAAAAAGAAATTACTCCAGTAAAGAACCCTTTGGGGCACCACTTGTAACCCTTATTAAAACAAGTTATTCCCCCACCTAGCTTGTACCTTGTTCCTTAGCCATTGTCTTCCCTACTCAATCATCTATGGACATTTAATATTTGTAATTTGTCAATTATTCCCTTACATAAAAAAAAACATTAAATGCTTTAGCAAGATCAATTTAAGAAGCATGCGTGGTCAGCCAGTCATCAAATACTGCTGTTACTTCTTCAAAAAAAGCCTAAAGATTCAGAAAGCAATATCTCCCCTTAACAAACCCACTCTGTTTCATATGAAACAAAAAGTTGCCTGTGTGACATCTTGGACATGGTCCATTACAACCCTCTCCATGATTACAAAAGAATATTAATTATACTGCTGCGCAGATAATGTTTTTATATAACTGAAAAAGCAATAGGCATAGGCCAGTAATTAAGCTCCTAAGGGACAAAAACAAGAAGAAGCTGTTAATCAGTTGCTTCATGTACACCAGGGTCAAGGCTTCATTCCTCCATCTTTATTTGCCTATCATGTAACTCTCAGCAAGTAACGTAACAAGTTAGTGTTCCAGGGTCATCCCTGAAAAGGGATACTTGTGTCCAGTGGGCTTATCCATTATCAGATTAATACAATAACATCACTTCTATTACTTTTTAATTAAGTTGTTTCAGATGACAGTAATTACTACCCATTACCAGAAAACAGCTTTAACTTTTATCCTTGTAAAATACAGATTTTTTTTACTTCTTTGATATACGTCTTTGTATGAGACTTAATGTTGCAATAACATGTTAGTGAATGTTTAATGCAGATGGTGCAGTGGTACAGTGGTAGCACTGTTGCCTCACAGCAAAAGGTTCTGCAGTTCAATTTCTGGCTGGGAGCCTTCTGTACAGAGTCGGCATGTCCTCCCTGCATTCATGTGGGTTTTCTCTGGGTGCTTCAGCTTTCTTCCACGTTCCAAATACATGCATCTGGAGCATTTCTCACCGGGTCTCTGCTGAAAATTAGCCTTTTTCCAAGTTGGACTTTCCCAGTAAACAAATGTTAAATAAATAAATAAAATTAAAAAAAATAATGCTGTACTTGTAAATTCTCAAATGTTTTATTTTGTTATACAACTTTCAGTCCATGCATAAAGGCAGTCAAAGTACTTGTTCAGGTTTACTTATACACAAATGAAAACATATGAGTACAAGAGTATGCCAGTATGTTAAGATATTGTAAAACTGCTTATTTCTTGGGTAGTTATCCTTTGTACCATATAATATGATGCTTTAGTTGTTAAAAAGATTTTGGTGAAAAATAAAAAAAATAGTTTCACTGCAATGTCTGTGATTTTTTTTCTCTCATTTTTCCTTCAATTTGATTATTTCTTTGTCTAGGAATAAAGTCTGTATATATATTTGTCACAAAAAGAAGAATATGTCTTAAAAATGTATAGTTATTAATTAAAAATGCTGGGTAGACATGTGTAATGATGCCTACAGGGTTATGATGACAATGTCTAATATGTATTACAATTAATCTAATATTTTATTTTTATTTTTATTTGACATTTGTTAACCGGGTTGGTCCAGCTGGGCATGAGCCCGTTTTCAGTGGAGACCCGAGGAGAAAAGCTCCAATTACAAAAACAATTAGGATAACATAGGTAACAAAGCATAGAAAGTACCATAATCAATTATAACTCCATAACATATTAATACAAATTATGACTCAAACATATTCAAATTACAGCAAGAGGGTTTTCTCAAAGAAATGAGTATATGAATCCCTAATGTGTTTTTTTTTTATGTACAAAAACAAGTTCTATACAAGTGATCAAATAAGAGATATACAAGTGAATCAGAATTTATTGCATAGGCTTTGTAGGAAGGTATAGGTGCTTTCAGGAGTTCAGAGGAAAGGAGCACCATTTGTATAAAGGGGACATATCAGGTAGGTTCTAAGCAGAGACATGATTTAGTGTTGAGAAGATAATGTTTGAGTTCCTTTTTAAAGTGTGCAGGGTGTATGATGGAGCGGATGTTCAGAGGAAGTTTGTTCCAAGTGTGGGCTATAGAGCAGTTGTACTGAAGTTTGCCTGTGTTCTTCTTTGGATTGTCTACATTCAGAAGTTGTTGGTTAGAGGTGCAGAGGGTTCTAGAAGGGGTATAGGTAGATACAAGAGTAGTGAGAGCTGAACAGGATGAAGGCCTGTATAGAATGGAGTGAATAACTTGAAATTGAGAAACTAGCAGTAGTTGAGGGAATTTGAACCATTGTAATGAGTTCAAGGCAAGGCAGTGATGGGAGTTGCAGGGGGAGTTAGTAGTCCCCGGGATTCATGAAGCTTGCGCCAAGCGCAGGCGTAGCGTCGGAGATCTAACACCAAATATGGCCGCCGAGCAATTCAGGTACAAGCTGTTTCTACATGCACTACCTGCATACACCACGCCTGCACAGCTCCCAGCGCATGTATGCTAATTACCCCATGTGCAGCAGCATAGCATACAAATGAAGGTATATAGCGATTCAAGAAGTGGTGCAGGCGTAGTGTAAGCATTCAGAAATGTAAACCAAAAAAAAACGGTTTACATTTTTCAAACATACAATTGGAGCCATGACAGCGGACCAAACTCACGTATTATACTGTTAATATATGCCAATGGCTAAATATATAGCCATTGTCATAAAAAAACACGCACAACATATAAAAAAGAACATTTAATGTCATGCCCACACTAACGCGAAGTTAAATCGCAGGGCATCAGTGTGCAAACGGGATCACAAAGAAAATATAATTATATGGAATAAAACTGCAATGTAACACATTTCATGAATTCCCCATAATAGTCAATGGCACTCATGCTACACACACCATGAAGCAAGGGTTGCTAAGGGGCTGTGACAGTGTTCTGCACAGTAACTAGGAATTAGTAGGCAATGCCATGCAAATGAGATGAGTAATACTGAATCACAAAATCCCCACTGGCGTAAGGATGTACCTCACAGCGTAGCAGTACAATACCGAGGTGTGACCTGGAGATAAAGATGACATTAAGAGGGGGTGTGCCACCTTAGCTGTAAGCACATAGGAGCATTGCTAATTCAGTTTGCCTGTTGCTAAGCAAAGCTGCATAATAGGGGTGTGTTGAAGTAGCCATAGCTTTGCTTAGCTGAGAGCACACAAGGTAACTAAATGTGCATGTGAACGTGGATGAAAACGCGCTCCAAACCTGGTGAACAGCTATGTGCGGCGCGCACCAGAGCTGAAACAGGAAGGATACGGGATAAAAATAAGGAAATGCTGCAGCATGGAAATTGGAGTACAAATGAGTAATTAACATCTAGGAACCCACAGTGGGCCATAGACAACAGCTAACAAGGCTGCTAGCAGCTACCTGCAGAACTGGAAAGGGGAGGTGCCGTGCTGCAAAGAAAAGAGAACTGTCATAACAGAACAAAGCAAACTTCCAGTAGATCAACTACATAACACATTTTGCAACACAATCCTGGGTTGGGAAAGTACAAAACAAGAAAGCCAGCAGCTGGATGCATGCCTGACAATGGGAGGGGAATCGGGTTGAAAAGTGAAGTAAAGGGCAATAGATGAATCACGGCAGCCAAGCGTAATTCAACACCAAAGGCCCCACAATAGAAGTACCTGCTGTAAAACCCATAATTAAGATACCCTGCAACTGGAATTGCACATACACACCCAATTACACCAGTAGCATCCATAGCACAATAGTATAAACTGTGAAAGCACCTCACACACACTTGTGTATTCCCAGACACTCTGCACCATTGGTGTATACAGACAGAGAACTTTTAATATGTACATGTTAGGGGCTGCCATAGCTTTGATTCACCAGCATGTGTTGGAGACTGAAGGTGGTGTGGAGGATGATGCTGACAACCATCTCAGGCACCGGAGGAGGAGAAGAGTGTTCAGACCCAGGGTAATCTGCCAGGGACTACATGATCTGGAGATAGTAGAGCATTACAGGGTGGACAGGGATACCATACAGCAACTTGTTGAGCTGTGCCGGCCACACCTCAGAGCCAGAAATAACAGAGGGAAACCCATCCCAGTGGACATGAAGGTATGTGTAAGCTTGAGAATACTAGCCACAGGTACCTTTCAAAGGCCAACTGGGGATATCATGGGGATCTCACAGGCATCAGCATCCAGGGTACTCCACCAGCTCCTGGATGCCATGTTACCACATGCCAATGAGCACATATACTTCCCCCAAATGCAGGAGGAGTTGGCCAGCAATATGCATCTTTTCCACCTTGTGGCAGACTACCCAGAGGTACTGGGTGCAATAGACTGCACGCACATACACATCAAGTCACCACCCAGTGAGCAGGGTAGGTGATACATAAACCACAAGGGATACCCCTCCATCAACTGCCAAGTCATGTGCAATGCCCAGGGCATTATCATGGATGTGTGTGCTGGCAGCCCTGGAAGCTATCACTACTCCCACATCTGGCATGCCTCATAGCTGTATCAGGTATTTGCCGGGGGGCATCCCATATGACCACTTGGTGGGGGATGCTGGCTATGCACTGGAACCGTGGGTGATGACTCCCATCAGAAATGCACACACACCCATGCAAGAATGTTATAATGAGGCACACACACAAACCAGAATCAGCATAGAGCGGGTGTTTGGGATGCTGAAATCATGGTTCCGTTGCTTGGACATATCTGATGGAGCCTTGCAGTACTCTCCAGGCATGTGTGCCCACATCTTCATAGTATGTGCCATGCTACAAAATATGATTCTGTGGAAACAGCAGCAACAGGGACAGACTGGTGAAGGCCCTCACAGCCCACCACCATTGCCAAGGGCCCCACAGGCACAGAGGGACTCAGACCACAAACACCCTTTGCCAGCCCCAGTAGGCAGACGGAGGTATGCCCAGTATGCCCATGCCTTGGCAAAGAGGGAACGTATAGCACACACATTGACAGTGTAGGCACCTACGGACTGACACCCTTCTCCACCTGCACACACAGTAAACATGGATGGCACACACACACACACACACACACACACGACCACCTGTAAATTGTCATGTATAGGAGGTCTACTGTGTACATCATACATAGGCAGCCCTCAACTATTGTACACACAACTGCCATTGGCACAAGGTAAGTCAATACCTGAACAGTAAATTAAGCTATTAGCATGTGTCGATACTGTATGTATAGGTTCATAGGTACATAGGTAGATACTTGCCTAACTGCCCGAGGCCATTCATAAGCCTAGCCAAAATGTGTCTGCTGTCGCCACTCCATTGATTAACTAACTGTCCTGTTGTGGAGCAGAGCCAATTGCAGGATCTCTGGGGTGTATCCACCATTCCCCACCCACTCTGCAAGGATTCCCTGGAGTGTTAGTGAGGGATTCCGTATAATGTAATCAGGGATGTAGCTCCAAAGTATGGGGAGTACCCGTGACAGGAATCTGTCACTCCAGCATCTTCCTGTTATGGTTTTGGCAAGGTGTAGCTCATTACAGTGTGTGGCTCACTGTGACATAGATTCCCATAGGTGGAGCATATCTATTAAACCTGACTTGAACACGGCTTTGTTGGCCAGCAGATATCATCTCTGAGTAAACGAGATGTCACTGAGTAATGCAAGAGTTCATGCAGTCTGGCAGCATAGGACACATGTCTGAGGCCATTAATCCTCTTGGTGAGGTACGTTCATGGCCCATCCAGCTGTTGGATGTGTCTTCTGAGGTACATCCAAAATAGGTTATCATACTCGATGATGGGATTGATGAGTGATGAGTAAAGGGGCACAATAACCTCAGTCTGTCTAGATGCGAACCCTTAAGTAATCAGATGGCCTATATAGACGGATGTCCTAACTACTTCGCAGATTTGATTGTCAAAGAGAGATCACTATCTAATGTAGTCCCCATTACATCATCTGAATTATAGTGTCTGCCACTCATGTGCTAATATGTGCTTGTGTAGTTTCCCAAAATAGAATGACCATGCAGTATGTGGCCTTTAGCTGGAGGCCATGACTCTGACACCCTGTGTTGGTCTATGTGAGGCCCCTTGAAGGACGTCTGTAACAGCTGGACTGCCAGTTATGGCTCCCAGTTTGCAGTAATCACCAAACATGGTCTTCTATAATCCACCTGTGTTAGCCCGTACCTCTGAGAAATATATGGCAAACAGTAGGGGTCCCAGGACTGAGTCCTGTGGGACACCAGTTGTGACAGGTCAAGAACTGGACCTGGAGGCTGCTAGGCTTACCATGTGGGTTCTGTGTGTAAGCCTGTTGGCAAACCAACCTGTGATGTATGTGTGTATGTACTGGCTGGTGAGTTTAGAAATAATATTTGAGTGGGGAATGATGTCAAAACCCTTGGCGAGGTCCAGGTAGTATGTGTGAACTACCACACCCCACACCTAAAGTCTAGGTGACTGTAAGATGTCAAACAGGTTCAGTAGGCATGATCTGCACTCAGTCAAGCTGACCTGGGTTGGGTCAAGTGTCTGGAGGTTACCATTGTCTATGTTAATGAGTGCCATGAGGATGCACTCCATAGCCATGCAGATAAGGCTACTCAGGCTTATGGGGTGGTATTTACCATGGTCAATTGTGTCACCACCTTGGTGGACTGGAATAGCTGTTGCCATGTGCCATTGAATGGGCATGTAGCCTGTGTAGAGACTGATGTTGAATTGCTACATTAGGCGGGGGGGGGGGGGGTCACCTTGTCTTGTAGTGTCTGCAGGATGCAGTCTGGGACACCATCTGCCTTCATTGATGCTCTGTCATGCCATTTGAAAGGGTCATTACCACCTGTATGTCTCTGATGTCTGGGATACTGTACATTTTGGGTATTGTTGTGGGCCCTGTAGGGGGTGAAGCTTGCACCAAATGTATCATCAAGTGTGTTGGTGATATCAGTAGGGTCAGTATATTCAGTGCAATATTGCACCAGCTCAGTGCAAATCTGTATATTACTGCTTAGATCCTTGACATAGCCAAAGAAGCCTTTGTGATCATCTTCCCAATCCATGCCTATTTACCTGTGGATGTCAGTCTTGGATGATTTCATGAGTAACATAAGTGTCTTACTAATACTGGTCACGGATATCTGCATGTCTTGGGATTTGCTGTTGTTCTGGACTACTGTCCTACTTCTGTTGTATAGCCTGTATATTGCAGGGGTCCAGCAGACTGGTGTTCTTGTGTAGGAGTAGCGAGTCTTGGTTTACCATTGATGGCATGACCCACACATCTTTGTAGGTGCTTATAGAGTGCATTTTTAATTCTGTCTGTATATTGAGCAGTGTCATCCCTGAGCGTGGGGGCTGTGAACCCTCCCACCTCTGTCATTAGTACTGTGAATTTAGCTGTAGGAAAGGTAGTCACTGTGTGTTCCTTGGGTGGGAAAGATGGTTGGGAGTGGAAATCATTAGTGAATAGTTCATGGTCAGATCTAAACAGTGACCGGTTTAACTCCGCTGTAGTGCACCTGTTGCACATGTCGGTGATTACCACTTCTAGAATGTTTTCACCTCTCGTTAGTCTGTCTACCAACTGATACAGGCCATATGAGGGGATAAATCCCAGGAAGTGCTGGGCCTGGAAGTCAATACTTGGTAGATTATCCAGTTAAGTGTAGGGTAGCCGACATTGACCAATAACAGGGTGTCTGGTAGGACTGTCATGCTTACCACTGTCTCCAGATAGTTGTAGTGGTGCTCCTGGGTCATGGAGGATTATCTGTAACAGCTCACAGTTTGCATTGCAGTCGTGGCTGATGTTAGCTGCACATGGATGATCACAGAGGTATCATGCTGCCCCACTAACTTGGAGGTGTAGGTATCCCCGATGAATATGGATACACCCCCTCCATGTCTGTGCCAGTGCATGCTCAGTGGCTGAAATGTGTGTTATGGGTTGTAGTCTGATAGTGCTGGTGTGCTCACAGGAGCCTTATACACGTCCCAGTCACAGAACAGATGTTGATGTTGTCCATTCTGAGGGGTGCTGTGAGTGCGTGCATGTTGTGAGTACTAACCCTGGTGTTGAGTAGCCTAACCCTCATTGATTTTGCTATTGTGCAGTTCATGGAGGTGAGATTCACCTCTGAGACCTGCCTAAAAATGGCACCATGGGGGGGCGCCAATAGTTTTGCCCAGCATTCCAAAGCCTTAGGCTGACACATGCAAGTTGGTATGGCATTGTTGCAGTCATGTTTCCCATCTGTGCTTGCGTCCCATCTTTCCTGTAGGTAACCTACTGGTAAGCAATACAAAGCCTGAAACTATACAAGTCCACTAGCTTCCAAGATAGGCTGTTGGAGTGATTAAGTATCAGTAGTCTGTATGCTCTTGCTGTACTTAACTGTTGTCTGACTACATGGTGATTTTACATTGTATATTGTGATCAGAAAACTCTGTATAATCACATATGATGTTGGAGATGGCCTGCACTGTAGAGGTTTACAGATAGGAAGTAGGCTATCTGCCCAAGGGCATTTAGAAGCATAGCTACAGTGTGGTGGCTTTATCTGCACCATTGATGAAGTAACTGAGCCTCTGTCAAGCATAGACAATGAAGTGATTCCAGGCAGAGTTGCTGGAAGCTGTTGAAGATTGGGGTGCTGTAGGGTGATAGGGGCACATAGTGATATCAAAAGGGCATGTTAACATGACAAACCAACAGCATTCAATTTCCCCAACATGTCTTGCAGCTATACAACTGGAGTGGCTCCCCCACACCCTGGCTGTATGTTTCTGGGACACATGATCCCAGGGGTGTATATACTGTTGCCCAGCCACACATCAAGGTTTCCCCTGAAGTGTTTCATTGAGGAGCTATGCCAAATGTAGTTAGGATTTTATTGTATAGTCTCTCAATTCATGTGTTATGTCGGTATTTCGTTAAGCTCACTGGGTGTGGGTGGCTCCGCCTGTTATGTAGCCAAGCTTACACGTGATTCATGGACATAAGAAATAGGCAAAAGGAATGTTAATGTCAATAGTGTAATGGCTACAGCATTTGCATAATATCTGTGCATTCGTGGTTCAAATCCCAATAAAGTCAGAGATGTTTTACATGTTACATAGTATACCTTAACCACAGCTTGCATATATAGGTAGTATTCCTCAGAATAATAAACATTTGGAAAACACATAAACCCATGTGTGCTGGAGAGTACAGTTAACAGACAATGTAATGTTATGTAAGCACATAGTGAGATGTTACGTCACTGAAATGTATATATCCTGAGTAGTTAGCAGAAGTGGCCATATTTGCGTGCACAGGTTGTAGGATGTAAAGTTTGTTTAACTGTGTACAACCGCTGGTATAATGTTGCACAAACACCTTTAAGCCTGCTTACAACTGCTTAAATTAGCCTTATTCTGTAGTACAGCATGTCTAATACATCACAGGTGTTGAACACTGGACCATGCACACCATAGCCATGGGACCTACCACTAAGCCATCTAATCTGTATACATGTTTAGTGGTCGTTAGACTACACCTTATACTACAGGCATTTCACAGTACTGACCACAAATGGGACAGTGACTTTGTGTACATATGTACAGTACATTGTAATGTACTGTAATGTGTGAATCAACATATACAAGTCTACATATGTATAAGTGTTACAAATTAATACTAAATATATATATATATATATATATATATATATATATATATATATATATATATACATACACACATGTCACTGATGTGTGCAAATAGATAGAAATATGTATGTATATATATATATATATATATATATATATATATATATATAAAGTAACATCTATAGCCATATATATATATATATATATATATATATATATATATATATATATATATATATAAACATCTATGAACACACTTTGTGACACAGAAGCATTCCAAATGGATAAAAGTGTATGCAAAACACATGCAGCTCTGGTATTATAACTATTAATATTAACCTAATTCCTCATAGAAGCAATGGTTGCTGTATATGTGGAGATTGGTGTGGCGGAGGGCCGCTGGCTAATGGAATATGCACCAAGGAGGGCCTGTGTCGGATGTTCATTACGTGAACTGGAGGGATACACATGGAGTATGGGGACAATGTAAAAAGGACACAAAACAAGAACCATTCTCATCCATAATACACCCTGTCAGGTCACATTGTAACACTGACTTCAACAAACATATGAACATTAACAGGTATCATACATATGTACACCAACTGAATTACACATTTGTTTGCAGTAGTGAGGAACGGCTGTAGTACACTGTACATACTAAACACCATAAAAGTTGTACATATCTCTGATGCCTCAGTGGTAAAGCTGGTGACTGCAGTGTTCATGGTCCCGGTTTGAAGACCTGCAAGGGCTGTTACGTCATTTTGAGGTCCCGAATAAGGGATGTTGGACGCAGGGTGATTAAAGCACTTTTAAGCAGTCGTTAGAGGGTTATTCCACCGGTAAGTGCCGGTAAGCGGCATTTAAACATGACTACACGGATAAGCGCCACATCGATTTAACCTTTGCTGAACATTGTGCAGATCATGGGCAAAGCCGCTTACAATCGCTGAAATGTGCGTTAATCACCCTTGCACTACCAGTGCCTGCTCTGAGAGGTAAAATGACCACTGTCAGGATTAGAATACACAACCATGTACATAATCTTCACAGTAACCTACCACTAAGCTACCTGAGATATATCAACAACAGTTGTGTATTCTGACAGGTTAAAACACAAACTCAAGAAAGAACGATAAACTTCTGTAAACTCACACACATGGAATCCGCTCAGGCAAGCTGACCAGTAGTACACCAACACCATACACAAGTCGAATAAATTCAAAGTGCATTTAATATACTATAACATAGAATTTAAGCACATAAAAAAGCTTTTCGTTGAATTGAATTGAATAAATCAACTTCCTCAGAAAAATCCTACACAGGAAACAGGGGTTTAAATTTCCCTCCATCTAGTCACATGATTGCTAGACAAGCATTGAAAGGTTGCATGCATAGTGGAACACTCGCAAGCCCCTCCCCAGCTTTACAAACTTTTAAAGTGGTACATTATTTTTGTTACAATTTCATAGTGCCAGATAGCAACAGCAAACCACTCAATAAATATATCCTACTTTAAAAACATTTAAGCATCAATAAAATGAATAAGTAAATGAATAAAACAAAGCAATGGGCCTAATTTACTTAACCTGTTGCTTTGTGGACATAGCAAAATTTATCACAAATTAAAAACTAAAAAATCAAAAAAATCAAATGACACATTAAAAATTGGTAAACCCATAAAAGTCATGTGTATGTATATGTTTAAACAATATTACATAGTCCTAACATTTTAATATGAAAAACTCTACTATAAGAAATAATAAATATTTGTAATTAATATAATGAATTATATTCTGATAAACTTTAATGAAGCGAAATCATCCTCTTACATCATTGTGAAAAATAAACTGTATGTTTGAAAATTATTACTATTTATCTACTCAAACTTTTCAGTCTCAAAATACACATGATGGAACTCAATTAATTGATGCCTGGGTAGTGACAAGCATCTAGTCTTAGTTGCCAAATTAATTCACAACGTTCCAGAATCAAAGACTCAGCCCCCCCACCCCTACTTTCAAACATACAGTTTCATTTGCACAATGATGTGAGAGGATGATTTCGCTTCATTAAAGTTTATCATAATATAATTCATCTCCACTATGTAGCATGATGCCTACCCTGAATAAAGCCATGTCCAACTCAGTGATGTTGGACATGCTACACTTACACATCCTGATTCCAAACACATACTTCATGGACATCCACCTTCCTAGTACAAGGATCACCACATGCTGGACAGATCCTTGTCCCATACACTTTATATACTCCTGCCATACTATGCATCCCTGTCCAGCAAAGCTGCACATTGCCCCTCTTTCAGACATGGTGTGATGACCGCATGGTAAATATATCATTAACCCTGAGGATCAGTTATGTGGCACTGCTTGACCTGGCCCCAGAAACCCACCTGTCAGCTACAGCTAGGTAACCTTTCATCCTAGGCTCATACATGGCCCAGGGCATATAGCCTATTAGTTGACTTTGACCATACATGCTATAGTTGATATCCAACCCTGCAAATACCATCAGGCTAGCCAGTGTCCCATGTGTATCACATGTGCAACACAGGTGATACATGGCAGGATACTGAACTGCTGTACAGTGCCATGTAGATGTATATGGCAAAACACTTACATGTAAAACCTTCCATGAGCAAGTCTGCAGAGTCACAGGTCATGTCTGTTAAGGCAGTGTAAGTCTTTATATGTGACATATACACAGCATCAAGGTCGATTGCATTAATGTGGACACATCCAGTCATGTGCTGATAGGTAAGAACACCAGTACAGGCAAACAGACATGCCCACATCAAGACAGCATCCACATGGAGTATGAGCAATGTCATCAGGTGTTAAAATGTGTGTGACACAAACATGTCAGTGGTGTCAGTGTCATGTAGATTTGCAAAGACAACTATTTAATCATAATAAATGTGATACACATGTATGTTCAGCTGTACCTCTGTACGTCTCTGTGAGTTACTGTGACCTGTCTCCATCATTATGTTTTCCAGGTATGCTGCGTGCAAGGCTGCCACCTTATACCCGCTTGGAAGATTAGGTCCTCATCCCATACCTACTTGATAATCATCATGTACTGTTCAGCCATGTGCCACAGGATGCACAGCAGCGGGATGCCCTGTGGCAGGAACTTCGCAGGAAGGTTAATGATGTGGATGGCCACAACTGCACATACCAGCAGGTGCGCAGACACTGTACAGACCTAATTAGATGGGCAAAACAGAGTGCGAATGCAATCACCAGGGAACAAGGTGCAACAGGTGGTGGGCCACCAACCCAGCCCCAACTCACACATACCGAGGAGCTACTGGCCAACCTGGGGACACCTGCAGAACAACATACACAAGCCTTAGCTGACATCATGGAGGTGGGTGTCTCTCAACCACCGAGCCTGGAGTTGCCTGGTAAGTCACTACTGCACATATAACAACTATATTTCATATAGTTACATGTGTCACTGTACAATATGTAATGTAACATCATATGCAAGGCATGTATACACACATGCCACATAGTATGCTACTCTGTGTATGCACACATGTGCATACTCCATAGTATAGTCTATTGTACTGGCGTGTGTGTTAACATGCACATTGCACCCTGTAGCTATCATACAGGCATGGATAATGATCATACTGCTGTGTCACTCCTATTTAGATATCTCTGGCATTCCGCTGCGACAGCAGCCCGTTGCAGGTGAGACTGTTATTATTTATTAGGCATGTTAATGCATAGATCTATCTGCCATGTGGCCATTTACCACATGTACACATAATGTACGGTCCTGTCACAATATACAGGTTGGACCTGCAATCCATCACAATGGCTACCCATGTGGAATACTTGCAAACTATGTGAAACACCAACATGAAACCACAAACTGTCATTGCCTGATGTGTGGACAGCTCTGCATACAATGGTGGAGGTGTTGTTCACTGTAGGGAGATGACTACATATCAGAACTACACATGTTGGGAATACAAACAGTACTACACAGTGAGCTGGAGCATGGCCTGCCCACAGGATTCACCGGTGTGGATTATACCCCTGCTATGAATGTCACACAATGTTATGTGCTATCTGACATGTCCATGACATCTAGTAGGCTGGCTGCAACACTGCCTAACTATCCAGAAAAACATATCCCACATACCAAACATAACACCCTTTGTCTGCATAACCCTGTCGTCAGTGGAGCATATGACATCTATGGGTGTATGTCATATGGGACAACATAGACATGTGAAATAGATGCCCGTCACAACCATTTGGCCAACACATGTTCACACATGGCCATGGAGGGTGGCCAGAGACATGAAGCAACACACACAGTAGACGTGATATGCCTGTGTGTACACCCTGTTGTACATTGGCTCCACATGGTCCAACTATGGCCTTTGTGTAATGGTTATATTGCAGATATGGAACACTAGACATACAGACCTGTGCACATATTGTGTAGGCATGACATCAATCCACCACATAAGATGTGTTAAACATCTTGAGTGTGTCACAACATGACAGCAGTCACCTGTGCAGTATCCACATGCATACACAGACAACCACATCAGGCCACAGATACAATACATTCCCCTTGCTGGTGTCAGACATCACTGTCATCCTTGCTCCTCATGTGTGTGTGTTTGGTACACAGATGTCATGTGGGACATGGTGTACCGACGAGTTTGCCATGTCTGGCCATAGTTGCCAGGCAGCAGCAATATGGTTGCAGATGTGCAGGGGTGTCATCCGTATACCCGTCAGTGACCTGTATCACACATTCCACATTATGGTTTAGTGTGTATACACCTCAGTGATGTGGGTCACATTCCACAGTATATATGTATTGCATCTGAACACAGTCATGGCTATGAACTGTGCCTGTAACTCACACTGTATAGCAATAGAGAAGCCACATGATTTCCTGCAATGGCCATGCACATCAGCTGAATGTACAGTATATCTGTAGAGCGGACAGACAACACTGTGTCAGTGGAAGGTCCCGGTTCGTATAACACATCCCTGCATTGGGACACCATTACTCCACTGTATATTTGACAGGACACCATTGTGTTAAAGATGTATGCATGTCATTGCAAATGTCAGCAGATCACATGTCATACTACATGTGATTGTCAAGGTCATATGTCACACATCATGCAGGTGTACTGTTAAACTGTGCTGGTCTACATGGTGTAACACAGGGATGTATGCTAACTACTACTATAATTGTATAATGTGCATGCCTTCTGCTATGACACATGCATGCTGTTGTGTGCTACCCAGGGATGTATGATAACTACCACTATTATTGTCTGAGCTGCATGCCATCTGCCATTTCACATGCATGTTGCATGCCTTCTGTCATATCATATGCATGTTGTGTGCCATAGCGTTTGTCTGTGTGTGTCTGTGTGTGTGTGTGTGTGTGTGTGTGTGTGTGTGTGTGTGTGTGTGTGTGTGTGTGTGTGTCTATTGTATAGATTGTAATGTACAGTTCTTGTCTGCCCTTCACAGGTGTTGATGTAGGTGTGTTCCCCTCCTGCGGTCCATCTGATGTTAGTGTCCCCACAGACTCTAGCAGTGATAATGAACATATGATTGAGGCACAGGCAGGGCTGTCAGGGGCTGAATCTGTGCCATTGGTTGCCATTCCACCTATATCCCCCTCATCCCCACACACAGTTCTCATTCCAACACATATCCCATCACCAGTGGCCATAGAGGAAGGACAGTTGGTGTGTGGTAGATTGGAACAGGAATATGTGGAGGCTATGGAAGGTGTGCCTGCACACCGTGGTATCAGCAACTGACTGGGGATGCCCCACACAGGCATGTGGCCAGTGCTGCTCGTAGGAGGACCTCTGGCCAACATGCCCCTGCAAGACAGAGCACAGCAGCTGGTGTCACAAGATGCATGTTTCAGGCTGTAATGGAGGCACAGGCATGTGCTGAATGGCACAACAGAGATGGTCAGAGGCTTCAGAGAGCTGCTGTCTGTTCTTTAAACAACAACATCCAGGCAATGGCAAATGCTCAACAGTAGCTTGCTGAATTTTTGATAGACAATTGGGTGACATGTTTGGAGTCCTTGACCATGGCATGTCAATCTGCGAGCGTGAGATGTCTGTGCTGGAACATCTGGTAGGAGTGAGGCATCGGGCATGTGGACATAGGCCAGCTACATCACCTGTTGCAGGTCTACGTGAACGTGCCACCTTACATGCCCTCTCCCATAGTAGCGGTAGCAGCAGCAGTGCAGCTGGTGTTGTGCTGTCCACACCAGGACACAGCAGGCCATGTGCACATGGCCCTGGACTGTCCCAACAGGGACACATGGTTCCAGTGGACATGTGTCATCAGACAGTACCCAATCTACACCTCTGCCTGGTAGTGCCTGTGCAACCCCTGGCAGGTGCAGGTCACGTGGCAGTGGCTGGACACCATGAACTGTAAAACCTGGCCTGTACAGTCCGCATCTGTCAATAATACCCAAGTGTAGGCCAGACACATGCCAGAACTGTGTGCATACATACACGCACACACCAGAAACATATGTAGGGCACCGCAACACACACATGCATAACATCCACACATGCCCAATGAGATCAAAGGCCCTAACCTACACACATGATGTCATCCAATGGTGCAGCCTAGGCCTCTGGCAAACATTATCACCCTGTGCATATGATGATGCCTGTGCCACATCCCTGTCATCCACACCATTGCTGCAGGGACATGCTCATATGGTCTGATGCACAGGGTGAATCACCCCCCTCTCCCCCCCTAAAGGAGAGATAACTATCCCAGCCGAGTGTAGCCTCCCGGACATCTCAAATGCGCAGGTGAAAGCTGCTCTCTCTAAAGCTAAAAACACAGCATCAATGGGACCGGATGGTGTCCCCGGCTGTGTGCTACACGAGCTAAATGAGGAATTAAACCCGCACATAAGGCAGCTGTTTAATCTCAGCCTTACCACAGGATACGTGCCCAAGGAGTGGCGTACGGCAACTGTGGTCCCACTCCACAAAGGTGGCCTCTCGGACCCTGGTAATTACCGCCCCATAAGCTTAACAAGTCTAGTCTGCAAAGCTATGGAGGATCATAATGGAGCTCATAAACAAAGATATAGGGACTTGCAGACATTGGACCCGACCCAGTTTGGCTTTGTCAAGGGAAGATCATGCCTTTTGAACTTGGTGACTTCTTGAAATAGTCACCAAGGCCATTGATGAGGAAAGGCAGTCCATACAGCCTACCTTGACCTTGCAAGGCTTGACACAATACCCCACTCGGGTATTGTAGAAAAACTTACCAGCTTAAATGTAAACCCATATGTCACAAGATGGGTTGCAAACTGGCTTAAGGACAGAACCCACAGGGTTAGAGTTGCTGGCTGTGTCAGACTCAAGCCGGTCACAAGTGGTGTCCCACAGGGCTCGGTCCTTGGCCCCTATTGTTTGGCATCTACTTCTCAGAAGTACAGGCCAACATGGGAGGACTTTGGCTGACAAAGTTTGCAGATG
The DNA here is from genome assembly GCF_019279795.1 of Protopterus annectens. Lineage (NCBI taxonomy): Eukaryota > Metazoa > Chordata > Ceratodontiformes > Protopteridae > Protopterus > Protopterus annectens. The sequence continues at coordinate 769,120,970 of NC_056729.1, forward strand.
ACTGCAAACTGGCCATAGTGGAAAGTGCATCGGACACTGATATCCTTCACAAGGGACTCACGGAAACAGATAGCTGGTGCCAGAGCCATGGCCTGAAGTTAAACGCCAAAAATGTATAGTCATACCCTTGGGAAAAAAGGTAACCCCAAGCTACCATATAGGTGGCAATCCACTAAGCACAGAAGAGGTTATCAGGGACCTGGGGACCCAGGTTGACAGTGGCCTTTCTTTTGACACTCACATTGCTAAAGTGGTTAGAAAGACCTTCTACATTGCCCACCTGATCATGAAGGATTCACATCCAGATCTAGTGAGGTCATTGTTCCCTGTACTCTTCACTTATCAGACCAATGATCGAGTACAATGCCCCATTCGGGATGTATCTCACCCGACATCTGCAGCAATTGGAGAGACCCCAAAAGTTCCTCACCAAAAGGATAAAGGGACTCCAAAATCTGTCATATGCTGCCAGATTGAAGAAACTCCAGCTCTATTCAGTCGCATACCGTCTGCTCAGAGGTGACATGTGCCTGACATACAAGGCCATGTCCAACCCGAATTAATGGACATGCTCCACCTCAAAAAATCCAAATCCACCAAAACCACTAGAGCAAGCGACTTAAACCTTAGCACGGATATAAATAGGCCGTGCTGGAGGGATAGATTTATCACTCAGAGACTCCCTATGCTGTGGAATAAAATCCCGGTCCATGTGAGGCAGAGCACCTCGCTGACTCTGTTCAAGAGAAATCTAGACCTGTGGATGGGAGATCGTAGGTTTACCCCGGGAATCATCTCTGGGTCACTGCTGGACAGAGGCACAACAAACTAATGGGCACAGTATTTTTTCATATAAGGGGTGGCGTAAGCCACAATAATTTGGGCTAGGCTTATAAATGCCTTAGGGCAGATAGCCTAGTATAAACCTATGAACCTATGAACCTATGAACCTATGAACAGACTAGGAAGATAATTGTAGATTACAATTGTTGTGTACTGTTGACAGGCAGCAGACATACCTTGTACTACAGGTTTAGAATGCATTTTGTACTGTTAACAGTATGTGTCATGTGTAACAACAGTAACTGCATGTTGGTCTTGATGTTCTGCCTTCCTCCTTCAGGTCTAATTGCATATGCCGGTGGATGTCAGTGTTTGCAGTTAGTGTCCCATATGTAAATATGGACTACTCACAGGTATGTATGAAAATACCAGCATGCACCTTGTAGCTTCCACATCACAGTTAGAAAGTCCCATGTTCCATACACGTCTACTGATCTACTGATCCAAGAGCATGATAGCTGTGTATTAAGCTACTTTGGCTAGAGACGTGACATCCATACTGGGTGACATCACAGGTACAGTTACATGGAGTGGAGTGGTAAGAGAGCAATCTAGCTGATGACAAGGGTACAGGCCAGTGGAAAGCGTGTTGCCTCATTGGGAAGCAGTAATACACGTTCCCATGACAGGATGCAAACACACAAATACACCCACACACTCAGGTATTCACACACATGTATTCAGAGACACAGTAACACACCCACACACTTACAGATTCACTGACACAGTAACACACACACACACACACACACACACACACACATACACACACACACAGTGTTGCTAGTGTTGAGGTGAGGACCCCTGCCTATGTGCAAATCATCATTACAGTACTGTGCACTTACATGATGCACCACAGAGATTACACATGTAAAGGTAGTCAGAATGGCCTAAGACTGAGGACATCAACAGGGATACTAGATTGCATTGCCTGAATGGGGGGAGGGGTCTTATCAGTTCACTATGGTAACATAAATTCTCACTCCAGGGACCAGACAGCCATACATACATACACACACATACACACACACACACACACACACACACACACACACACACACACACACACACACACACACACACACACACACTGTGGCATTCACTATTGAATACACCTATGTCACTCACATACAGATACCTGATGTGTGAGATACACACCACTGCCTATGTCCTGCTTTCTACATTGTAGTCTGTACAGATGTCTACAACAGTGTACAGGAGATTGAGTAACAATTGAGATGTATTCCCCACCATACATGACATATATGGACACACACACAAACACACATGCCAGTACTGTGAATCAAACACCTGCCTATCTCATGATACGTATGACAGACGTACAGCAGTATTGCACGTGCTACAAAGTGTACTGATGCTTACTTTGGCAACTGTGCTGATATATGCACAATATATGCACATGGGAGGGCTTAACTGTTACAGATGTCAAGTGATTTACCTTTGGTGTCACCCCGACCGCTGTTTAAGTTGTGTGTGTTCCCCTTCAATTAACAAAACCATAGCTTAGCAGTTACACAGGTTATTGTAGGAATGATTGTGACACACCTGAGAGCTGTCCTCAGCAAGCATCCATCTGCAAAGATGCCCCACCACTTAGTTATGTCCACACATCTGTCCATACCTGAAGTACAGCTTACCGTACCTTCAGCATATCACCATATACAGTTGGCAATGTTGAGGCTGCATTGCAACTCCATGATGTACTAAGACACACGTCACCTGCAAACATCAGCAACTGCACATGCATGGTATCTGAATGCACACCACTACATGTACATGTGTGTAGGTCCTACATTCCTGTCATTTGGGCATGTTTGTAGGCATTGCATTTGGTGGACATGTGTAATGACATCCATGACACATGGAATGTTGTATGATATGATAGGTGTCATGGGTGACCAGTACAGAGGGAATGTTACCTCTGTCAACATTGATATAACACCTTATGTACTCTTAGCATTCAGCAGCCATGGACCTACCTTCCATGTGCATGTGTGTAATGGCTGTAGCTACCTGTCTGCACAGAAAACAACAACAGCTATGCTATTTGCATATATGTTGTATGTGTGTGGCATGTACATATCCAGGGCAGGTACATGTAGGTCATATCCAAACATGAGGGTGTTTACTGGTGTACAGCAACAGTCATCTGTTAATACTGTAAATAACCGAGGGACCCTTGTATGTGTACAGCTGACCTGGTTACAAACAGTGGTATCATTGCATTGCATAACACATGATGCAACTGTGTCAGTACATGGGTACTCTGCACAGTTGATGTAGAGTTAGGTACAGTCCACTAGTCAAAGGTCACATGGTGTTGTACTATTATATGTCATACCACATGTATGGATGTGTGTTGGTGGTCCAAGGACATGGTGGTGCCTGAGGGTTACATCCTAGAATGCAGCTTTTGACACTGTGACCTGCACCTGACTCATCTGTGATGCCTTTTGTGGGAGTACTGGTCAGTACATGTGAGTGGCCTTTATGTTTGTGGGGGCACCACCACCTGGAGCAGTCCATACCTGTGTTATGGCCCACATGTCTTGTTCTGAGGTATATGGTGGTAGTGCTATTGCGCACTACAGAGCCTTCAGCCAGGTGTTCCTCACTGCAGAGATGTCAGTATTCCCCATTGTTAGATCTACAGTGAGCAGCTGTGATTATGAACGCTACACATCTAGCACTGGTTAGAATAAGCATACAATGCAGTTGTCCTCTAGGTGTCAGGGTGTTATCCTGTGTTTAGGACATTTGCCTTGGAATGGCATTATATGGGCGAATGTGACCTAGGTATTATCCCCACTCCCTTGAATCATGGCTGCATGTGATATGTGACAAAGGCCTGTCTTCTATCAGTCATGTCATCCCAGAATGACAAACACTGGACATCCTCATAATTACAGCAGGACATTAGCTCATTGTGTTGGTCAAGCAGTTGCCACTCCTAGCATGACATCACTGCGAGTGGTAGTATTGTGCTTGGTATAGAATGGTACATCTAAGATGACGGACAGCAGCAGACATTGTGTAGATGACTGGTGTCAGATATATGTAGTGCAACGTTCCTGCTAACAATGACAACTACTAACACCGGAGTCCATTGCAGTGTGTTCTGTACGTCTAACTGTAATAGCATGGCCACTGTGGCATTCCATGTTTAGAATCAGAGTGCATCCCAAACAGCCCTTTGCTACTAAGTGTATGAGTATGCCCAGTATAACCTTGTGTAGTTGGAGACATAGTGCATAGGGCACTGTGTGTGAGCATGCCCACTGACACCTTGTGTCGATTATGTGCCTCTATGTGTATGGGCATGGCCATTGTAACCCTGTATAGTGATAGTAGTCGTTCATTCCACAGATGGGCATACTCCAGTTCAGGATGGATTCCTACTTTAAACACATAGGTTCACAGTATGTACATCTTAACTGCCAGCATCCCTGTTGATGTCCGCATTCCTAGAAGGTCATAATGACAGCCTTGAAGTGTGTAGTCTCTGTGGTGTGACTCATAACTATGTAGTACTGTAATAGCGATCTGTAGATAGGCAGGTGTTCTGATCCCACCACTGGCATGTGTGTGTGTCTCCGTCCGCCTGAAGACAGAACAATGCTTTTAGACTACTCACACCCCGTACAATTCCTATACCCAATTTTGGCAAGGCTGATGATGTCACCCACCTAGAAATACACCTCTGGGAGTACTGTGACCTAGTAATCTTGGTAGCGCGTTCTGTAACTGAGTAATGTTGTAGTGTGATAAAGTAGTTAGGTTGGTGTTCTAATCCCAGACTTGCCAAGTGTGTGTGTGTGCGTGTCTCCGTCTGCCTGAGGACAGAGCAATGCTTTTAGACTATTCACACTCCATAGAATTCTTATACTCAACTTTGGCAAGGCTGATGATGTAACCCACCTAGAAATACACCTCTGGGAATGCTGTGACCCAGTACTCTTGGTAGCACGTTCTGTAACTGCGTAATGTTGTAGTATGATATAGTAGCTTGGTTGGTGTTCTAATCCCAGACTTACTAACTGTTTGTGTGTGTCTCCATCTGCCTGAGGACAGAACACTGCTTTTAGACTACTCTCACTCCATACAATTCCTATACCCAACTTGGCAAGGCTGATGATGTCACCCACCTAGAAATACATCTCTGGGAATGCTGTGATCCAGTACTCTCAGTAGCACATTCTGTAACTGCATAATGCTGTAGTGTGAAAAAGTAGTTAGGTCGGTGTTCTAATCCCAGACTTGCCAACTGTGTGTGTCTCCATCTGCCTGAGGACAGAACACTGCTTTTAGACTACTCACACTCCATACAATTCCTATACCCAACTTTGGCAAGGCTGACGATGTCACCCACCTAGAAATACACATCTGGGAGTGCTGTGACCCAGTGGTCTTGGTAGCGCATTCTGTAACTGCGTAATGCTGTAGTGTGATAAAGTAGGATGCATGAAAGGGAGTTTATACACAAGCCCATTCTACGTTTTGGCAACTCAGAAAGTGGAAATCGTAATGTTAACTCTGATAGGCTATGCAGTTTCCCCCTGCCTATCAGCAGAGACATGCATGCTATTCGACATATCATTACCAGGAATTGGAATATTTTTTCCAGTCAAGATACTCTGAAACAAGTACTTGGACCACAACCTTCTTTTGCTTACAAAAAATCCTTTTCTCTAAGACGCATCTTTGAAAACAGGGATCGTCCATACCAGATGGTTAACCCTTCTACTCAACAAGAACCTCCAGGAATGTTTAGCCGTGGCCATTGTATTGTGTGTCAACATATTTTGTGTGGCAGCTCTTACACTTTTCCACATTGTGGTTAGAAGGTGATTTTTGGACAGTTCTATTACTGCCACACTGACTGGATAGTGTATGCAGCTGTCTGCAAACATTGTCAATCCTTCTACATAGGAAAGACTTTTAGAAAGCTTTCAGATAGAATGAAGGAACACCTGGCAGCGATCAGAAAAAAAGACAACTCTAATGCCTTAGGCTATCATAGCACAAGATGTTCAAACTTCACAGGTTTTTCCTTCTTTGTATTAGAAAAACATTCACCCTTTTTTGGAGATTGCAACACTCTCTTAGAAATGAAGGCATTATTATGGCAGCTTCAATTAGGTACCGATTCTGCACCGGGACTCAATGACAGTATTAACATTAGATGTGCTTTACGCTGGATTTGCTAGGTTATTGCCTGTCTGCTTATTACTGTTTTTACTTTTAAGCTTTCTATAAATCAGTATATTTATTTTTGTTTTGATTTTTTATTCTTGCACTTCTTTTTATGTCATTAATGTTCTTTCTGACCTTTACTTTCTCAGCTTCATATGATGTCCAGCTCTCTGTTTCTATTGGTTTTTAGGTTTAACTCTTTTCTATAGGCTGTTTGCTGTGTTTTTACTATTTGATTGGACATTTGTTTAACCAACCCTGTCTTGCTCAGCATACTAGTAGACATTAATTATTTTGGTTACCATTTAATTGTTGACTTCATTTCTACTTTTTTATTTTTTTTTTTCTAATAGTGTTTCGTTTTATTTAATTATTTATTGATTTATTTATTTGTTATTATTTTTTCGCAACTAGTTTCTTTATTGCTTCCACAAACTTTGTTCTTCATTACCCTGTTGTTATTGGCCTACATTTATTATTCTTTGAATCTATAGGCTATTACGGGTTTTTAGTAATTGCTGATTGGTTCTAAGCAATTCCCCTGTATGGTACCGCATGCTTCTAACTATTTAAACTAACACATTTATTGTTTTTCATTTGTATGCATTGTTTCTCTGAAGAAGTCCTATACACCGAATAAAGGATGAAAGCGCTAAGGAAGCTGCTTTGCCTGTGAGTTTATTTGCATCTCTCCTAGTTTAGTTTTGAATTTTTTTAGTATATATATATATATATATATATATATATATATATATATATATATATTTACATTAATATATACAGATATATCTGCATGTGTATGCAAACATGTATATTTAGATCTTGCTGTCTATATATATACATATAAAATCTAACGACATATGGGTCTATGGTTGTCTGCATATGTATATATTTATATGTGGGTATGTATCTGTATTCTTTCTCTGTATGTATACACTCATACTACGGTGAGGAAGTGGTATATCTCTATGTTGCTATGGGTAGATATACACACACATACCTCTACATATATACATCTACATCTGGTTATTCCGTTCCTTGCCATATAAATTACACTTTGCTTTAGTGGGTCTCACAGTGGGTGTGGCTCCTCGTTGGGCGATGCCTCTGCCCAATGAACACATTCGCTTGCATCCCTAGGGCTGTCCATATTGGCCCACATCAGCCAACATCTGCACACTTAGACCCATAAGTAGCTACCCATAGTTCCCCCACCCTCGCCTCCTCAACAGCACCCATCCTTTCCCTGGAACCTGGTCTGGTCTGGACACACCACTACACGCTGCCCACTCTCCACTTCACAGGACCCATTTCATACAATTGTCTCAGCCCATGGGTCATCAGGGTTACCCACCCTTGTATTCTGAGTCTGTATACACCACGGACAAAATAGCCGGTCTATCACCTTCTTTTGGTTTGGGCAATTTTTGGGGTGTCTAGCAAGGGACGCTCCAGTCTGTGTTCCATGATTAGAATCCACGGGTGCACTGTGTACCCCCCCGGTTGTATCCTGCCTGTGGTCTGGGGAGCAGTGGACACTTTACATTGATTGCGTGTATGTTTCCCATGTCCGGCTGTGTGGGGGGGGTTGAAGGGCATGCTGCATGTTTCATGTTTCTTGCTTGGGATCCTCACTTCCATTGGCATAGCCTGTGAACATATGTCATTCCTGTGTGCTGTTTCCTATCATAGCTGTATATCTCTGTATATCTATGCACACACACACACACACACACACACACACACACACACACACACACACACACATATAGATATATATATGTATATATGTATGTATATATGTACATATACATATATATATATATATATATATATATATATATATATATATATATATATATATGTATATATATATGTACAAGAACAAAGGGGACATCCACAACTGTGGACAGTACAGAGGCATCAAACTCCTACCACATTGCATGAAAGTTCTGGAGAGGGTGATTGATAAACGGATACACAGAATAGTAGAATGTAAGATGGGAGATGAACAGTTCGGATTCAGATCAGGATGCAGTACAATTGACCTGATGTTTGCAGTGAGACAGATACTTGGGAAGAGGAGAGAGTCAAACTGGGCTTTCCTAGACTTGGAGAAAGCATATGACAAGGTCCCAAGAAAGCTGATCTGGGCAGTACTGCGGTGGTTTGAAGTCCCAGAAACATTGGTAGAATTAGTACAGGCTATGTACAAGGACCCAGTGACTCAAGTACGAACAGTGTTTGGCCTCACTGAGGGGTTCCCAGTGGGAGTGGGTGTACACCAGGGTTCATCTCTGAGCCCACTGCTGTTCATACTGGTAATGGACTACATCAGCAAACAGGTTGGAGGTGTCAGAGCAACAAAGCTGCTGTATGCAGACGATGTGGCAGGGCAGGCAGACTCTGATCTAGAACTTCAGCAAAGGATAGGAGAATGGAATGCAAATCTGAAGGCACATGGGATGAAACTAAGCACAGATAAGACAGTGGTAATGGCAGCAGATTGGGGAAATCAGAAGAAGCTGAGAATAGAGATAGATGGGAAGATAGTGTAACAGGTAAACAGCTTCAAGTGCTGGGAGGGGTGGTTGAGGAGAAGGGTAGTCTGAATGAAGAGGTCAAAGCTAGAATCAGAGGGGCTGCAGCCAACTGGCATAGAGTATCAGGTGTAGTATATGACAGAAGAATGCCTAAGAAGCTGAAAAGTAAGGTGTACAAGACAGTGGTGCGACCAGTACTACTGTATGGTACAGAAAACTGGGCAGTAAAGGCAGAACAGTTGAAGAAGCTAGAGGTGATGGAAATGAAGTGCCTGAGAAAGGTGGTAGGATGCACACTGCAGGACAGGTGAAGAAATGAGGACATAAGAGCAGAAGCCAAAGTAGCTCCAATTGCAGAAAGGACCAAAGAAAACAGATTACGATGGTATGGGCACATGTGTAGAAAAGCAGAAGACAATCTGGTGAGGGAGATATGGGACAGACAGGAAGAAGGTAAGAGGAAGTGAGGGCGTCCAGCAAAGAGGTGGATGGATTGTGTGAAAGAAGATCTGCGACAGTCAGGCATGAGTGTTGAAGAAAGCAGGAGAGTGGCACTGAATCGAGAGAGTTGGCGACAGTTAATACGATACCCCGACCCCATGTAAATGGGAAAAAGGGGATGATGATGATGATGATGATATATATGTATGTATATGTATGTCTGCAGCTATATATATATATATATATATATATATATATATATATATATATATATGTCTGCAGCCATATATATATATGGTTCGACCTCACTTCAACGACACGCCGGAACATCGACAGGGAAATCGCGAGCCCCAGAAGATCGACAGCGCAGAAGACCGACGCGACGGGACCTAGAAGATCGACAAGCAGAAGACCGACCCAACGGATGAAAGCACCGACGCCGAGGATGCCGACATGGGAAAAGGCTGTGTAAGTATGCGGTAGTGACGGACGTTAGGGTGCGAGTAAGGTAAGTGTGGATAGGGGTGGGTTAAGTGAGTTAGGGTTAGGAGCGGGTCAGGTAAGTGTCGGTAGTGATTGTGTTTGGGTTAGGCGGGATAAGTGAGTTAGGGTTAGGAGCGGGTCAGGTAAGTGTGCGGTAGTGATTGTGTTTGGGTTAGGGGCGGGATAAGTGAGTTAGGGTTAGGGAGCGGGTCAGGTAAGTGTGCGGTAACCTTAGGGTTAGGGTTTGGGTTAGGGTTGTAGGTAGTTGTGTATGTGAGGTTTAGTGTGGGTTTGTATGGATTTTGGTGTGCTTGTGTTGTGTATGTGGTTTTGGACGGGAATGTGTTTTGGTTGTTGATTGTGGTGTGTGAAGTGTATGAGGTTTCGTGTTTGTGTACCGTCGGTTATTTCGTTGTCGGGCATGTGGGATTTCGTGTTTTTGTACTGTCGGTTATGTGGTTTCGGTGACTGCGTTGTCGGTGTTGTGGTGTTTCGTTTATGTGAGGTAGAACCATATATATATATATATATATATATATATATATATATATATATATATATATATACACATATATGTACGTCTGCAACCATATATATATTTATATAGATATATATATATATATATATATATATATATATGTCTATACATATATGTATATATATATATTTATATATATATATATATATATATATATATATATTTATATGTGTGTGTGTGTGTGTGTGTGTGTAAACCAATACATACCCCATGCATATGCACTTACACATGCGTAATGGTGTTTATATATGCTTCACCTGCATACTAGTGCCTTATTCATTATGACACTGACACTTCACTCCAGTTATCTTGTAATCAATATTTAGCAGGTTATACAGCGGACAGATGTTACAATATGTTCATGTACGGATTACCGATGGTAATTGGAATGTGATACAGTGTGATTCGGTACGAGAATGTCTGTTCATTAGGGGGTTGCTCTAATGAATGCACTATTGCTGTGCTGCTCCATATGCATATATACCCATATACCCATGGCTCCTGGTTCCCCAAACACACCCCAACGCCTCCCTAACACTGCTGTCATCCATTCTCCTGTCGGATTCGCAGTGTATCGACACCACTGCACACTGGCCACTCCCTACTCCTATCGAGCCATCCTATCAGTTTACTCACTCCAGGTATCCTCAGAACTCCCATACCTTTAGTCCACAAACATTGGTGACATGAGCGACCAAAGGAATACTATTCGCAATTATTGGGTTGCCCCACATGGAACACACATGTGTTTATAGCAAGATTAGACTCTATACTTTATTACATCCTTTCTCTCGTTAACATGACACTACAATTCATTAATATGTATGACTATGCGCTATCGCACACGTTACACATGGGAGCCTAATTATGTACATGTTCAGCATATTTCTTTTACAATTAGCCTGGTTTAGTACTTGGCATTGCCGTAGCGGGCAGATCACAGGAATGATTTCATGTGTAGGGAAGCCCTCACATTTGATTATCGTCAGCACAGCACTGACTTTGGACACTGTACACACCTCTGCGTTCTAACAGTTTCATCCCGTCCCTCTACTGTTGATGTTTGTATGTGCACATTCCTATTATTTATGTCTACAAATGGAATACATGTGTTACAGAGAATGTACTTCTACATATTGATGTATGCATGTGTGTATGCATATATACCGATTATGAACACATTGACCTCCACGGGGCAGTCCACTTAGAACCGGGCCATCCAACCCTGGCATGCCTGGATCCATAATTTCATACCCATAGTTCCTCCACCCCAACCGTGTTCAACTTACATGCGTAACTTCCATTACCCACTTGTTATTGCAGCCATGACACACCTCCAAACATTGCCCTCTCCAGGGCGTTAGAGGCCCTACACATATGTTGTCCCGCCTTGTGTATTCTCAGGCTCTCCCACCATTTAGTCTTTGAACATACCTACCCTTGCTTGTGTAATGGTCAGAAGCCTAAACACTATATAATTTTTGGGTAGTCCCAGCAGGGACTACCCTCTGTCTGTGTGTAAAGTAGACTTAGCAATTCAACTATGTTACTCCCACTGATAATATCCTGCCTGTGGTGTGAGTAGCAGTGCTTTGCTCACTCCTGGCCAGCGTGATATGGCATATGCTGACAGCACTCTATGATACTGTAGCTGTTGTTGATTTCCTTCTCATCCCTTGTCTATGCTTTATTGTTACGACGTTCATTCGTCATACATATATATATATATATATATATATATGTATGTATGTGTGTGTGTGTGTGTGTGTGTGTGTGTGTGTGTGTGTGTGTGTGTGTATATACACACACACATATATATATATATATATATATGTATATATATATATATATATATATATATATATATATATATATATATATTACATCTGTACATACTCATATACATTTCCTATGCTGGGCGCTGCTTACACCCGAGCAAGCGCACTCGCATATGCTTACTGTTTGTTATATATGTTTATTGCCACTTATTTGTACTTATGTGTGCCTTATTCATTATGACAGTACCACTTTGATTGAAAGGACCTGGTTAAAAATCCTATGCGATACTCATGTTCACTTTTACATGTTATTATGTCGGTTTTACAGCAGAACGACATTCATTCCACATGGAAAATGATATATGCTATAGTCGAACTTGAACCATGAATACCTGTTCATTAGGCAGACGCTCTAACCACTACACTATTGGTATTCTGCTTCATTTATTTGTATACCCATGGTTCATAGTTATCCAAACACATGCCTCAACACTTCACTAACACAGCAGGCATCCATTTTCCAGTTAGGAAAACCGCACCACTACACATGCACCATTCCCTACTGCTCTGGACCCGTCCCACATGTTGACTCACTCCAAGTATATACAGACTTCCCAAGCCAATAGCCCTGGCACATACATTCATGTAATGGTCAGGGTGTTCATATGGTCATCTGGTTTTAGGCCTGTCTGAATGGGGACCGGGACTGCCCTGTACCCATTTGAAAGTCAGACTTAGCACGTGGACAAAGTTAGTTCCACTGTTAGCATCCTAACTGTGGTTAGAGACACAGGGGGTTTGCTCACCTCTGGCCAGCTTCATATGTCAAGCACTAGATAATACAGGTGTTCCGCTGCTGTTTTCCTTTGCATTCGTTATGAATGCTTTCTTGTGCCCATGTTCATTCTGTAGAGATATGCCGTGGCTTAGTGGTGAATCACATTGATTGTGATGTGCAGGGTCCTGGAGTCGAGCCTGGCCATGGCGGTTTATTGTGTTGCTGGGCAGAGCAAGGGCCGTTGGACAAAGGGTGAGTACAACACTTTTCAGCAGCAGTTTTCCGTTTAACCGCCGTTTCCTGTCACGCAAACTCCTTCTGCATTCTTACTGTGATACGTCACCCCAGTTCACATTTCAATGGTATTATATCGTCATACAGCATAAAATTAGCAGGATAGACTCGTATATGGATTATGTGTCATAAATGGTGTGTGCTGCAGTCAAACCAGCAATGTCTGCTCGATAGGCAGATGCTCTAACCACTACACTATTGCTGTGCTGCTTCATTTGCATGTATACCCATGGTTCATAGTTACCAGAATGAACACAGCAAAACATCACTAACATAGCAGTCATCCATTCTCGGGTTGGAAATAAACCACACCACTACACATGCGCCACTCCCTACTGCTCTAGACACCTCCCGTATGTTGGCTCACTCCAAGTATATTCAGACGTCCCAAGCTTATAGTCCTGGGACATATGTTCACATAATGGTCAGGGTGTTCAATTAGTTTTCTGGTTTTTGGCTCGTCCAAATGGTGATTGGGACTGCTCTGTACCTGTCAGAAAGTCAGACTTAGCATGTGGACAAGGTTAGTTCCACTGTTAGCATCCTACCTGTGGTTAGAGACACAGGAGGTTTGTTCACCTCTGGGCAGCTTGATATGACAGCACTAAATAATACGGGGGGTTCCGCTGCTGTTTCCCTTCACATTCATTATGACTGCTTTATTGTGACCATGTTCATTCTTCGTTGAGATATATATATATATATATATATATATATATATATATATATATATATATGTATATATATATAGATATATATCTGTCTGTACATACACATGCATATACACCTACATGCTTATTTACATTTCCCATACTGTTGAATGACTGCCACTTACCGTTGCACATACCTGCTTACATCTGCTTGAAAGTGCCTTAATCACTCTATATCCAACTGCCATTATTCTGGGCATCATATAAAATTAGCAGCCCTTGCATGGCTTAGACCCAGGAACAGAAACACCATAGTCACTGGTTTTACCACTAAACCATCCGTGATACATTCTGTATGGATGGTAATTGGGATATATGACTTTACTACAGGCATTCCACACTACTGGCAACAAATGTGACAGTCGGTTGGTATACATATGTATAGAACATGTTAATGTTCATATGTTTCTGAGAGGCATATGTATACATTTGCAAGTATACATATTTATGAATAGGACACATACTTGACAACTACTTATATGCATGTATGTGTGATGTGTAGCTATGCGAATATAAGTATGTACATTTATAGATATATGACTACATATCTGGAGTTATACATGGCCATGTATATGAACAACCACATCCAGGAGGGACCTGTACCATTTGTATACAGGGCTTGTGTGCATCATTATGACGAGGAACCTGGATGGGGTATACAATTTGTGGACATGTACTATTTGGAAGATGGCTATGGGGAAGCTTCATGGGAACATGTGAATGGTATATATTCCCGATAATGCATGTGGGGAGACGTGCATCACGGTCAAGTGTTTAATCCCAGGTCATAGGTTCTGCAGGATTGGGTGGAGGCTGAGCAGGATTGTGGACAAGTACTGCTAATCTGACTTGTGCCCGGATGTCAACGGGGGTGGACATCGTGTTATGCCACAAAGTCTAATATTAAGAACAGACATTTATCCCATGAGGGATGTCCAAAACTTCTGGATGACGAACTCCATTCTTCTGTTTGTTTGAAAATGAGGGAGGGTTATGCATGCATGGGATACCTAGTTTGCAAGCCTGAGACTCCCTAAGGTGAGACTGCCTACTAGGTCTGGGTAGCGGGCACTATGTGCAGATATGGCTGCGCCAAGATAGCAGCTCAAGTATGGGTGGTTTTGGTGGACATTCAGCAAGGGGGGGGGGTGCTGTGGGGGGGATGATGGGTATTCAATTATGTATCCAGGTGTGTTGGGGTTGGATGGCTCAGTTCAGGCCAGACCATTATGTGGGTGTGAGCCAGTAATGTTTCTGTACATGTGTATCGCACATTTTAATGTTCATATGTTTGTGGGATTGTGTTTTGCAGTATGGCCTTTCAGGGTGTATTGGGGATATGAATGTATGTTCTTTGGTTTACTTTCTGATTCACCCACTGCTCCCTCGTACACCTCCAGTTCACCTATTGTAAATACGACCCAGTCTCCCCTTGGTGAATTATTATATTACCTGTCACCCCCCCACCCCAAATTCCACAAACACACCATCCATCCCTTCTCTGGTTGCTGGCCCATGGCACAGACAGGAGTACACATTGCGTACTCTTCATATCTCTGGTACCAATATGGTTCTGAGGACAACCCTAGCATATTTGATCTTCCACGTGCTGTACTTCACGCACATAAGTACAAGCAAATACTTGTCTTTCATGAGGTAGACCCAGGTAATACCCATTCATCTTTGGGCCGTCTAGACAAGGATGACTCGGACTGCGAATGGGCAGATATTGAGTGAAAGCTCTGACCATTGGTAGAGCTGCCACCTTTTCAAATGGCCAAAGTGGGACATTTTCAGGACACACATCAGATTTTACAGGCTGACACATACCCACGGTAAGTACAAAGGATAGAACTTTACTTTTTTGCCTAAATAAAAGCTTATTCTTGTAGCAGTTTAGTTGCTTATTCTGTTTCTTGTAACATTTAGGTATTTTAGATACAGAAATAACTATTTTATGCAACTATTACATAAAATATGGGACATAATTATGTCCTACAATCTCAGGTCATTTGCCATTTTTAATATTTTTGGTCAGGACACAACTGCCAAAAGAGGGACTGTCCCTCGCAAAGTGGGACAGGTGGTAACCCTAACCATTGGGCTAGGCTTAGCAAAGGGCAGTGGCGCTCAAACATGCTGCGTTTCACTTCCACTTGGTATAACAATCAACACTACAATGAAATATGGGCACGGGGTTTTAAATGTCATTGTTCGAGGGACGGGGGTTCAAAATTCAGCTACGTGTTTTTGTGTTTACTTTTTATTTTGGTGTTCGCGGAACTCTCTTGTATGCTTTGCATACATTTCAGTATCCATGGACACTGACAGGAGTTATTACGATTAGAGGCAGGCTGTACTAGTCAGCATTTTAGGTTGCGCGTCTGTAGCTGACATGTTCACGCCTCCGTGCAGCGCTTAAACATGCCCCCTGCACTCGCACACATTTTCTGTGGATGTGGATGTTGCAGCAGTGTGCCTTCATTAATATGCATATGGTGCTGCTGCGCCATCTCTACACCACATGCTCGGTGCAAGACTAACGCCATCCTTGCGCCGAGCTTCATGAATCCTGGGGACTATGCTTGCATCATTTTGCTGTTCAAAGATTTCATAAAAAGATTATTAAAGAAATCAATAGGAGAACAAGGGGGAATATAACAGTGATATAATTGTAGGATTGATCCCTTGGAAGAGATTAATTGATTGAGTTATGGGTAAAAATGTGTTAAATCGGGTTTTATAAGGGATCCAAAAGAAAGGAGTATGTGTATAGGCAGATTTTGGCATGGACTGGAAAATGAGTGGGGGAAAGGATTGTGTAAAATTGGTGGAAGTATATGAACACATGAAGGCAAAACGTTTACAATATTACGCCATTTTTGACAGGTAAATAAGAAGATACTTTAGACCCCGGGTAAGTTAGCATCTACATTAGGCCATGGGAAAATGGATTCTGGAGAAAATGTGGTCAATAATAGCTCATAAGTTCATACATTTGCTTTTCCAGGGTTCAGACCCCAAAAGCCATTAATGAAATCTAACACCCTTAGACTTGGGTCAAAAACCCATTTAACAATACTGTCATCCAGCCTTGTTTTATACAAATTCTAGTTTCCAGAATTACTTATGACGTAGCAATTTGCTCCATACTATGGTAGAACACTATGCTAACTTCTTATTTTTGTTCAATTTAAATGAGTCCTAAAGTTTAAATTCTTTTGTTTCTGTATACACAAACTAGTGTAGATTTCAAGATTTAAAGATGCACATAACAATTCATCATGATACATATTGTAATTTAATATCAAGTCACCTCTAAAGTATTTATATGTGAGAGTGCAGAGATTTAAAATCCAATAACATTCTATATAATTTAGACCTCTGACTCATGGAATCCTTTTACTGAATTTTCTTTGACTTGATTCTAGACTAAGTAGGTACCCAGTGGAGTAACAACAGAAGATGTTATATTCAATTTTAGGACATAGGTTTGCTAAAGTGAAACCATACATTCTTCATCTCTGAAATTAGATGTCTTAATGTAGCTGCGCAGACCTTGTTAATATGTTTATTGAAAGAATTTTTGGATGATTATTCCTACATTGTGACATTCATCAAATTCCTCCAAAACATGACAATCTCACCTTATAAGTTTGTAAAAGGATGATTTATCAAAATATATAAATTTGCATTTATGTGAACTAAAATGCAAATCATTAAGGGCCCATGCTGATACCTCATTAATATAGTTATTAATACTGACAAAATCCTGTTCGTCAACTATTGAGAGCCCAATTTTACAATTGTCAGTATATTTACATATCCAACAGCTATAAGTAATAAACAGGGAACTGAAAACCAGATTAAACAAAGAGTCATAAAACAGAGCTTTGAGGGACTCAATACACATATAACTGCTGTCTGTCACTTTCTGGTTTTATAGATAGTTTTTGGGCTTCATATTAGGTTGTTTCCTGCTACAAGCGGACAGTAACTGAAATGCAGCAGGACAAATGAGGTGGGGATGCACCAACATATTTTTGGACATGCTGCTTGCTATCAAAGTTTGGTAGTGAGATTCAGTTGGCTTGATCAGAAATGCTGTTATATATACTTTCCATGGGGCAAGATTTAATATTCTTTGTCTTAGTAAAAACAGAAAGGGGATTATCAGACAAAGCAGTGGGTCTTAGAAGTAGTAATGTTGGCTGCTGGGGAGGCAATTACTCAGAAATGGAAAAAAGAACTTGTCCTCTGATTCCTGGATCATGATAAACTCTGCACATCGAGCAGAACTTGGTATGGCCCACAAAAGAGGCTCTCTTCCTGTAGTAACTCTTAAATAAGGCCTTTTTATAGCTTATATGGCAAATCTTGGATTAGGATAAGTCTCCTGAACTGCCTTTTCTGTCATTCAGTTTTACACCAGATTTATAAAATGCAGAGATAGTATGGGTAAGTATGCAAAGTCTCAGACACGGTTCTTTTATATTATTTTAATTCTCTGATTTACATGTTCATTTAGGTACTATAGAGCATTATAAAGTTTTGTTTAATTTGCCTGCATATATTAATTTATTGAGGAATAATCCTTCACAATTCATAACATCAGATCAATAGCATAACATTTTTTGAAAGTTCAGACGAGACATATTGGTCAAAGTACGCCATTATGTAATTTTTTCTAGGAAGTGAAGTAGGTATATTAAATGCTTTACATTGCTGCTTTGATTGTAAATGTTGTGACTGAAATTATAAATACAAAGATATAAAAACATGTACATACAAATCGTAAATACAATTATGCAAAAATACAGAAAGAACTAAAGCTAACTAGTTATTATAGCTACAAGATCATTTTATTATAAATGAATTCACATGGCAGTACTTAATAAATGCTTGGCAAATCTTTTGAAAAAGAAGAAAATGGATTGTATATTATAGGACATATCTATAAAGCTGCATTTGTCTATATTAGCCAATAGAGGTAGCTGGTCACTTCCAAGTAAAGGAACATTGCAGGTAGCAGTGGAGTAGATATGCCTAGCTGGGATGTGGCTGCAATCAGCTGCAATGGGTATAGCTACAGTATTCATTGGGTATAGTTATGGATATGGTTATTGTTGCAAATAGTAATAACACAGGTATATTTACTGCAGAGACAGCTACCTGTGAACAGCAAGATCCACTGCAAGTATCTATTATTTTTTTTTTCTGGAATCCACAAATTAGATGGTGTTATTCATTATTTCACTGAGTTAAGTTATAAAAGCTGATATCCACTAGGGTGGTAAGAATTGTCGAGCTTCATTTTAATCCACAAACTCACACTCACACAACTACACCCATATTTGCACAGATACATGTGTGTGATTGAGTGCACATGCATGCACACACACACACGCACACACACACACACACACACACACACACACACACACACACACACACACATGCACACACATGCACGTGCACACACACACACACACACACACACACACACACACACACACACACACACACGAGCAAAGCTTGCCAGAAGTAGCAAAGAACATCTAAAACTAGAGCCCAGAAGTGACAAGCAACAGCTCTACAGGCATTTCTGTGCTCTTTAGATTCTGGCAGTTTGTTTTAAACCCATTTCAAAGTCAATAAACAACATAATCCAATATCAAGAAAAAAACTTGCTTTGTGTATCAACAGTCTCTTTCCCTCTCTCTCTGCCTTTTTATTTCTTGTTCTCACCAGGGACGACCAGCAGCCATCTCCAGTACCAATGTCTTATATTTTCCCTTTGCACAAGGTAATAATGTCAACACAATAAATGGGGCTACCTGCTCCCACATAGAGTGCAACAGACTGTAAAAATAGCACTACTGTTTTTAAGAAACACAAGTGGTTTTATTGTTTCTGCAGAAACAGCCCGTTTAGTAATATAATATGTGTGCAGCAGAGTATGTTGCATCATCTGAGTCTGAAAAGTGTGTTGGGCAACATTAATTAATCAACACTAAGTCAGCATTACACTTTTACTTAGTGCATTTTATAACTTATTCACACAGACATTTCAGGAAACCATTTTACAGTACTATATTATTTAAAGAATTATGATACCGCCAACCATAGATGAAGTGCACGATTAATATATTGTCTAGCATTTTAACTTGTTGTGCCTCCTACAGTTCTTCTAGGCCAGCAGCACAACTTTTTTTCTTTTTCTTATTCCTTTCCTTTTAACTGCCATTTCTGCACTTAGATAGGGGCTTTATTTGCCTGCTGTTGCATAAATGCTAACAACTAAAGCGATGGTTATATTCTCTGAGCGATGTTATGATTTCATTCAACTCATTCTGTATACTGTACCATCTTTCACCCCCACTGACTGCATGGCAATCACGGGAACTCAACAATGGACATGAGACATGAACGCCTGGGATTCCATCCGTGTCCCTCCTGGGCAGGGGCATCAGGTGTTGACTTGTCGGAACATGGGCAAAATTCTTGGCTAGGCTTGTAAGGGCCTCAGGGGCCAATAGTGTAGTAACTTCCTATGATCCTATGAACTTTGCTCTTCTTAATTTTCACTTTGCTAAAAAAAAGTATTTTCTTTACTTAATAATTGGTCTGCTTTCTTAAAAGTTATTAAAGAATTCAGTAAAGTACCTTTATAATACAGAGTGATATGTCATTTTCGTTCACCACTTTAAGTAGCATTTCAAAATTCCATGACTTTCCTATCCTTTTAGGTGCCACATTATGCCCTGGCATTGGTTTTGAGTTCTGCCACATATATAAGTATGCATATATGCACTCTGATGTACTCTCTCCAAGTTGTTCAACCTTTCAAGTTAACTGACAGCACACTGTTAAAATAGCAATAGCTATACTTCTACATATGTAAATAATATAGTCTTTTATGGAGCTTGATTCTGAAAGACAGGGGTGGGAGGTTGGTGTAATGGTTAAGGTGCTTACCTTAAAAACACAAGGTGCAGGGTTTGATTCTCACATGGAGTAATTGGCTAGGCTTAAAATGGCCCCTGAGGACAATTAGCCTAGTATGAATCTATGACTTTATAAATAGACCTTACACAGGAGAAAGTCACTTACACAGAGAGCAAGTCTTTTGGAATCCGGACCATTATCTGTAGTTTAACTTTTCTGGTACTTAGTAGAAGGAGGTATATACATTTCTTTAAATGATACCTTAGTTTTACTCTTTTTTCCAATTTGACAATAATCTCATCTCTTACTTGATCAGACAAGAAATCCTGTTTTACTGATACATTAACTCTGTTGTATGCCACACCAGTCTTCTAAAAACTGCAGCATTGCAACTATTGGTGCAGCATCTACAGAGCCCTATGCACATTTCAGTGACTGTACTTGTATTTTGTCAGCTACAGAAACCAATTTTTTTATTCTGTTTGTAACAATACTAATAGCAATAAACTACAAATCTTAATTAATCTTCTCTAAAACTTTGATATGAAATCATGTGAGCGATGTGTGTCCTTACAGCTAAGGTAAGGGACATGTATACTTTTTCCATATTTATCTAGAAGCCTAGAATGTTTACAAAATACCATCAGCTCTGTGTCACAAAAAAAGAAGTCTTAAGTGTGACCCAGATGATCTGGTATCAACGAGTGGTGCAATACTGGGAGAAGGTGGGCATGAGCATCCAGTATCAACTCACCACTCATACTGGAAGGAAGGAAGGAAGCTGTTGCTTTACTGACACTCAGTTTTATACTCTGTAAAGAGTTAAGATTCTCCAGTACCAGTAGGACCATAATAGGACATGCATTCCAAGAAATACAGTCTGTGGCTAGAACTGGGCATGCATGATAAACCATATGTTTCAGAAGCCAGTATTGTAGGTCAATCTATCAGATGCAATGTGGTGCCAGTGGTTAAGGTCGTTAAAGAACCTTGTTGAGTACCTGGATAATTGCCTACCATGACTGCCTTTCACCTAGAGGTGGGTGAATGGGTCAGTCAGGGATGATAGCTGCCAGACAGCAGGGTTAAAAAGTACATATCAAAAAAAATTCCAAAGATACAACTTTTCTATTTTTGTTATATGTATTATTTTCACACATAGACACATACACACACACACACACACACACACACACACACACACACACACACACACACACATAAAATTCACAGGAAAGAATTGTAGAATTATCCAATTGCCCAAAGTTTTCACACTGGCAATGTACTACCACCACCATAGCTATGGCTATGGTCCTACAAACCATTAATCTGTGCCACTGTTGATATATAACCAAATAAAATATACTAAACCAAAATGGGTAATAATTTTTAAGTGGTCAGGTTTTGGAGATGAATGCCACAGTATGACAGCCTAGACAGTGCTAAATAATACTCTACTCAATTAATAAATAATAATACATAAATAACTAAACTACAGCCACAAAATCTTAAAAGTGAATTGGTCAAAAAGTTTACTTATGTAATAAGGAAGCATCATCAAAGCTGATACGGATTAAATAAGAAGAGGTCAGGATGGTTGCACAAATAACAGAAAAAAAATAATTTTTACAGGCATAAATTAAAGAAGAATATAACTAGTAATAGCTGAACATCTAGCTGACTCTTGTTGTTGTTGTATCTTTCGGCTTTACCCGGTTAGGGGTCGCCACAGCGGAACTCCGGTCCGCTAATGGAATACTGAACCTAACTGTTGCAATTTCCTACAGTTTAATAGGCTGAGTGCAAAGCAGCAAACTTGCATAGTTGGGGACACCAAGATCTCTGTAGCAAGACTCACTAACTTTAGACTGGTTTCAGCTAAAATATATATTCTAGCTTATTATTGTTTTCCCAAAGAAACTCAATATAATCACATTGTTTCTTTCCCACATAAAGAAGCAGAACAGAAAAAAAAAACAGCAGCTGGGATTCAGAAAAGGGCTCACCACTCACAGTAACAATTAGTGTGATGGGGTGAAAATGCTATTCAGGGATAGCGGTGGCCATAATGAGAAAGACCTCATTATCAATTCTCATTATCAATTTAGAATCTGAATCATATTCCAGCTAATGCTAGCACAATCAGAACTGACAGCAGTAGTGTTCTCCCTAGCAGCTGATGAATCTCATTGACAAAGACACCCCAGTAGACTTACACACACACACACACACACACACACACACACACACACACACACACACACACACACACACACACAGGCCTACTGAAACATAGCATTAAATCATCCTCAGTGTATTATTCTCGTTGTATCTACATAACCTTTCTTCCCATTGGAGGAGAAGGATAGGGTGGTGCCATCTTTAATCACAAATTTTTGCAAGGTCTGCTCACCAGAGAGGGTGATGCTTGTAGCATTACTCACTGCTTATGCTAGCGAGTGCCAGGAATCACACACACCCTACCCCATCAACAAACAGGTCTATATTATATAATCGAAAATTCAGTCAGCGAACAGCGTACATCAAAAATGCCGTTCAGCAAACTGTTCATAGGGAGATCATGGTACAGTGAAGATTGGAAAATCTGCCCTTTCCTCACTGTAGTACTATCTCGGAGTTGGTATATATAATTACTGGGGGGGTGTGGGGGGCACAGCCCCCCATAAGAGTGAATTCACTGAACGGCATTTTTGATGTAAGTGCCATTCGCTGAACTGAATTTTAGATTATATAATATAGACTCTCAACAAACAAGACCCCCCCCCCAAAGTCAATCACAGTCACTGATACACTCATCTATTCACCCGCAGACAGGTTGCAACTCACACACATGCACGCACACATGCGCGCGCACACACACACACACACACACACACACACACACACACACACACACACATACACACACACACACACACATATCCAGACTCTTGATTTGCTACCTAACCCTCCTTGTGCAACTACTGAATCACTCGTTCATTCAGGCAGACACATGCTTAAGCAGCTTCATTTATGTCCCTACAGACACGCACACTTGTGCAGCTTCATTTGTGTCCCTATAGACACACACTCAACAGTCCACATCCATACATGCACTAGCATTCTCTGCAATACCATTGCTTCCATACAAGTGAATGGGTGACTGCTGTCAGTTGACAGCATTCAGTTTTTCCTCCAGCAGTGAACTTTTATGTTGGTAAGTGATTTTCTGAATCATTTAGCAGCACAAATAGGTAGCTGCTGCTATTTCTAGGAGACAGCATATGGCTAATTAACATTACCCACTCCTCCAATTTGCTGTATTATCATGCAGTTCTGCCCATGAGACCACCCTCCATTCTGAGGTACCTGCCAGTGGGAAACCTCAGCAGTAGGGCAATCTAAGAATTGGAAAGGCTTACCATTGGGGGAAAATGGATGTGTTAAGGGTCCTCCCCTCCTTGCAGTATGTATGCCTCTCTGAAGCCCAGCCAGGATTTTCCACTTTACTTCCAATGAAGTTTGCATAATTAACTGTTTGCATGTGTCCTTTTTCACAATTCTGGGCATAAAAGTTCTTTGATTCAGTTGTATAATTTCCTGCAACTACAGACAAGTAATCAGTTATTTTCCATGAAACTGAATTTTTTCACACAACTAATGTTTAACAAAGTTAGAAGTTTCAAGCCTATTTTTTTCTACATATCACATTAAAGAACAAACACAAATGCAATTCTCCTGTCACTGCTAGGACATTTTTAAATACATATTTTCACAGTACAGTTTTCTGTTACATATTTAATGAATGTGTTGCTGTATGAAGTAAAAAGAAGAAGCAGAACTGTTTCATGCAATGGTTTTGAAATTAACATTTGTCTATGAAAGAGTGGGATAAATATATAAAACAGAAAGGCAAGGAACTCGGTGTTGTACATGTTGTGGCAGGGAAACAGCAGCACAGCTACACCATCAGGTAAATGTAGTGGTACAGGAAAGTAATAGGCTAGCATGTGGTACATAGGATTCCATGAGATCACAGGACCAGTAAACAGGGTAATTGACGTGCAGGACAATAGTATAAAGACAGATACATAAAACCCAGATCACTGGGTAAGAAGGTGGATAGTTCATCCTTTTAGTTTTTGTAGGCACAGACATCTACAGCCCACTGACAAGGAAAGCAACAGCAGGCATGCTGTAACACAAGAGTGACCATATCAGTGCTTACATATGATATATGCCCAGGCACAGCAACCCACAACCAGTCCATCAGCAATGCCAGTCGAACCCCCCACACATGGCAGCAGCGGTTTTACCACCACCAAGAGAGGAAGGACCCAACACATCTGGATCAGAACCCTCTACACTTGCCTCCACACCTCCTGCCCTACGTGCATCACTTGCATCAGGTCAGCTTGCACTGAAGCCTGGTGCAGTGGTCCCCACTGGCAGCAGTGCAACTGGAGATTAGACTTTTGTCACCCATCAGCAGCTGTCAGACATTGTGGGAGGATATCATCAACAGAAGGTTGGATGCCTACATAGAACACATTGAGATTGTGCTCTGGTGACTCATGGCCCATCACTGGCTCCAACTTTTGAGTCAGGACTAGTGGTAATGGTAACCAGATAGACAAATAATCTCCCACTATGTCCCAGCTACTAGAAACTACATCTATGAATACCTAATCCTATCCCTGATCAGGTGTTCTCCTCTCTATTATGCCCATGCCCACCCATGCTGGCTTAATAATCCTGCCCTCACCACTGTTTCCCCTCTGTGCATCTGATGTGTCCTTCACCATAGGGTTATGTCTCCCTCATGTCTTACCCCACACCCTGTTGCTTTTGGGTGTCTTTCCCTACAACTTAACCTACTCCTCTTATGTTTCACTTACTTCCTTCCCCAACATTCCCTTTCCTTAAAAAGGGGGCATGTACTATCCCAAAAAAAGATTGTTCCTCCAACCCCCCCTCATCCTGTTCATTTGTTTACCTTCTGTTCTACCCTATACTTCCATTTCCAAATGTCAATATGGTCAAGAAACAGAAAAACACAACACACATATGCCCAAAAAGAACATATAAAAAAATTGTCTTTTTGTGGTCATACAGTACAAGGCAGGTCACAGACAGCACCATCAATGCCTGAATCTAACCAATGCAAAATGAAGTCCAGTCAGTGTCACGTACTATGAATATTGCCACCAGTCATGCAAATAAGCTGTGTGCCATTGTGCAGCAGTTTTCAAACATGAAATGGAGTCAAGCTTAAGCCTTTATTCTGACCACTGCCATGGCTCAATTTGTTGATGACCTTGCTGTTTGTATGTATTGTATACTTTGGCAAGCATGACTCCCCTTATAACTATCACACTGACAACACACCTCTAAATCCTGATCAGTAGTTAGGAATCTGGAAGCCAATGTCGACAATAAACTGTCCTTTGATCACCATCTATCCACTGCTGTAGGGATGTCCTTTTTCATTTCACAGTTTATATATAAAGGCAATGTATCCAGGTCCAGGGATGTAATCATTTTACTGCACACAGTACTTGTTAAGCTGATCACTGAGTATAATGTTCCTTCAGTATGTACCTGTCCAAACACTTGTCACAACACTTTCTCACTAAAAAAAAAAAATCAGGGGCCTAAATTGTAAAAACTATGCAAACCATCTCAAAGCTTTGTTCTTCTTCTTCTCAGTATAACACATGCTAGAGGTAACCTCTGCCTTGCATAGAGAGCTTCAACAAACCTTATTCACATTTACAAGTCCAGTAATATCATCAGCACCTACTCAAGGGATCGCAATTCTTTGCAAAATAAATAGAACGTGTTGGGGGAATAGTTAGGTATCAAAGAATGCTGCTTCTATAGAACTTTGTTCCACTCCATGTAACCAAAGTACTTTTTTCCTCTATTCAAATGCAGTTTGGGTGAATGGATGTGTATCTGCACATTCGCCCCTGGTTTAGCAAATATGTAAATATCCCAACATAGCCTTGCTCAGCTCATCTCTGGATTATTTGTATGCAAAAAATGTATGTACTTAACGCTCTATCTGTGTTGTCTGTTTCCATTCCTCCTTGACTGATGGGTTCAGATCCGAGGCATTGGATCCAACTCAGCCTCTGTAAAAGCTCATGGTAACCCAGAACTCTTGAGCTTCTCCCTCAACCACAATTCTCAGATCTTGTTTGCAAGCAAAAAAGAAAGACATACTCTTACAACTTTATACATATATGCATATAATTCAGATAAAGAGAGAGAGAAAAAAGAGGCAATGCCACATCTGGAGCTGGCGATGTTTTAAAGATACAACAAAATTGTTATATCCACTCTCTCTTCTAGAATAAACCTAAAAAAGGTTGAGGGTTGGTGGGAGGGGAGTCAAGGAGGAGTGAAAATAGACAACACAGATGGAAAGTTATGGCAAGTACATAACTTTTTTATCTCATGTTGTCAATTTTCATTCTGTCCTCGACTAATGGGACAGAGTCTCCAGCTATTTAGAATCCTGGGTGGATTCAAGGAATGATATTTCTCAGCACCACTGAGCCAAAAGATGCCCTACATCTGGACACCAGATCCAGCTAATAAGGAGAGATAAAAGTGTGAGGGGAAGTCCAAGTTGCTGCCGAACAAATAGCAGCCATGGAAATTGATGAGTAGAAAACTGAAGAGATAGCTACAACTCTGGTTGAATGAGCCTGTACTTTGTATGGCAAAGTCATACCTGACTTGTTGTAAATAAAGGAAATATAGTCAGTAGGCCATTTAGTTATGGTGGCTTTAGATACAAGTGAGCTGAATTTCAAATCAGCAAAGGATATAAATATAAACAATTGATCAGTCGTTCTGATGTATTTTGTCCTATGAAGACAGAAACGTAATTGTCTCTGCACATCTAGCAAATGTAGCAAGTATTGTCCTTTGTTGGAGTAATTCAGGAAGATGACTGGTAGATTGATGCATTGATTAATGTTGACATGTGATACTACCTTGGGTAAAAAAAGATGCATTGGTTCATAAGGATGCTCTCTCCTTATGGAAAATGAGATACGGAGGTTTCACCGACAATGTCTGAATTTCCGAAATTCATCTGGCAGAAGTGATGGTAACTAAAGACAAAGTCTTCCAAGACAAAAATTTAAGGTCACAATCATGGGTAGACTCAAAGGGTGGAACAATCAAGGACTGCAGTATAAGACTGAGATCTGACAGTGTCAAGGGATCTGTAAAAGGTGGTTTCAGAAGAACTGTGCCATGCAAAAAAGCTTTACATACTTTATGAGGGGCTAGTGAACAGCCATCAAACCCAATGTGGAAATTAGAAATTGCTGCCAACTGAACTCTCACTATTAAAGAACTGGCCCCCTGGTTGAAAAACAATGTCAAGAACTCTAGCACATGACTAATTGGGGCCGAGAAATGGTCTACATGCTTTTGAATAGCCCAGTGTACAAATCTTTTCCACTTACTGATGCAAAGTTTCCTAGTGGATGGCTTAAGGGAAGACAAGATGTGACAAACAGGGGAAGAAAGCAGTGATTGTTTGGCTATTATTGGAATTGGAAAAACCAAGCTGTCAGCTTGAGGCTCGGAAGATCCGGATGTGTCATGCCTATCAGGTGAGACATGAGGTCTGGAACTGGGTCCAGAATCCAAGGTCGGTGAATTAAGTGAGGCCACAAGAAGGGAAACCAAATCTGTTGAGACCAAAAGGGGGCAATGAGGATGACCTTGATGTTCAACCTGAAAGCTCTCTGAAGGAGCTTTGGATTTAGAAGAATTGGGGGATATGCATAAAATTAATCCTAAAACCTGGCTAGCAGAACAAGGGTTATCACTGCCGCTGTTGATCCTAGAGTTTGTAGAACTAGGTGAGCTGAGATCACGGTACTGCAAAGTATCTTGTTGACTTGTGACCTTAAAGTTTGAACTCTGGTTAGGGGAAGGGAAGCTATTGTTGACCTTGTGTCTTGTAGTGCTCCAATGAATTATAGAATTTGAATGGGCTCTACATTTGACTTCTCAAAATCTATGGTTATTCCTAACCTTGTGCAAGCATGGATGACTTCTTCTCTTGCCATAATGGGTTGGTTCGAGTGATAATGAGCCAGTTGTCTAAGTATGGAAACACACAGAATCCTTACAGTCTCAAGTGAGCTGCTACCACTGCCAATCATTTAGTGGACACCCTGCGAGCTGTGGTGAGGCCAAAGGTCAGTGCTTTGAACTGATAATGACTGGCTCCTAGCTGGAAGTGAAAGAATCTCCTGGATTGCCTGCTTATTTTTATATAATAGTATGCTTCCTGGAGATCTATTGAGCACATCCAGTCATCCTTTCCCAAAAATGGAAGAATGGATTGAACCATGATCATCCAGAACTTTGTCTTTTGAACAAATCTATTTAGGCTGCTGAGATCCAAAACTGGTCTCCAGTCCCCTGTTTTCTTTGGCACTAAAAAAAATCTTGAGTAGGTTCCATATCCTTTCTAGTCTGAGGACCTGTTGGATGACTATTTTGTTTATCAACTTTTGTATTTGAATAGCTACTTGATCCATCTGAATGGGTGGAACATCGGGGATTTTTCTGGAAATGGAGGAGGGAGGGAAAATGGAATTATATATCCTCTGGACATGATCCTCTGCACCCAAGTATCTTTTATTTTTAGCCAGGCTCTCTGCTGCATGGACAAGTGACATCTGATTGCCTCCAGAGGGAGACAATTGTTCCTCTGTTCAGCAGAGCTGGAAAGGTTTGCCAAAGAATGGTTCTCTGGATCTTTGGTGTTGCGGGCATCCTCTTCCATGAGGACAGCACCTACCATTTGAGTTTTCCCCTTTGCCTCTGGGGGAAGACCCTCCACTTGTGTCCTAGAAAGATCCTTGTGATTTTTTGAACCACATCATTCCACTCCCTGATGATTCCTCAAGAAAGAACTTTTGGGTGTGGAAAAATGCACACCCACAGCAGAATGATCTTTCCATCCTTCTCACAACTGGACAACATATCTTTCACTCTGGGGCCAAAGAGAGACATGCTGTCAAAAGGAGCATTGATAAAATTAGACTTAAAAGGCTCCGTGAAGTCACACAAGCACATCCAGGTATGTCTCCTGATGGTTACACCTAAACTTACTGCCCTTGAGGTTCCTTCTGCCACACTGGAAATAAGCCTTATGGATGAGTTCAGTATGGATTGTAGGGTCACCAACTGTGAATTGACAGAATCCTTCACCTCCTCAGACATGGTTCCTGCAAGGGTATCCCAAAGTTCCTTTTCAGATCCCTTTGTAATCTGGAGAAATGTGCCAGATAATACAGGGACCTCAAGGCAAAGGTCCCTGAAGCATAGACATGCTTCCCAAATCTGTCCATCGCTCATAACTCCTTGTTGGGGGGATGAACAGATGAACTTTCATTGGCTAATTCCTTTCTGGCCACTGTTATGACCATGGCAACAACAGGGGGGTCCTTGGAACAGAATTGCTTGTCTTACAGAGGGGTCATACTTTTATCAAGCTTCCTTGGTATGGGTCCAATGGTGTCAGGCTCCTTCCATGCCCACCATGAGACCAATTCAAGGAGCTCATCAGCAGGTGGAATCACCCAGGACATAGATGGGCTGGTACCAAATGTTTCCAGGAGCACAGATTCCTCCAACAAAGGATTGTTTGGCTTCAAGTCACCTCTCTGTTTTAGGATTTTAAGGATGTCTCCGAATGAGATGTCATCAGGAGGTGACCATGGGGACCCTTCACCATCCTCAAAATCTGTGTCTTCAGTGACAGATTCAGGAGAATCCAGATGCTTCCTCTTACATGTCCTCTTCCAACATTCCTCCTCAGTGGGATCATCTGCGGAGGTATCAGAAGAGGTACAAATACTCAATTTGGTGTCCTGAGGTTTTGGTACTGGCTGTCCCTGTGGGAGGGTTAGCTGAGACTCTTGATGCAGAACAGGGGACGATACAGGACCCAAGGGGATAGGACCTGTCTGGCTCATGGAAGCTGACAGGACTCTCTCCAAAGTCCTAAAGGTTGACCTTCCCAGAGAGGGATAGGAACCTGGGTTGGAAAGGAGAATGTTCTGATCCTTGGTCCTTCCTTGCTCCAAGTAAAGTTACCCCGAGGCAGGAGTCAGAGCCGAACTAACCCTTGCTGAAGCTCCAAGTCTTTGGTGTCAACTGAAACACCTCAGATCTGACAAGCAGAATCAGCTCTGAGAGCTCTCCAGATCTGACAGCATGGAGGAGCTTAGAAAAAGCTTCGGATGCAAGGATACAGTGATCTTCGGACTCAAAGGAGATGGCCTGCACAACTCAGATCCAAGGGCTCCAAACCCACAAAAGGAGTCAGAGCAGGAAGAGTTAGAGGTGGTGTCTTGGATATATGGGCTTTCTGACCCAAAGGGGTAGGAGCCGAAGCAACAACTGGGTGGCTCTGTGCTGAAAGTATCTGTCTCACTACCCTCTCAGCATCTTCTACTGTGAGCCTCCTAGAAGAGTGAGAGGACTGCCTGGAAGGAGAATCCAGTCTATAAAGAAAAGGAGAGGGCACTTTTGATGGGACAGGGTCCACAGATGGGGAGTACCTTGTCCTAGAAAGTATGTCCGGTAGTCTAGGAGGATCCAATATCTTTGGATCTGGTGAATCCTTAGTTTTTGGAGACTTCGGATCCGAACAAACAGACCAGTCTGAAGACAGGCTTTTTACTTTTGTCTGATCCTAGGGGGTCAGATCTGATAATTAAACTTTATTTTTCTTGAATGGATCTGAGGAAACGGTTGGATCTGAAGAAGGCCTTTTTGAAGTTTTCTCCAAGGTCTTCAGGGAAACAGAAGAAGGGGTCAGAGATGAGTGATACAACTTTGTGACATCTCTCCAGACATAGCATCATCAAAGAAAAATGGTAAAAGCCCATTCAAGTTTAATTTGTTCTTGCTTTCCACTAACACGTGGGGGTTGAAGGCATGACATATCGCACAACTGTCTTGCAGATGGAGGGGGCCAAGGCAGTAGAAACAAATGGTGTGCTAGTCACAGAAGGGAATCTTTTGTCTGCACTTCCCACACTTCTTAAAACCCGCAGGTGTTTTTTCCTTTTCAGTCATGTTAAGAACAAACAGCTACAGGAACTACACAAAAATAAAAATGCAACACCACTAACAAAAGGCAATGACAAAACTGAAGACAAAAACAACTATCAAGAAAAGTGGGAAAAAAAACTTTTTTTAATAAGAAAAGGGGAAAAACGGGGCTACCTACAAAGGTAGTAAGGCTACAATAAATGTAGAAGGGTAAGAGAGAGAAAACAGGGAGAAAGAAACACCAAAGATAGTATCTAGGGTACGCAAGACAACAAAGAGAAAAATTAAAGATAGATTATAGTAGAAGAAATACAAGTACTTATCTGTCCCAAGTAGCTTGAGAGTCAAACAACCACGTCTTTCTCCTAATGGCAGCAAACGAGATCTGAGGTAATGGGGAAGATGCATTGTGGGTAAGGGAGAAGCTTAAGAGTTCTGGGTTGCCACAAACTTTTACAGCAGCCGAGTTGAATTTGACGCCTCGGATCTGAACCCATCAGTTGAGGACGGAATGAAAATTAACAACTTCAGATTATAAAGCCACAAAACTTACCAATGGAATGTAAGAATAGGCTTCTTATGATCCTCACAAATCAAATGCATAATAAATATCTTATGACAGTATAAATGTTTATAACAATAAGAAATGATGTAGAATAGTGAAGGAAAGTCCTGCCAAAATGTCCTGAACCACTGAAACAACAACAATACCACTTTAGTTTTCGAATAGCAATCAAGCGGATAATGTTCAATAAAGCTGTACCATAGTTTCATGCTTCTGTGAAGCAAAATATGTATGAAGAAAGTTGCTGAAAAGAATGCTACACTGGTCATAAGAGATCTGAGAGCCTGGAAATGTTTTCGTAACATTTTTTTATCAAGAAAAATGTTGCACACAAATCTTGTAAATGAATGTTTGCATGTCAGAAATTCTAAATTCTTCTTGTAGCTACAGTTTGTAAAAAATAAAGTTTTCTAAGATAAAGCATAAAAGATATAGACGCTGGCTCAAACAGGGGGAATCTGATTTCTCTGTCATATGATTTAAAAAATTCATGCACAATAAATATTTCTTTTCAAATGTCTAAGCTCTAATAATAGTTTATGAAAAGGGTCACCATTCCTTGCAGTAAGTTAAAGCTAAAGAAGGTAATGAATCATGTGAACAGAAGCTGAACATCCATTTTTAATAAAAACTGTTATTGTATGCAGCTTACTATGTATGTATATATCTCTGCGTGTGATCATTTTCACAATGTATATTCTTCAAACTAATATAAAGCTATGATGTCACACCATAATTCATTTTGTTTTCACACTGTAAACTGCCTTTTGGGACTTGGTCTGTGTTTTTCTGACTTGCTTCTCTTCTTTCCTGGTGTGCCCTTTCTACTGTGGCTTCTATTGATCACATCTATGGGCAATAACATGTTAACAGTAATTATAAGCAAACCATTTGCTGCCTTATTTTGCAATTACTCTTATTTTTCAGTGAAAGTATTTTATTTTTGCATTTCAAAGTTATAAATTTCACTCTTTCCATATTTATTTCATCTTCACAATCCTCTGAACCACAAATATATTTTTGCTGCATTTCTTAAATATATAGCTCAAGAAACCTTACTACAACTACCAATGTCACTGAAAATACAAGATGTCTCTGAAAACTGGAACTTTTACACAATGTTTTGAGCTGCATGTAGATACAAGTGGTCTAGTTGAAAGATGTGAAACAATACAATGTTTATAGGTCCTTCCTGTTGCAGGTGATTAAACCATTAAGGTATTTAGCATGTTTATCTTTATTAAGGAAACAGAGATAAGATTTCGGTATTAGAAAAATAAATTTCAGATATACTGCGAGACAAATAAAATCTACCATATGTGAAATATGTATCTTTCATTAGAAATCAAGGGGGTTCAGGTATAACACATATAAAACTGGTCCTAGACACAGAGCACAACACTGTGAATTTGGTGACCTGGTGAATTCATTGATAACAGACAGAAATGTATGTCGAATCAACAATAATCAGCTAAGGGGCAGATTATTAAGGGAAGCAGATCTGACATTAGAAGAGACCACTCATATACATACAACTAGTTTAACTTAAAGTATGACTGAGGTGTGGATTTATACAGATTAAGGGTTGTTAAGACAGAAAGAGGCTAATACAAATTAAAAAAAGAAAGAAATTGTACTTGAATGATTGGAACACAAGATGATGCCTGTTAGCAAATGAACAGAAACAAATCATACCCAGTGTTAGTACAATATGTTTGTAAATGCATAACCTTTGTGGGGGCAGTAATAATTTTCTCAGAGTCTGTAAGAAAGAGGAAGCAAGTGCTACAGGAAGATCTTAATAGTTTAGAAGCAAAAGAACAATGTACAGCTGAAATGTTTATTGATAAAATTTAACTGATTCAGTTATTTCATTGCAGCTTAGTAATATATACCCATCTCACTCTACAATTTTTTTCAGAAAAAAAACACTGCAAACCTTTTCACATTTAATACCTGCTGGTGGATGGCTGACAGACAATACACAATAATGAAAATGGGTAACTCGGCTCATTTTATGATCACTCTCTGATAATGTAGAAATTCAGCCAGGTATTGAACTTAATAAAAGCCTTGGGGAGCTTTCAGTTCTAATACAGACACACACACACACACACACACACACACACATATATATATATATATATATATATATATATATATATATATAAACTCATTTGAAGGAGCACACGACTGAAAGCTCATTTCCCTGAAAGCTCACTTGACTGAAACTCATTTTGTTGAAAGGTATATGCCCTTTTCCCCATTGTAGTACGATCCTGGAGTTAGTATATATAGTAAGGAGGGGGTGTTGTAACTGATGATATGATGGTATACTAATATAGATTAAACCAGAGAAGAGCATGCTATGACACTAAGTTAATGAACAAAATGAAACAAAGTAAGTTCATGCTGAATAACATTAATCGTAAGGTTCAAATTACAGAATTAACACATATGGGTCAAGTTTTAACATCTGAAGGCTTGAAATCAGACACTGAAAAGTTAGAGGAATAGTGTAAATGCCTGTTTTTGAGGGCAAATAAAGTCTCTAGGGACTTCTATAAATACTGTAATATTATCCAAAGTTTATCATGAACTTATAAGTTGTGATTTTCTCATTAAGGAATATACTAAAGTGGAAGGCACAGTAACCCAGCAGTTAGCACTGCTGTCTTTACACACTTGGTTCTCACCTGACTTCTTTGTGAAATCTACACATACTATGTGCCAACAGATATTTTGCTAGGTGTTCCAGCTTTTTCTGTCTTCTTAAAGACATGCTGTAAAATGAACTGGCAATCCTCTAAACTGCCCACAATTGGGTGTGCTGTGTGAAAGATTGTGAGTGTGTGCATCCTGCAATTACATCAAAGCATCACATTCAAGATTAGTTCCTCTGCCTTCCATCTGTGGGGTTTGGGTACAGTCTCCTACGACTCTGAACTGGATTAAGTGGGTAATCAAAGAATAAGTGAACAACTGAAAGAATGATGTGGAAGGATAGTGGGATACAGAACAGGAAAGTGTTTTTGAAATGTTTAAATTGATAACAACTGAAGCATTTTTAATAAGCAAGCAGTAATGCCCAACAGGGTGTGTGTTAGTGTATAATTAACGCCTGCCCAGGGGTGTTATGAGGCCTGATGCCACAGGCAGGGGGCCTCTACACTCCTGGAAGGGCGTTAATTACACATTAACACACACACCCTGGAGGGCATTATTGCACTGAAAGAATGGGTTATCTGTAAAATTGTTGTGTTTTACATATATATATATATATATATATATATATATATATATATATATATATATTTTTTTTTTTTTTTTTTTAGATTACTATTTTTTTAGTATATTTTTGATGTAAAATAGTTCCTCTGCCTAATGTTTCAAACTTGCTGTAGTATATGTTAATGATGTTGGAGGAAGCATTTTATATCCAAAATATAACATTTAAAAATAACGAGGTATTTACTTTTATTTTTGGTCCCTTACTCCTAAATCGTTTGGTTAGCAATCATTGGAGATTGAAATTACTAAATAATGACATACATTTGAGCTTCAGACTTATATTTTCTTCAGAAAACTCATAGTAACATAAATCCTTTACTTAAGGAACTCTGCAATTTTATTAGAGCAATAATTAAAAATCTGTTCCTATGTTACAGCCTTTGTTCCCCTTTATTTTAGGCTTTTATGAAAGGTACAGAGATACACAAACCTCTTTACTGCTGCTGCCAGTAGTCATCTTACTCACACACACACACACACACACACACACACACACACACACACACACACACACGCATCTCTGCTTCAGAAAAATGAATGTCAATGGAAACCCTGTTATTCAAACAACTTTCTAAGTTAATAAAAGCAATAGTTAAAATATGTCCCCATTTTCAGCCCTTGTTTCCTCATTATTTGTGACTCTGCCAGATTTCTTATGCCGAGAGGTATGCAAAGTTTTTATGTGATGCTGCCAGGGATGCTCAATTGCTCTCACTCTTCACTTTCTCTCTCTCTCTCAAGCACACACACTGTCTCCTGCTTTGATGCATGCATTCACTCACACATCCAGACAGCAACATAAACACACACACACACACACACACACACACACACACACACACACACACACACACACACACACACACACACACACACACACACACACACACACACACACACACACACACACACACACACACACACTTTTTTCTGATTCACTTATTTTGATAATCTCTTTCTCTCTCTCTCTCTCTCTCGTACTTTCACACCACATACACTTTCACAGGAACACACATACTTTTTATTTTACACTAGCTAAACAGCAGAAGCTATGCTTAGCGAGTGTAGAATAGGAGCTCACCAGATCTCTCTGTCTCACACTCATATACGCATACACTCCCAACACAGACTTAAACATATACACTCACTTTTTTTTTTATTTTACTTTATTTGTTTTTACATTTTACACTCGCTAAACAGTGGAAGCACTGCTTAGTGAGCGTAAAATAATGGTGGCCGTTCGTTTTTTTTTGCCCGAGCTTCACAGCAGCTTGATAAGCTGCCATGAAGCAGTGGACTTGTTTTCAGCTGGCATTACTTGTACATTAATGCCCTGCTGGAGAAAGTTCATTTTCCAATCAGGGTACTGATGCACAGTAAGCCCATTTTCTAATCCACATTAAAGAATATTGATGTAAAGAATCAGTCATGAGTAGATGCCAGGCAGAACAAAAATAGTGCTGTGATCAGCTAGAAAGTAAACAGCTGCTTTTTTGGTTTGGGTTTATTGAATTGCATATGACTAGGCACTTTACATAAAATACGGACATTAAAATAAGACAAACACAAAGAAGTATACAGATTATAACAATAAATAACTTTAAAAATGAAGACATTGTAAGTTTTGTTGATTAGTGCTCCAATGTTCAAAGTTGGTTAAATTCTTAAAGGGCATCCTGAAACCACTATCATAGGCAATCTCGGCCATATTCACAACAGATTCCAAAGGCACAGTCCCTGGCAAATAAATGAACAGATACCAGGAGATTCCAGCCATGCCTTTAGGATCACCAGTATCCCCATACTGACCAAGCATCGTTGCTGGTTGTGACATAATAATGGCAGAAGGACTGTATACTGAAAGGCATAATAATGTGGCAAGACTGTTGCACTGGGGATTGTGTAAACGTTATAATACTGAAGTAGCTGAAAAACACTGGAAACATGAGCCACACAGCATCATAGAAAATTATGAAGTCTACATCACATGGGATCACCCATTACCTACAGTTCAAAATATAGATGTGAGAAAACCAGATATAGTGGTCAATGAAAAGAAGACAAAAGTAGCACTGATCATTGAACTCACTACATCCAGTGACTACAGTGTCTTGCGTACAGAGAGACATAAAGTAATAAAATATCAAGATTTGCAGGTAGAAACGAGAGCAATGTGGAAGAAAGATACCCAGACAGTTCCAATAGTAGTAGGAGAAACAAATCTTATAAAAAAGAATCTACAGTCATATTTAGATATGTTACCAGTACATGTAACTCCACACGAATTGCAGAAGGAGTCATTACTGAGCACATTACGGGTGCTGAGAAGAGCACTTCTGGCTGACATCAAAGATTGAAACAATACTAATTTCATGAACTTTAATCATACTTGGACTTAGGAATGGAGTTCATTCCCATCATGGTAATAGAAACCCAAAAGATTTGGAGAAATTAAAAAGAGACGGAACAAGCATAGGATGGCAAGATAGTGGATATCATGCCAACAACCCTTGAAGGAAGGCAGAGCACTAAATGAACCATGACTAAAACTTTATAGATGATTTCTGCTCTAACCTTAAAATAACTGCAGGCAACACAAAACCTTTATAATTATTGGTGGGTTATGGAGTTCTGCACTAGCTGCAGACACTCCAATTCTGAATCCAGTGTCCTTGGATATAGAACATTACAGCAGCCTATACAGGAAAAATGTATGCCATCTCATGCATAACCATACAGAGATCAGCTGAAAAAATGTGATGTTTAACAGGGGCAATTTTTCATATCATCCATAGTCTTCATGGAATGCCAGAGAAGATATTTTCAGAAAGAAGTCCTTATACTTAGTGTTTTTGATGAAACAGACCTTACGCTATTACAAAGTATATTTAATAAATCATGCACAATTTACTGCCAAGATCTCCAAGAATGTTGTTGAGACTGCTGAAGTATAACCTAGCTGTAATGTATAAGCCTGAATAAGACATGCACATAGTAGATATGCAGAGTCATTCATAGTTACTACAGCAACAAGAGGATTTACTTGGTATGCAACTGGAATAAACCAGCTAATTCCACAGTTGCCTATAACCAGAGACATAACTAGGGCAGAGGGAAGGGGTTGTCTGCCCCAGACAAAAGTTGTTAGGGGGTGCAATCAACAATTGCAGATGGAGTTTGAGTTCTGTAACTGCATTCATTTAAGATTATGCATACTACATTCACATTTTTAGCCAAACTTTTTTTTTCCTCTGAACGTTGGACTTTGGGAATGAGAGTTTAGCCAGAACAGAAGCTTTCCACATGAAAAAGAAATGCAGCCATTCTTTATATTTAAAGAAGAAATAAACTGTATACAATATCTAATGTTTAAAGCAGACGATAGTGTTTAATCAGCTAAGGAAACAAAAGTCACTAAGAATACATGAGTCACACTCTTGTGAACTGTGAACTGAAAAAAAAGAGCTTGTGACATGTTATAATGACTTGGAATTTCAAAGCAAACTAACAAGTGGTCCACGATGTTCAGAATGTACTGCATATCATAATAAAGTCAAGAAAAGAAATTATTTGGGGACTTCCAAGATGGCTGCACACTGAGTAACAGCTTGTTTCTAGCTCTCCCAGTGTGAAAACAGAAACTCAGCAGAAAAGGCCAGTAGACTTCTGTTTAAGAGTAAATTTCAGTATCTGGCTAGTAAGTACTTTGCCTGGATGCCAAGAATAAAGAAACACACAGAAAAAAAATCAGCTACAAAAAGTGAGGAAGAAACACTGCCAGGGGAGTAGCTGTTCAGCAAAAAGTAATGCAACCTTCAGACATGACTTCCAATAACCTACAGAAAGATGTAAGACAACTGCATGCAGACCTGGTTAAAATAAACAAAACACTGGTAGAGTATATCAACATAAACAACAAAAGACTGGAACAAATAGAAGAAGCTTTAAACAGATATTCAGATGAGATGATAAAGCTGCAAAAATCAGAGGTCAAAACGAAGAAAAGGCTGGATGAATATGAGACTGCTCAGGAAGAGATATTTCAAAAAAATACTAGAATTAGAGGGCAGAGCACATAGGAAAAACCGGAGATTTTCAGCTATACCAGAGAAGCTGGAAGGAACAGACTGCATTAATTTTATGAAAGCACAAATAAGCAACTGGACTGGTATTCCACAGCAAGAACTGTTAGTTGAACAGACACATTGTGTGTATGCTCCAAACCTAGCCATAAGAAAGCAACCTAGACCTATAATAGTAAGGATGCAATCCTACCAGCAGAAGGAGATGATTCGAACAAAACTGTGAAAGAAGGATAAAATACTAAAAGTGGGAGATAGCAGAGTGTTTTTGTAGAATGATTACTCATTGTACACCAGGCAAAAGAGAAGTAAATTCATTCCACTATTCAGAAAATGTCAGGATGCGGGTGTGAGATTCAAACTGCTGTATCCAGCTGTCGTCCAGCTATTCCTCCCTGGAGGAACAAAATCATTTTTTGATGAAATGCATGCTAAGGAGGAAATACAAAAGTTTGTCCAACAAAAACTGAGCTGTGAAACAGAAGGAGATTCTGCTTCTTGTTCTTCTGGTAATAAAGACCACAGAGAGACTATACCTGTGAAACTTTTTACAGTATTTCAATGGAAAATATTGGAGAGAAGGAAGGGAGCATGAGAGGTGACTAGAAGAATCGAGAGCATGTTGGAAATGAAGTAGAGACAGGATTTGGATGATTAATGCCCTTCTAGCTTGCCAATATACCAAAACACTTGTTCTCATAATAAGTATCCAGGCTGTTCTTAAAAATATCTAAACTAGTGCTTGCTTTAATGTAATTTGGTAGTCTGTTCCATGCATCAGCTACTCTGTCAGAGAACCAATTAGTACATGTCTCCTTCCTATAGAATCTCCTACATAGGTCGTCTGATAATTCTCTAGTACTTTTTGTTAATCCCAAACATTCCCACAGGTAGTTGTCACTAAATGCCCTATATGCCTGAATAAGATCTCCTCTTAGATATCTGTAAGAGACACTGTACAAGTTCAGATATTTTAGTTTTTCATAATAACTTACATTTTCACATCCATGGATACCCTTGGTATATTTCTGTTGTACTCTTTCCAGTTTTCTTATGCTTGTTTTTTATAGGGTTTCCATATTGTTATTTCATACTCAAGTTTGGGTCTAATATAACTAACAAACAATGACTTCATTATTTTTGATTTCCTAGACTTTATAAATCTTTTTATGCAACCTATAGTTCTATAACTATCATTAACCAATTAGATGATATGCAGACCTCTCCACCAATCGGGGACAAATTTCAACAGAATCAGGGACAAGTCAAGAAAAAATCAGGGACAATCTGGGACACTTTTAAAATATTAGTGCTATTAACGTGAAACATTGACAGAATCAAAGCATATGAATTAATACACAGTTTCTGAAGTAAAAGAAGTCTATAGCTCTTAATTATTGTCATTATTCATTGTGTAATTCACCACCTTTCCATCAAAAGTCACTAGTTTTAGGAGGGATTAAGAGAGACAGAGCTAAAATTTGAGTCAAAATCAGGAACGTCCCAGAAAATCAAGGACAGTTGAGAGGTATCATGATATGATTAGAACAACTCATAGCTGAATCTACCCATATACTCAGGTCCTTAAATGAGTCTACAGTTTCAATCACTGTGTGCTGTATTAAATATTCACCTTTCAGTTTATGCCTACCAAATCTCATATGCTTAGTTTTTAATGTATTTATCAGTATATTATTTTCCTGTGACCAAATGGTCAATTTAGTCAAGTTATTTTGCAGACGTGCCTTATCTGTAATACATGCAATCAGTTTACCTAATTTCTGGTCATCTGATATAGACTCTAGAACGCCTCAGATGAAAAAGTTAGGTCTGAAAGATACAATCTAAACAAGTAAGGGCCTTGGACAGAGCCCTGCGGGACACCCTGACTGTAACCATGGATTTTGTCTGTCCAGTTGCTGTATGATACTTGCCCTGTCCTATTTGTAAGATATGCAACTATCTGTCTTATCAAAAGTACATCAATACCTAGTTGTACTAATTATTTGATAAATGTTATGTGTATGACCCTGTCAAATGCTGAAGTTAAATCTATATAAATTACATCACAGCACAATTTTTCATTCATAGCTATTATTATATTGTTATAGAACATCATGTTACAGGTAGTAATAGATCTGTTTTCAACATATGCATGCTGATATATGGTTTCAAGTCCCAGCCTATCCACTTCTGATAATAACTTATCCAATATTACCTTCTCCATTATTTTTCCACAACGTGAAAGTAGACTTAAGGGTCTATATGACTCTGGGTTTGTCCTACTCCCCTTCCCATTAAAAACAGGTTTAATAAGTGCACATTTCCAATCTTGAGGAATCTCCCCATATTTGTATGACCTAGTGAATAATAGATATAATGGTACTGTATGTTTTTGCTGAAGTGTTCTCAGGTCATTGTTATGAATTCTGTCTCCTCCTGGCACTTTTTTTGGATCCAGTTTGCGCAGTTCTTTTTCAATATAATCTAATTTGATTCCAGTATCTGGGGTTACCTGGATGTCACTAGCACAACTTACCACCCCTTTTATGGATCCAAACTGTTTTGCATAAGATTTTGTAAATATATCTATAATCTGTTGTGTCTGAGAATAAATTTTACAATCTGCACCCACTTATATATCTATAAAAAGGTTTCCTGTTATGCTCTTTATATAAATTTTCTTTGAATTTTTCTTGGGTGATGGAGAACAGCAGTAATAAAATCAGTGACTTAATATGGAATTACAATGCAATAACTATATTTGTGACAGATGGAAGAAAATCTGGAAATATTGGACTTTTTCAAAATTTGTTTGATGTGTGGGGACTCTAAAGTATATGCCCTACTTCATGTCATTAATGTTCGGAAAATGCTTTGGGTCATGGGTGGGAAAGTACAGTTGTGTACACTTACCATAAATGTAGATGTTCGAGTGTCTTCACTGTTGCAGTCATGACTGTAGGGTTCTCCCCTGCCGGCAGGCAGTCCTCGGTAGGCCAGAATCCCAAAGTCTGGGTCCGGCGTCGGCTGCTCAGCCATGCTCCCTGACGTCAAAGCGCCAGGAGTACAAAGCTGGCAGCCGACGCCATGTTCTCCAGTTTTTCTTGCCCCAGATGTCAGGTGTTCCAAAATGAGTAAAATCCCATACCCTTTGCAAATAC
Organism: Protopterus annectens; assembly: GCF_019279795.1. Taxonomy (NCBI): domain Eukaryota; kingdom Metazoa; phylum Chordata; order Ceratodontiformes; family Protopteridae; genus Protopterus; species Protopterus annectens. The sequence goes on from NC_056729.1 coordinate 769,163,745, forward strand.
ACCTCAGAAGAAGGGTGAAGAAGGGAACCACACAAAGGAAAAAATAAGAGGGGACAGGAGGGAGGGTATCCCAGACTGCAACAGTGAAGACACTCGAACATCTACATTTATGGTAAGTGTACACAACTGTACTATGTTCATCGTGTTTCACTGTTGCAGTCATGACTGTAGGGTTGAATCCCAAAGCAGAAGAAAAGGGAGGTGGTCATAAAGTAGAGGGGTGGCTAAAAGGCCCTGCAAGACTGCAGAAGCAAAGCCTGCCCTAGACTTAGAGTAGAGAGGTAGATTGTAGTGCTTAGAAAAAGTATGCACTGAACTCCAAGTTGCAGCTTCCAAAATGTCTTTGGTAGGAACTCCCCTGAGGAAGGCAGCTGAAGTGGCAGCAGCTCTGGCAGAGTGAGTCCTTATACTCCCTGGGATTTGCTTTCCATGGTGTGAATAACAAAATCTGATTCCATGAGCAATCCATTTAGAAATGGTCTGTTTTGAAATGGCTTTACCTTGGGAGCTTGAAGCATAAGAAACAAACAATTGCTCTGATTTCCTGATGTCCTTGGTTCTGTCCAGGTAAAAATGTAGTTGTCTGTGTACATCCAAGGAATGCAAGATCCTTTCCCCCCTATTTTGAGGAGTGGGGAAAATGTTGGCAGGTGAATGGTTTGATTTAAAGCCACTTTGGAAACCACCTTAGGCATGAAAGTAGGATTAGTCCTTAAAGACACCCTGTCTTGGTGAAAAATAATGTAAGTTTCCACAGCCATGAGAGCTTGCAACTCCGAAACTCTCCTGGCAGAGGTCAGAGCTAACAGGATGGCTGTCTTCCAAGATAAAAACTTGATGTCAGATGTGGCAGCAGGCTCAAAAGGAGGTAGGGTGAGTTTTTCCAAAACATAGTTGAGATCCCAGGCAGGAATAGGTGGAGATCTAGGAGGCCTTAAGTTCTTAGCTCCTCTGAGAAACTGTCTCATGAGCTGGTGGGAAAAGATTGGAGGGTCTGTATTATAATGAGCAGAAATAGCAGAGGCATGTATCTTTATGGAAGAAAAAGAAAGACCCTCATGTAATAGGTCTGTCAGATAAAGTAAAATCAGAGGAATGTTAGGAATAAGAGGATCTGAATCCTGAGCCTGCATCCAGGTGCAAAATCTTTTCCATTTTCCTGCATAAGATTTTCTAGTGCTAGGACGTCTGGCTTCTAAAATGACATCCATAACCTGCTTGGGTAGAAAAGAATGAATTATAGACCCTGGATTAACCAGGCAGCCAGGAAGAGAGTTTTGACATGGGAGTGCAGAACTTGACCCTGGTGTTGGGACAGAAGTTTGAGGTAAAACCCAAGGGGGCTCCAGAGAAAGGTTTTTCAGAGTTGGGTACCAAAACTGTCGAGGCCAATTTGGGGCCAGTAAAATTATCAACTTGGGCTTGTCCTGTTTGATCTTTAATAACACCCGTGGAAGAAGAGGTAGAGGTGGGAAGGCATACCCCGAGAGGTTTCTCCAACTGAATGATAGTGCATCCACTTTCCAAGCTAGTTCGTGGAATGTCCTTGTGCAAAATTTCTGTAGTTGATGATTGAGGTGGGATACAAAGAGGTCTATGTGAGGACATCCCCAGACTGCTGTAATCATCTTGAATATCTCTGTGTCCAGCATCCATTCGTGTAGGTCTGACAGGTTCCTGCTCAGACTGTCTGCCAGGATGTTTTGCTTCCCTGGTAGAAACTGGGCTTGAAGGTCCAGTTTGTAAGCTAGAGCTGTGTTCCATAGATTCATGGCTAGTCTGCAAAGGGGATAGGAATGTGATCCCCCTTGCTTGTTTATGTACCACATAATTGTGGTGTTGTCTATCCGTATCAGTAGTTGTCCTGGTTGTAGAAGATTCCTGAAGGCCAATAGAGCGTTCTGAACGGCTAACATTTCCTTTAAATTGATATGCAGGTGCTTCTGATCCTTTGTCCAAAGGCCCTGCAGACAGTTGCCCTGCAAATGGGCTCCCCATGCATAATCCGAGGCGTCCGTGGTTAGTATCTGACTGGCTGGAGGCAGACTGAAGGCCTTCCCTTTGTTTTGAGTACATGCCTTGGACCACCAAAGGAATTCCTTTTGAAGACAAGGCAGGACGGTGATCTGTATGTGTAAACTGTGGCAATGCTGAGACCATACACTTTTTAGGTACCACTGTATTTTCCTCATATGTAGTCTTGCATATGGTACGAGAAGGATGCAGGAGGCCATGTAACCCAAAGCCTGCAGGAATTTCCTTGCAGATAGCTGAGTTAATGATGCCAAGGTTTTGAAAGTTGAAGCCAGCTGTAATTGTTTTTCGTATGTCAGAAATGCCATCTGGGTTTTTTTGTTTAGAAGATCCCCCAGAAAAGTTATCTGTTGTGAGGGTGTCAAATTTGACATTTTTATGTTTACAGTGAATCCCAGGAACTTGAGAAGTTTTTGAACAAATTCTAGATGCTGGAGTAAGACATCCTTGCTGTCTGCCTGAATAAGACAGTCATCCAGATAAGGGTAAATTTGAATTCCCTTGAGTCTGCAATAAGCTACTACTGGAGCCAGGCATTTGGTGAAGACCCTGGGCGCAGTAGACAATCCAAAGGGCAGCGCAGAGAATTGATAGTGCCTTGATCCGGCCTTGAACCTGAGGTATTTTCTGCACTCCTGCCTCATGGGAATGTGTAAATAAGCCTCCTTTAAATCCAAAGTTACCATCCATGCATTTTTGGTCAACATTGGAAGTAGCTGCTGTAGAGTAAGCATCTTGAATTTTGGTATCTCGAGAAAAGTGTTCAAGACTGACAGATCCAGAATGGGTCTCCATGAATTTTGCTTTCTGGGGACTAGGAAGAACCTTGAGTAAAAACCTTGTCCCATTTCTGAAAGTGGAACCAGTTCTATGGCTTTCATAGCCAAGAGGGCTTCCACCTCGTTTAAGGCCTCTAACCACTGATGTTTTGGTAGATCCGGCCATCCGCTTGGTCTTGGTAGGGTATGAAAATGGAATTTGTAACCTCTTGAAGCCACATCCAGAACCCACTTGTCTTGGGTTATATGAGTCCAATTTAGGTAAAAAAGAGAAAGTTTTCCTCCGAGAGGGGCTTCCAGGCAAGAAGTTCCTGCAGCCCAACAGGGGGAGTCATTGAGCCTGTTTTCTATGAGCTTGTGACCTGTCCTCTCCTCCCCTAGGGGTAGAAGCAGTCCACTGTCTTGATCTATAAGAGGCTTGCGTTTGGGGCCTTCCCCGGGAGCATCTGTATCTACCCCTCTGAGGCCTGTCTGAATTGGGAAAGGACCAATTTTTAGTAGGCCAATTCCTACTAAATCTGGGTGGCTGTACTTGTAAGAAATCCTTAACCGTTTGCATGGATTTTGCCTTGTCCTCCATCTTCTTTATCACCTCTTCAGCCTTTGATCCAAACAAAACATTATGTTGAACAGGAGCATCCAATAACTTAGCTTTTACTTGATCTGGCAAGTTTTGTTCCTTTAACCAAGCATGCCTTCTAATGACTGTGCCAGAGGCAGCAGCCCTACAAGAAGCCTCCAAGGCATCAAAACCACAGTGTAGACCATGCTTCCCTACTTGTTCAGTGGTGTGCATTAAGTCGTGTAATTCCTTATCATTTGCACAAGCAGAAATGGAAGTTAGCTTTTGTTTCAAAACAGACAAAAGAAATTGCTGGTATTTCAGCATTTGAAACTGACAGTTTAAAGCCCTAATAAATAAGGTTGCAGAAGTGTACACTTTTTTAACCCATCTTTCTAAAGATCTGGAATCCTTCTCAGTGGGAATGGGGTTTTTAGCAGAAGCGGCCTTAACCCCCTTAGGGCCCTGAGAAATGGTTTCAGGATCAGCAGTAGGGTTCTTGTATAAAAACTGGTGGGAATCAGGAACCCTATAATATCTTTCAGGCTTAACAGGAGCTGGAGGAAAAGAGTCAGGAGTTAAGTTAGCCTCCGAAAAAGCATCATCCACAATATCCAAAACAGGAGGGATAGCCAGGGGTCTATGTTGGGGAAGAAGAAGAAAATCCCTAAGTCTCTTCTTAGATTCCGAGTACTCCTGTCCTTCCCAGTGAAAATGTTCCCTCATTTCATGTAAAGTTTCCCCAAAAGAAAAATCCTCAGGGGGAGAAGCTGAAGGAATGGATTCCTCAGCATCAGAATCCTCATAAGGAGGAAAAGAATAATCCTGGTCAGAAGAAGAAACTGAAGAAACAGAAGCCTGATCAGAGGAGTCACAATACAATTCCTGCCTTGGCCTTTTGTCTGGAGGGGGATGTGAACCCCTAATCATAGTAAGCAAGTCCTCCGCCATCTTAAGTAACTGTTTCTGAGACTTGAGTCCTGGATCAGAAGAGGCCTGGGCTGTAGTCTTTGATTTGGAAGGAGTCTTTGCCTTTGTCTTTGGCTTTGCCTTTATCAGAAGCTGAGTAGGCCTGAAAACCCCTTTGGAAGCCGGTACCTGCACAGCGGCTCCGGACCCATCCGAAGGAGCATTGTCCGAAGGTCCTGCAACTGAAGTATTCAAAGGCCTCGTTGGCTCCTCGTGGGAGTCCATTTCGGCCGTCGGTTCCCAAATGGCCGACGACAGGGGCTGCAAAAGCGCCTCACTGATGACTGCCGAACCTGAAGCTGGCTCTGCTTGTACAATATCTTCTGATTTGGACCTCGGAGGCCTGTCTTTATCCTTGCGTCGTTTGTGAACTCCGGTAGCCGGAAGCGTGTCCGACGACATTTTGTAATTAAAACACCTACCGAAGTAATGAAATGCAAAATCATACCTTCTTTTAATAGTACGTTGATTAAATCTGGCACAAAACCGACAACTAGCTACGTCGTGGTCAGGGCCTAAGCAAGGAATACAGTAAGAATGAAAATCCTTATGAGGTATTTGCTTCCCACATGAAATACAATTATTAACTTTTTCTGACATCGGACTGGAGCAAGAAAAAAGTTTCCCCAATGGGGTACTTAGCTTTGAGTAGGAGTAGAAAGTCTTTGGACTGAAGTACGTTTAGAAAAAATTGTCAGGAGTCAGCCGACCGGCACTTGCGAACTGCTATCACCGCACGGCAAGAAAGACTGGAGAACATGGCGTCGGCTGCCAGCTTTGTACTCCTGGCACTCTGACGTCAGGGAGCATGGCTGAGCAGCCGACGCCGGACCCAGACTTTGGGATTCTGGCCAACCGAGGACTGCCTGCCGGCAGGGGAGAACCCTACAGTCATGACTGCAACAGTGAAACACGATGAACATCTGCAGCACAGTCATTAGTTTTTAATATATCTTCAAAACAGCGCACCACATTACAGACATCAGTATCGGAAGGAGGGTTATCTTTTATTCCAGCCTCTGGCACTGATTATATTTCATCAGTTTTGGAAATAAAGTTGTTTGCCCGTAACATTATGCTGAAGTGCTTGTTTAAAGGTGAATCTTATGATACTTTATTTAAAAAAATAGTAGTTATACACCTAGTTTGAGTCCTGCACTTGAGATATTTTGCAATGTATGTGAGCTTAATTTATTTTATTTTATTTATTTATTTGCATTTGTTAACCTGGTAGTGTCCGACTGGGCTGAAAAAAAAAACGTTTTTAGCAGAGACCTGGGGAGAAAAGCTCCACAACAAGAACATTATTAAGGTACAAGCAGTAAACTTAGTTTAAGTAGTACATTACTAACAATATGTAAATGAGCTTAACAAAAATATTATAGCAAAATATAATAAGAGAATACAATATAAACATGCATGTTTCAGGCATACAGGAATACTGTTTTTTTTAACAATATATATGAGGTACATAAGTCTTGTAGCTTTATAAGGTGAGTCACTTCTGAAAGACTAAAACTGGTCATGTAGTTTTACAAGTTAGGTCATCTGAAGGAACAAAGATTAATAAAGATAAGACAGATAGTGGGATAGCCGTATCTGGGATGAGCACTATTTGGACTAATGTGTGAGATGAGTGGGAAAAATAGGAAGAATATTAGCTGTGAGCAATACAGTGGCATAGCCAATTATCATTTAAATAGTCTTTCAGGGTAGTTTTAAATGTGGACAGGTTGATGTTTTTAGTTATTTGTTGTGGAAGGGTGTTCCAATATTTGGCTATTTTATGGGAGTAGAGGGAGTCTCTGTGATAGTTGTGAGACTGGGTTACTTTTAGCATTAGTTTGTTGGATGACCTGATGAGTCTACAGTTTGTGTTTGGGTGGACTAGGTTTGATAGAGCTGGGCAGTCTGCAGGGTTGAATATGATTTTATGGGCAAGTGAAAGTTGTTTTAGTAATAATTGGTTGGGAAGTTCTAGCCAGCTGAGCTGTCAGAGAGCAGTGTAGTGGTGTGTTCTGTGGGGTTGGTTGGTGACAAACTTAGCTATTCTGTTATAGCAGGAGTCTAATTTATTTAGGTAGGTTTTTGATAGGTTAGTAAAGACTTCAGAGCAGTATAGGAGGGTGAATAGCAAGTGGGATCTTGCAGTGGCCAGTCTAGCTTGTTGTGCAAGGTAAGGTTTAACCTTGTATAGAGCGCCTAGTTTAGAGTGGATTTTTTGATGGTCAGATAGATGTGTTTATCAAATTTTAGTGAGTCATCTGTGGTTACCCCTAGCAGCTTGGTCCGATTGGTGGGTTAAATTTTTATACCATTGTTAGATAGTATGGAGAGGGACTGGGTACTGGGTTTGGAAGATTTATTAGAGAAACTTATGAGCTTGGTCTTATTTGGATTTAGGATGAGTTGGTGGCTGGTGAGGAACTTTTCAATGTCTTGGAATGATGATTGCATTTTGTGTTGGAGTTCTTGTGGGGAGCGGGCTGAGCAGATAAGGGAGGAGTCATCTGCATATTGGATGATGGTGGCATGTTGGGTGGCAGTATGTAGGTTGATGGTAAATATTATGAGGAGGAGGGGCCCAAGTATGGAGCTTTGTGGTACCCCTGTGGTGACTGATAGTAGGGAGAGGCTGTTTGTCCATTTAGTGGCCTGTTGATGGTCGGGTAGATAACTGTGAAACCACTGTTCTTATTTTTTGTGTAATAAAGACGCTATTGTGTGGTACCTCGGTGTATTTTTGGTTATATATAACTGTGAAACCATGTTAGGGGTGCGGTATTGAGACTGTAAGTGGCAAATTTGTTGAGAAGCAACTAATGGGACACTGTGTCAAACACTTTTGACATATCTAAGAAAATGGCTGAAACTAATTGTCCTTCATTTTTGAGGTGGTGAATGGTCTCTGTAAAGGTTATGAGGGCTGAGTTAGTACTGTGTTTAGGCCTAAAGCTATGCTGGGTACTGGAGAGTAGGTTGTTAGTAGTGTGGTGATTCATGAGTTGCTGGTGGATACACTTCTCTAGAATTTTGGCAAGGGGGATAGAGTGGCAATTGGACAGTAGTTAGTTATGTCTCTAGATGGGCTGCCCTTATGAAGTGGTATGATATGAGAGATTTTCCATAATTTGAGAACGTACTGTTCAGAGATAGAGTGGTTTATTAGTAATGATATGGGGTAGGCGATGGATGGGGCCACTAGTTTTAGCTATTCATTTGGAAGTTGGTCAGCAGCTAAGCAGCAGAGTTTTAATTTACATAGGAGATTTTTATGTAGAAAGTTGGAATGGGAATAAAGGAGAAGGAGTTTGTGTCATTAGAGGTAGGTGATGGGACAGTGAGTGGTGATTTATTTAAAATGTTTAATTCACAATGGAAGGGTGAGACGTTTTGCAATTTAAATAGAGATGAATACAAAGCTTTACACTCACTGCAAGAGGATGACAGTCTTTCTATCCATCCAGCTGATAAAGGCGGCTGTATCGTTGTTATGGACAAACACTTTAATGTGGAAACCACAAATGATATGCTGAGTCTCTGCCGTGTTTCGTCCTTTGCACTGTTTTTACATTTATGGTTCTTTTTGTGCTTAAGGAAGTTTATTTGTAGTGGCACTTTTATTTTGTTAAATCTTTAAATTACCAAACAAATATTTTTTTAACATCATCAGCTCTCTTTTTCATTTTTCCTTTCAAATCACAATTAAAATCTCCCTTAAGTATTATATTCATATTTATTGCTATATAATTCAGAATTTTATGAAATAAAATGTCTCTTTCTTTAAGCATTAGACATACAATGCCATGTTTCTATATACCTGATTATGCCATTTGAGATCTGCTATAGTTATTCTACCCATCATCACCTATGTTACATTCAGTATTTTCACTGACTTCCTACAAAACACCATTATGGCAGAACATATTTTTCCTAAGTTTCATATTGTGTCTCCTCCCCAAAGCTTTTGTATTTTTGATCTCTCTACCTGTGTCAGAAATCTTTCATTTTCCAGTCTTATTACATTAACATCACACTTGCTACACCAATTTAGGATGCCTGTTCTACTTATATTTTTAATAATGTGTATATTTCCTGAAAGAACTCTAAAGTTATCACTATATCTAATATTGTAGCTTACTTGGAGTTCTGTATATCTTTAGATAAATTCAAACATGTATCTCATTTACATTATCCATTTCCTTTCTTTTTCTCTTACATTTATCCCTCTAAACTTTGTTGTTTCTCTTACTCTTTTACTGATAGATTTCTTTTTGCTTTTAACTATTTTCCAGTTAATATCTTCCTCATCACTTATTTCAGAGCCTTCTTCTACTGAGACTGAAGGCACACACCCTCAATGCACCCCCAGGCATGCACCAATGTGGGAAATGCCACTTGTGGAATTTTATCATTCAGATCCCGAATGTACATCTCACCACCCCACAAATGGTTATTCACGTAAAAGGCCATTTAACCTGTGAGACCCCCATGTTGTTTATATTGCAGTGTGCTCTAAATGTGAAGCATACTACAGTGGAAAAACCACAGGACTACTTAGGATATGGATAAAAGAACATGTGGGAGCCATGAGGAAGAGACACCCTTACAATGCACTAACCTGGCATAGTAAGACCTGCTTCCAGTTCTCTGAATTCCAATTTGCAGCAACTGAAAATGTCACAGATCCCCTAGGGATTACTGACCCCCTTTGGAATACAGACAACTTACTGTTAGTTAAAGAGTTAAAATGGCAGATACAATTGCGAGCAGACACACCCCCAGGACTAAACGAAAAACCTGAGCATTTCCGGTGTCCATAAATGGATTAGGTAACTCCTTAACCCATCCCCTGCTCACCACACCAGTTAAACAATGGATTGGATTAGGGAACTCCTTAAACCATTCCCACTCACCACACCAGTTAAACAATAAGCCTAGGTTCATGTATTAGGGAACTCCTTAACCCATTCCCCACTCAACACACCAGTTAAACAATAAGCCTAGGTTCATGGATTAGGAAACTCCTTAACCCATCCCCCACTCACCACACCAGTTAAACAATAAGCCTAGGTTCATTGATTAGGGAACTCTTTAACTCATCCCATACTCGCCACACCAGTTAAACAATAAGCCTAGGTTCATGGATTAGAAACTCCTTAACCAGTCCCCCGCTCACCACACCAGTAAACAATAAGCCTAGGTTCATGGATTAGGGAACTCCTTAACCCATCCCCCACTCGCCACACCAGTTAAACAATAAGCCTAGGTTCATGGATTAGGGAACTCCTTAACCCATACCCCACTCACCACACCTGTTAAATAATAAGCCTAGGTTCATGGATTAGGGAACACCTTAACCAGTTCCTACTCACCACACCAGTTAAACAATAAGCCTAGGTTCATGGATTAGGGAACTCCTTAACCCATTCCCCGCTCGAACACCAGTTAAATAATAAGCCTTGGTTCACTTTAAGTTATTTTCTGATGAAGTTCGACTGAAAACTTTACAACAAATGAAAGGTCTCAAAATGTGATTCAAATGAATAAAAGACTGACCAAAACACTGAGAATAGCCTAGTGTCCATGTTCCTTCCAAAATAGGAAAAGTTTCTCAAGTTTTTAAATAGTTGTTTATACTTTTGTTCTAGTGGTGTTATTATTTTATATATATATATATATATATATATATATATATATATATATATATATATATATGGGTCCAGTTTGTAATTTCGAAGACCCAAAATCTCGAGTTTTGATACATCGAACTCAAAACATAGAGATTTTGGAATCTCAAAACTACAGAGTGGTGCAAAAAAAACTAACTAAAACTTAAATATACCATCACCGAGATCGTGCTACAGTGAAGGGAATGGTAATGCTCCCATTATGCTTACCATTCTCTCCACTGTAGTGCGATCTCGGAGATGGTATATTTAAGTTGCAGGGGGTGTGGGGGCAGCTACAGTGAAGAGAATGGTAATGCCCCCATTATGCTTACCATTCTCTCCACTGTAGTGCGATCTCGGAGATGGTATATTTAAGTTGCAGGGGTGTGGGGCAGCTACAGTGAAGAGAATGGTAATACCCCCATTATGCTTACCATTCTCTCCACTGTAGTGCGATCTCGGAGATGGTATATTTAAGTTGCAGGGGGTGTGGGGGGTGCAGGGGGGCTTGCCCCACTGCAAAAACAGTTTTTAGTATTTTTATTGTTTTTTACTTTAACTTTGTAATTTCGAGATTCCAAAATCTCGAGTTTCTGGGATCGGTATTTTGAAACTCGAGTTTTGTGGTTTTCGAAATTACAAAGTGGACTATACATATATATATATATATATATATATATAAATGAAAAGCAAACCAGTAAAAATAAACCCCAGCAGGACAGAAAATCCACAAAAGATGTTTATTGAGCGCTTTCGTTTAGTATATTACAAAACTTCATCAGAATATCCGAAACATAATTAGTTAAATAGCCTCCTTAACCGTAGCTGACACACAATAAAATACTTGTGTCATAATATTCGTAGTCAGCAAGTAACTTGTAACTTGCTGACTACGAATATTATGACACAAGTATTTTATTGTGTGTCAGCTACGGTTAAGGAGGCTATTTAACTAATTATGTTTTGGATATTCTGATGAAGTTTTGTAATATACTAAATGAAAGCGCTCAATAAACATCTTTTGTGGATTTTCTGTCCTGCTGGGGTTAATATATATATATATATAGATATATATAGATATATATATATATATATATATATGTGTGTGTGTGTGTGTGTGTGTGTGTGTGCGTGTGTGTGTGTCTGTGTGTGTGTGTGTGTGTGTGTGTGTGTATATATATATATATATATATATATATATATATATATATATATATATATAAGGAAATGTTTGGTGCACCTCACAGTATTTTCTGATGTATGGATTTGATATACATTTTTACATACAATTGATGAATTTGCAATTCATAATTTACACACCTACCATTTTCTATGTAAAGATGAATTGATAACAGCTCTTTAAGATACTTTTCATTTATTACTGCTATTAATGCTGTTCTATATTGGTGATTGTGGTATGATTTTTATGTAATTTTTAATTGATCTGAATATTTAGGATGCTATGTAATGCTTTACATTTTGGTGGCTTTTGATAAGCATCTGACGGGTGTAATTGTTTTATAAGGGAGTTATGTCAATGTATTGTCTTTTTATTGTCTGAGGAAGTCGTGACGCTGATAGGATGAAAGTACTTATGTTTTGAATAAATCTTGTTCTCTTTCTGGTATTTTAATTTGCTTTGTTTTTATTTTCACCAATTTGGTGCTTTTGTTTATCTGAAACACCACAACTTTGATAAAATATCTATCTCACTGTCTACCTATCTGAGTCTATTTCATTTTACTGGTTTGTGACTGACTTGCGCAACATGTGTTGCACCATAAAATCTTGATACAACAAAGCTGAAACACAACAGGTTTTAACATGGGCCCTGCGGGGGGAAAGTCCATGTCTCCTCACTCCTTCTGAATCAGTGAATTGAGATTCAGTGCATTGTGATTGATATTCCATGAGTCAATCAAAATACATTTCATAAAAATAATGCAAACATATATATTTTATATTAAAATATGCACTGAGCATGGAAGTATTTAATATGTAATATACTAAGTTATATCAATACATATAAATAGGACAAAAAACTAAATATAACACAAAGGACAATATTTTCTGGACATGATATTTACAAATGTGGCAGCATCATGCACAACTTAATCACCAACTCTATTCCAATTGTCAGACCATAAGCTAGTAACCTTTTCCATCAAACTCTCTAATCTTGTGGAACTAATATATCAGTATTCAAAGACATCAAGTGCACAAATCTCAAATTCTACAAAGAAGTTCCAAAATTTATTTAAAACAACATCACCCCAGATAGTGCCTTAGCAGAAAGATTTGTCAAGGGGTTTTATACTCACATAAATAAATGTACAGATATGCAGTCCCATCCAGATCTGAAGATAATGGGGAAATATAAAAACAAACCACTCTGGTGGTCCGCTGACACAGGTAACCTCTACAATAAAAAGAAAAAGACAATTTTAGAATATACAACAGATCTAAATACCTCCAAGTCAAGGAAAATATTAGAAATTTGACTAAGAATTTAGAAAAGACTGTTGGATGTACTAAGGCAGTCTGTAAACTCAGGTTGGCATCTGAAGCCAAGAGCAGTTACAAATCCGTCTTTAGTTATGTTATAAAACTAAGAAACAGCACTCATCAATGAATAGAACCTGTACTAAATGACAAAACCTACTCAGACAGAGTGGACTTTGCCAATATACTAGCAAATAAATTTAGTGCAACCCTCACTCCTGAGATGACCACCCAAAGTCCCACTATCCTTGCTTCTGTCAAGACCCCCCCCCCCAATCACCACTAAAGAATATGTCCGGAAAGTGCTGTCAAAGACAAAAAAACACTTCCCCCCATGGGAGCAGATAACATACCTGGATGTTTGATAAATAGTACTGAACATGCCCTGAAGGAACTTCTGCATATGCTATTTAACACGAGCCTGGCTACACAAGCTGGTGACAGTGGTAACACCATACAAACTGCTTACCTTCATCTACTGAAATCATTTGTCACCAACCCACATTACAGAATAATTAATAAACAAAGTGCATTATAAACAGACCCAATGATGAATAGCAAATTGTCTAAAAGACTGAACCCACAGGGTGCAGCTATTAGGGGAACAGAGAGAAAACATGAAGGTGACCAGTGGTGTCCCATAGGACTCAGTGGTTGGACTACTTTTGTTCAGTATTTTCTTCTTGGACATACAGACTAAAACTAAAACCTATGCCTGACAAAGTTTGCAGATGCCTATATCACATCCATCTGTTACACAGATACCTAATAAGTGCCAAGTACAATGGAATAAATACATTCCTGCATCTGGAAGCAGTACCTATAAACATGAGTTGTGCTGGGAAAATGGACTTCCTTACAATAGTAGGTACTTAATCTAAAGACAGTTCTTTGTTGGCATATGTTCCCAGAAACCTAACTAGGGGATCAATTTTCTTGAAGTCGACAAGGCCAAATAGGTAGAGTCTATCCTTGTTGAATCTGAACTGGCTTGGTTGAGATATTTTAGGTTACCAATGTCCTTATTTTTTAATTCCATAACTATTCTTTATGCATGACAGAACTAGGTAATCTGAAAATTAGCAAGGAATGGCCGATGGTGTCTAAATCCTTGGAAAAGTCAAAATTAGTAAAGGTTTTAACAGTATATATTTCCTACCTAATTTTCCTTCTTGAACTCTTTAATGTACAGAATGGTGCAATTCCTGTGCTATGGCTGGAGCAGAATTAGTGCTGTAATTTCGTAGAGGCTGTTGTGTAGCTGTTGCATGACTTTATTTAATTAATTAATTTGCATGTGTTTACTGGGGTAGAGCAGTGGTCACTAAATGACCAAACGCAGGCCCATCCCAGATTACAAGATACAATAAGTGATTATGTGAGATTAACGTAACAGTATACATTAGCAAAGCATCAGCAGGTATGAGAAATACTAAAACAATCAACAAATAGTCAAGAACACCGAGGGTGTACATATTTACACAGAAGGAATAGAATAATATGCTAATTGGGGAGGACAGAGGCTCTGCTTAAAAGAAGAGGGGGAAGTGAGTCTGTACAGTATGTTTTTTGGGAAATTTTAAAGAATGAGAGCAATAGCAGAGTGTGTAACCTGCTAGGATGTGTCACATGCAGTCTTTATTTATGGAATATTACTGCTTTCTTACATTTTGCGTACGATAACTTCTCTAATACTTATTGTCTGATTACATATATCCCAGGGGCAGCTCACATTTCACCTCCTAGTAGTTTTGTCGTAAAAGCATTTGTTTCTGGCTTGAAGTCTGAAATGTGAAAGTGAGCACTGTTATTCAGTAAGATGGCTGCTGTTTTAGGGTGTTGGTCCCGGAGTGATTTGTAAACTGGTTGTTTAGTGTGTTTCCCCACTAATGACATCAGGGTCTTTAGGTGGTGGTAGAAGGGTGCTGCCAGCTGTGTTTACTCTGCTCCACGAGAGCTTTGCTGGGTTATTTTATTGACTACGAGTTAGGTTATTGCAGAAGCAGTTCAATGTCTCATCTGATGTTTCTTAGAATGTCTTGCTGTTATTTATTTTGGTTGGTTGGATAGAAGTCTATTATTATTGTAGCTATAGTTTCCAGGTCAGATAGGTAAGCAGATGGCCAGGTAGAAAGCTGTTAATACCTCTGTTGCGGTTCTAATCCAGTCTGTGGTTATGTGCTAGTTTGCACCTTTGTGTGTTCTGTCTGACCGTTGGGTAATATAACCAGTGGAGCTATGTCGATGGTAGGGATCTGTGCTTTAGCCAGGTTTATCAGATTCTTGTAGTGTCAGATTGATAGTAATGAATGGTGACCTAAATTTACTGTAAAATTTCATAGTGGAATCTTGTAGATTAGTAACTGTTTGTCATTAGGGGTTATACTAGAAAGGATCTTTCCTCTGCATATTGGGAGGTTGCTAATGCACACAGAGTTGATTTGTTGACTGTTAGTAAAAGTGTGGGTTTTAATGCCTGTAGAAATTCTAAGGGTCGAATCTTCATTTATATGTATATGAAAATCAGCTTGAGAGAGAGAGAGGGGGTCTGTTTTACAAAATGATAACTTGTCTAAGGATATTGTTTCATTCTATAAGTTAGAATTGGAACATTCTTCAGATGGATGCAGTATTGAATACATGTGTGTGTGTAAGACCCCTTTAATTTTATATTACAAGGGTAAGAGTGTGGGTAATTATTGTACATGCAGTTATTTTGGTATGCCAAATCAAACTATTGTAAGAAATACGGACCTACACGTGTACTGTCCCCTGTGTAGGTCATATAGTTTGTCCCTTGATCTGTCAAATTTTTGACAATCAGTAATATAAGGTTAGATGTTAGTGGTAGGTATAACTGCACTAATTGTGTAATAGTTTATGCTATTTGGTGACCTTGTCATTTTGCTTTTGCCACTAGAATTAAGAAACATTTAAGAAATATACAAAACAGTGGTAAGGAAAGGCCTTTAGAGGTTCATTATAATGATTTTCATAAACATGAATTGATTAATTTAAAGGTTACTGTTCTGGAACAAATTAATCATAATTACATGAATGAAACATTGATAAAATAAAATTATATTATAAGGAAAATATATTTATATTAAAGTTTAATACTTTTTTTTATTTTTGAAAAGTGTTGAGCTTTCTATTATTTTTATTTGTATTGTTTGTTATAAATTTGGTCTAGTTTGTTCATCACTCCTTGTGACTTTTACACATTTCTGTAGGACTCATTTTTTTAATTTCTAGGACTGAGCCTTAAAATTATATTATTTGGTACTAGACCAGGACAAAATTTACTCTCTTTGGTGTTGCATTTTGGAAAGGGATATCTGTTTATTGATATATGTTAATGTGTATATTTTGGTTAGGTTGTGCAAGACTTACAGGAACATTTGGTTTTCTGTGACCATGGATGAAGCCAATAGGCAAGCTTTTGCTGAGTAATGCACTGAAAGTTTTTGCATTGTTGTATTTAAGCAGTAGAGTCACTAGGAATAAATAGCGATCCAACCTCATCTTTGAACCAAAGCCTGTTGCCGTTATTTGTGAATTTCATAGTTTATGATGTCAGCAATAAGTGACAACAGGTTTTATTAGGGCCTGCAGTGATTCAGTAAGGAATCAGTTTCTTCTTGTTCTCCTCATTCTCATGCAATAACAGGTTTAGTATGAGTAGTTTGTTGCAAGGTTGAGTACAGATCCCTTTTTTGATGCATTTCATTTCATCAGCAACTGGGACCAAAACTTTGGGGTCAGAAGAAATGTTGTACCAAGGCCTGTTTAGAGCGTTAAATCAGTATTTTAATGCCATCCCCATATGTACACACAGAGTGTACTGTTACTTTCCTGTACCTGGGCAGGTGCATCACAGGTGAGGGCTTTTGCTGCAGCATGTGCCTCTGAGTTTGTGGACTGAGGTTGGGCTTGTGACATAAGCTGGGATTAATATGCCATTGTGACTTGTCACCAGGTGACTGCGTTTTTAAGACTAATCCGAAAGTCATCAGTACTGTGCCTTTGCCTTTAAATAAATAAATATTTTTGTTCACTATTATAGTGTTTGCCAATAGCTGTAGTGATGGTGCTGCAGTAGTGTTGTCGCCTCAGAGTAAGACATTGTCCTGTTCGATTCTCAGATAAAGCGTCTTCTGTGTGGAGACATGCGTGAATGGGCGTACCTTCATTGAAGGTTGCGTGTCAGGCCTGGCAAGTCGGTATGTAAAAATCTGCTGCCAGTCATTAGCGGACCAGAGTTCCGCTGTGGCGACCCCTAACCGGGAAAAGCCAAAAGATACAACAACAACATTATAGTGTTTGCCACAAGTAATATAAGTATTTGAATCTGGCATCACTATGTTAGCTGTTCCAAGTGGTTCTAAAGATGGCCTCCAAAATTGCCAGCCAGGTAGTTTTGTGGTTTACTGTACATTCTGAATAAGTTAATAAGTGAGGAAGGTGAAGTTGAGATTGTTGTGCTCTACTCCCTTCTGTGAGGTTAGCTGTTTATAATGTTGCACAGAATGTTTGTTTTAGGTTCGTCTGAGATTGTTGCACTCTACTCCCTTCTGTGAGGTTAGCTGTTTATAATGTTGTACAGAATGTTTGTTTTTAGTTAGTCTGACTTTACTTTTTTCACATCAGATGGTGACATAGGGCTTGTAAAAACATTATCACAGTGAACGTGACAAGCATATAAGTTACTGATACTGCTATTGTACACATGGTGACAAACTTTAAAGTGGAGGATAAGTTTCAAATTTAATAGGTATATGTTTGGAAGGAACAAAACCATAGTTCTCATTTCATAAAATAATATAGAGGATAACATTCTTTCAAATTTAATAGACCTACTGGGAATTTAAATAGTCACCTTTGTTGAATTCTGCAGTAACTACAGAGGGATAAAATTGATCAGTCACAGCTTGAAGTTATGGGAAAGAGTAGTGGAAGCTAGGTTAAGAAGGGAGGTGATGATTAGTGATCAGCAGTATAGTTTCATGCCAGGAAAGAGCACTACAGATGCAATATTTGTTCTGAGAGTGTTGTTGGAGAAATACAGAGAAGGTCAGAAGGAGTTGCATTGTGTCTTTGTGGACTTAGAGAAAGCATATGACAGGGTGCCTAGAGAGGAGCTGTAGTATTGTATGAGGAAGTCGGGAGTGGCAGAGAAGTATGTAAGAGTGGTACAGGATATGTACAAGGGTAGTGTGACATTGGTGAGGACTGCGGTGGGAGTGACAGATACATTTAAGGTGGAGGTGGGATTACATCAAGGATCAGCTCTGAGCCCTTTCTTATTTGCAGTGGTGATGGACAGGTTGACAGATGAGATTAGACAGGAGGCCCCGTGGACTATGTTGTTTGCAGATGACATTGTGATATGTAGTGAGAGTAGGGACCAGGTTGAGGAAACCCTGGAGAGTTGGAGATATACTTTAGAGAGGAGAGGAATGAAGGTCAGCAGGGCTAAAACAGAATATATGTGTGTAAATGAGAGGGAGGGTAGAGGAATGGTGAGGATGCAGGGAGTAGTGTTGGTAAAGGTGGATGAGTTTAAGTACTTGGGATCAACAGTTCAGAGTAATGGTGAGTGTGGAAGAGAGGGGAAGAAGAGAGTACAGGCAGGGTGGAATAGGTGGAGAAGAGTGTCAGGAGTGATTTTTGACAGACGGGTACCAATAAGAGTGAAAGGGAAGTTCTACAAGAGGGTAGTGAGACCAGCTATGTTATATGGGTTGGAGATGGTAGCACTGATGAAAAGGCAGGAGTCAGAGCTGGATGTGGCAGAGTTAAAGATGTTAAGATTTGCACTGGGTGTGACGAGGATGGACAGGACTAGGAATCAGTACATTACAGGGTCAGCTCAGGTTGGACAGTTTGGAGACAAAGCAAGAGAGGCGAGATTGCGTTGGTTTGGACATGTGCTGATGAGGGATGCTGGGTATATTGGGAAAAGGATGCTAAGGATGGAGCTGCCAGGTAAGAGGAAAAGAGGAAGGCCTAAGATAAGGTTTATGGATGTGGTGAGAGAGGACATGCAGGCGGTTGGTGTGAAAGAGCATGATGCAGAGGACAGGACAAAATGGAAACAGGTGATCCGCTGTGGTGACCTCTAACGGGAACAGCCAAAAGAAGATGATGATGTTGAATTCCTAAAATGTCAAATTGTTATATGTTTAATAATTCTGGAATTGGTGTCTATATATGAAGACCAACTTTTGTTGATGCATAGTACAGTATGTTTTTTTCTTTTATGGTAAAACAGATCTGCACTAAAATACTCTGTTAAAGTTTTCATCAGCAAGTAGATAACTACTTGTACATAAATAACATATTACTGACAGGAAAACAAGCAGGTAAAAAGAAAAGACAGAAAAATAGAAATACAGTGCTAGAACTCTAAAAAAATTATGCATAAAAAGGTTCAAATACAGTGACTGGGGAAACAGCATAGAAGCATATGGGAGAGTTGTGAGCAACAGGAAAACTACAGCAGGTGGAATGTATTTAACTGCACCAAGAATGCAGAAGAACACATTTTAACAGGTTTCAGGCCAAAACACAAAATATTCTGCCCCAACTGCACAAAAGTGGTTTAAACACTTGCTCACATGGAAAGCAGTTTTCATGGGGTCTATATCATATGAGCGAATTGCACAGATTGCGAACCCTCATAATATCAAACGTATCGGACCTCAAACTTCCTATTGTGGGGTGCCCCCCACACAGTCAGCTAAATATATATTCCAACTCCGAGATTGCACTACAGTGAGGAAAGGGCAAATATCCCATTCTTCACTGTACCGCAATCTCAGAAAAAGCACTTCGAGGTCTGGTACTTTTGATATTATGAGCGTTCGCAATTTGTGCGATTCACTCATATGATATAGACCCGTTTTCATGAAGTTACATGAGTTATAAATTAAAACAAGTGTGTTTGTTTTTTTCATTGCAGTCAATATGCAGACTGGCACCTTTCAGTGACCCTAGGCTTTCGAGATTTCCCCTTCCACATGGTACTAAAAGCTAGTGAACTTTCTGTCATTCTGGGTAAAGGGTTTTTTTTCTGTTAGGAGGATTTGCAGCCTACAACAATTTTCATTTCAGACAATGTATAGACTAACACCTTTGAGTGCTACTAGGTAAGGGGCTAAAAACTATCTGTACCGCTGAACTTGCAGCCAGTGGTGCTGCTGCTAAAGGAAAAGGACCCTCTGGGTGTTAATGCACTTCAGGCTTATTAAAGCCATTATATATTGATATGTTTGGCTTTCTTACCCATAAGCAGCCTGTCCTCCTTTAAAAAATTAAGCATTTAAGCCTACTGCTACTGTCCCTTTAACTGAAGACTGACCCATACCGAGAACTTAGGAAATAGCATATGTTTTTTTAGATTAGCAGCCCATCAGTCATACATCCAACTGTTTTCCTTCCCATACTGAACTCTGACTAAAGTGTACTGAAGGCATTTGTAGCTGCTGACTGACCAGTTACTTTTTCTCTGTAATTTACATTGTAACATCTACCCAGCAGTTGGTTGATGAACCTGATTGTTTCTGATACTCATAAATATACCTGGTTCAAGTCTGTCCCACTCTGCTTGGGCTCAATTTTTGATACTCATAAATATACCTGGTTCAAGTCTGTCCCACTCTGCTTGGGCTCACTCTGCTCCCCTACCCTCACTTCTCACCCATCTCTTCTACAGCTACAATTATACCTACATAAAACCCTGCTGTTACTACACTGACCCCTCCCCTTCCTGCCTGTATACAGACTCCAATTATTTAGTCATCCTTTTCCTTCTACATCACTTCCTGTACTTCAGGCCTTACCTTGAAATCATCATTTCCTAATATTTAATTAACTGTATATTTCCACCAATCTCAATTTATCACCTACTTTTCATCTTCTTGAAATAACTAGTCATTTTCATTACTTACACTAAACATTTATTGTATATCTAAGTACCCCTCTGCTCCTTTTACCGTCACATCTCACATGTTATATAACACCTATCTCACCAACTCTAAAATCCCCTAGTCTTGTCTGCTCTACATACATTGTTGCACATCCCTTCTTAGACAAAAGTGTGACTATCCACCTTATCACCTTACCTCCTTTACAAATACAAATCTGACTACTTCACTGCCTCCTTTTTCAAGCTTGAATAGAAGCCCAATACATCCTTGCCATTATGTCCTTTACTTTCCTTACATTTCTAGATTATTTCCCTTTGTGGTGAAGTACACCCTAATCCTGGCCCATGCTCCTCATCTTTACCATCCCCCCCTTACCTCTCCTACATCTCTCCCCAAGAAACCTAAAAATCTCCTCCATTAATATCCGAAGTATCGTGAACAAAGTCACAGAATTCCACTTCTAGATGTCTCCTTACTCTCCATTGTCATCATCCCTGAAGGGTGACTTAAGCCCCACATCAAAGACTCTGAAATTCTTCCTCCAGGTTATAATATTATACATGCTGATAGGATGCCTACACCACCAGGTTTTTTGTTTAGTCTGCTTTCAAACCACCCTGCTTTCTCTCCCTCATGGTTTGTTCCACCTACACTTCATTCTGCAGAGATACTAATTTCTTGCCTGAAACTAAACAATTATAAAAATCTGTGTATTGCCCTGTACATCCCTCCAGGTAAAACATCACAATCCTAGAAGACCTCCTTAACTGGATATCAAATTCCATATCCTATGAAACCACATTCCTTGATGATTTCAACATTGACTGGCAGCTCCTTTCAAATGACTATCCCTCTAAATAATGTCAACCTATATGGATTTATACAAATTATTATCTCCCATAGTCATCCCAACAAAACCTCAAATTCTGGCTCCATTCTAGACAGCATCTTAGTTTCAAATCCTAAACAATGCAGCTCTCCTAGAAACCTCCTAGAGTCACTCAGTGACCACTATCCCATCTATGTCCAGAGATTAATAAAATGCAACTCCAAAGATCATCCTCTTAAGGAATCCTGTAATCTTACCATCTTTAAACCTGATGTGTTCAACAATGTCCTTCAATGCCTTAGCTGGGCCATTGTTTACACCTTACCTCAGGATGATGCTGTACTTGAATTCAATTCACAATTTCTCAATATCCTAAATAGCCTTTCCCCATAACAATAAAATGTGTTAAATCCACCTAAACTGTCTGGCTATCCAACATTATTCATGCACTAATGCACAAGACAGACAAACCTTGCTGAACTTGGCAAAGAACTAAATCTTCAGGCCACCTTCAAATGTATAAGCATCTCCATAACCTTGCTAAAACTCTGATTACTACTAATAAAAAAAAGTATTGCTTAGATCCACAGGTAAACCATAAAATAAAATGTTGGTCCTATATTAACAAAATCTTAAACCCTGGAACTCCTACTGCCCCTATCCCCTGCCCAAATAGCTCTCCCATAGAAACCGTTAATAAATGTAACTCTTATTTTATAAACTCTATTGCTACCATCACACAAAATCCCCCACATATACTCACAGTAGCCCTGTTGAGGTCCCCACTTCCAATAAACATTTTTTCTCCTTAAAAACTGCCTCTATCTCAGATGTAAAACATTTACTCAGTAAGCTCAATCCTTGCTCATCCTCCATTGAAAACTTACCTACAGAATATCTAAAGCTTCTAGCTACTTCCCTTGTTTATCCAGTCTCCATCTTGATCAACAGTTCCATTCAAGAATCACATGCCCCATCTCTCTGGAAAAAAATTCTACACCATACCTCTTCCCAAAAGTGATTACTCCATTGAAGGCTTATTTCTGTCTTATTCCACTCTCTAAAATTCTAGAAGAGGGCATACATCAGCAAATCTTACAATAACCTCTCAAGAAACTCTATTAACCGCTGGTCAACACTGTTTTTGCCCATACCGTAGCAGAACAACTGCCCTGGTTGCCTTGTTAGATAATGTAATCAAAGCTATAGATAATAATAACTTGTTCACTTCCCTGTTATTAGCTTTCTCTAAAGCCTTTCACACAGAGTCTCATGCCAAATTACTTTCTAAAATGTCTGCATTGCTTCACCCTCATCTTCTCTTCAAACATTCTTCCCAATTTACACTCTTACTTTAAATGTCTTCAGTTCCATTCAGCATTGTTTTTGAGAGAAACAAATGCCTACAAGTCATAATAAAACCAAGCTATTACTATTTCTTCTCAAATTTCTAACACATCTTAAAAACTGCTTCAAAATAAATGTTCCCAATCACACAGATATAGATGCCGTGTCTCATACCAAGTTATTAGGCATCACAACTGAAATGATCAACTGAATTGTGATCTTCATGTAGAAAACTACACATCACAAACTCAGTCTCCCCTTCAGATCCAAAACAATTCCTCCCCAACTTCTCCAGTCACACTGGCGAATATGCTTCTACCATTTCTCTTCTCTGAAAACGTTAAATTATCTTGAGTTGCCCAATTACCTCACATGCACTCAACTTCTTCTTGCCCACAAAATAATATATAATCCTTTTTTCACTGTTCATCTATCAGTAAGGTTCTCAAACAATACCTTCCTAACTATCAACTTTGCTCATCTGACAGGCCATAAACGTAAAAAACACAGAGCTTTGCTTACATTCCTGCACAGTAGTCATAACCCGGAACAAGATTCTCCTGGACATTAGATCAACATCTGCAAGTTGCAGACCCTAAAAGCACCCTTCTCATCTCCAGATTCTGTATATTCCTTTCTCCAGATTAAACTGACCCTTTTGTTTCCCATTCTTGTATTCTTTCTCTTTCACATTCCGTCCTCCTTGCAATCTACTAAATACATGCTGTCTCTTATTATTCTTTGCTCCTATCCTTCTCTCTCTTATTTCCATCTATATCATAATCTTTACAGTCTTCTTCTCCACCCTCCTTGGACCTTTCTTAGGCTTTAATCACCATGTCACTGTCAAGTTCCTGATTTTGCACCTCCTGTACCTTATTACTACTGCTTTCTCCGTAGTATTCAAATATACATGGATAATCATATGGATATATATATATATATATATATATATATATATATATATATATGTGTGTGTGTGTGTGTGTGTGTTTGTGTGTGTGTGTGTGTGCACTCTATATATATATATATATATATATATATACACACACACACATACACATACACACACATACACACACACACACACACACACACACACACACACACACAATGTATATGCCTGTCTCTGACATGATCATGATTTTTCCTTCTGTTGATCTCATTTGTATGATTTATTGCAACTTTTAATTTTTGTAAGTTTCTAAGCTCATATATACAATTTGTTTGTTGTCTTGTGCAGCTTTTCTCCCCTGACTCCCCTGAAAATGGGATTTATGTTCAGTCATACTTAACTGGTAATCAATTGTCAAGTAAATAAATTAAAAATGTACGATTATGCACAAATTATTTTTATTTCCCCTCTGAGTGTGGACACAGCTCCCCTACAACTGTAGTTTTGCTACTGTACAGGCATGTTAATAGCTGCAAAGAGGTAGCTGTACCCACCAGGAAGAAATAAGAACTAACTCAAAAAACAAGCCACCCTGGTGGAATAACAACATCAATAGTCTGTATAACAGGAGGAAGAAAATCATGGCAGCAACCAGCAGGATAAAAGCACTCTCATCAAACTAAATAAACAACTCAGAGGACAAATAAAGTCTACCAAAGCCAAATATGAGGTAAGTTTGGCCTCCCAGACCAAGGACCACCACAAAGCATTCTTTAGCTATGTCCGCAACCTCAAAGGCAATACACAATTGTGTGCAGAGTTAATTGTAAATGGAGCCACCTATACTGAGTCAGAAGATATAGTAAACCTCCTGGCTGATAAATTCAGCTCCAATGTTATCTTTCTCTCCCCCTGAACCTTCCCTCATAAATATCATCAAATATAACTCCCCTTACTATCACTAGGGAACAGGTCCTTAATGCTCTCTCTAAGACCAAGAACACTGCATCAATGGGCCCAACATCCCAGGATGTCTGCTAAATAGCATGAAACATGACCTATCAGGGCCTCTGGAATTACTATTTAACTGTAGCCTCCAAACAGGCTTCGTACCTCAGGAATGGAGAAAGGCAACAATCATCCCTCTGCACTAAAGATCCATAAGTCTCACTAGTCTTATATGTAAAGCCATGGAAAGAATTATCATGGAGATGATCAACAGAGATATAGTAAACCTCCAGACACTGGATCCAGCCCAGTTTGGTTTTGTCAAGGGCAGATCATGCCTACTCAACCTGACGGACTTCTTCGTGAGGGTCACCAAAGCAATGAATGAGGGCAAAGTCATTCACACTGCCTACCTTGACCTGGCCAAGGCATTTGACACAATACTCCACTTGGGTATTGTTGACAAACTCAAGTGGTTAGGGACAAACCCGTGTGTCACCCGGTAGATAGCCAACTGGCTCACAGACAGAACCCAGGAAGTTAGAATTGGGGAGTCCACCTCTAAAAAGAGGGCAGTCACAAGTGGAGTCCCTCAGGGATCAGTCCTTGGACTGCTCCTTTTTGGCATTTACTTCTCGAAGGTCAAGGCCAATGTCAGTGGTCTCTGGCTGACTAAATTTATAGATGATTGCAAATTAGTAGCTGTCATTGAATCCCACACTGACACAAATATTTTCTAGGAGGGACTGACACAGACAAGCAACTGGTGTCATAGCCATGGACTAAAACTAAATGCCAAGAAATGCATAGTAGTATCCTTTGGGAAGTGATCCATCCCTGGTAAGTATCATATTGACAACACACCCCTTAGAGTTGACCCAGTAGTCAGGGACTTAGGGGCACATATAGATAGTTATCTAGCCTTTGACCATCATGTGTCTACAGTGGTGAGGAAATCATTCTATGTTGCACAACTTATAAACAAAGGTATGGCATCTAAGTCCAAGGAAGTCATTGTTCCACTGTATTTGGCAATCATCAGCCCTATTATTGAGTATAATGCCCCATTTGGTATGTACCTAACCAGGCATATCCAACAATTGGAGCACCCACAGAGGTTCCTCACTAAAAGAATACAGGGCATAAGTAATATGTCCTATGCAGACTGCCTCAAGGCCCTATCTCTGTATTCTGTCTCCTACAGGCTTTTCAGGGGATATCTATGCCTGGAATACAGGGTATTGTCAGACCCCACTCTGATGGACCTCCTGCATATCCACAAAACAAACAGCACCAGAATTACCTGTTCTAAAGACTTAGATCTTGCCTGTGATATAACTAGGACCTGCTGGAGAGACATGTATATATCCCAGAAACTGCCCTGTCTGTGGAACAGGCTACCCATCCATGCGAAGAAAAGTTCCTCCCTAACCCAATTCAAGAGCAACTTGGACAATTGGATGGGAAAACAGAAATTCATCCCTGGTTTGGCACCTATATCTCTAATGGATAGAGGTAACCTGTAAATGGTTCATCTCCCAGGCCCATGCTTACACTTATCAAGGGTATCAGAACTTGTCAAAGATTTGGGATGCATTGTTAGGCTTAAAAAGGCCCCTGTGGTTGTTAGCAAAGTAAACACCTATGAATAAGTGTTTCAGATGGTTTGCATGTATTATTTTTTAATTATCAAAGAGAAAAAGAACAAAGTTTTTCTTCCAAATTTTTTCAAATTATTTTATTATTGTTTTTTTTTTTTTTTTCCAAATTATCTTTGCTATGATCCCAGTTATTCTCATTAGGGCTAGTATATAATTGTCAACCATGAGATGGGTAAGACAAATCTAAAACCAAATGGGATAGGTTAATTCAGGCCCCAAAAGGGAATTTGGCTATGCTTAAAATGGCCAGCAAGGACAGCTAGCCTAGTACTTTTGAAGCTATGAACTTAACCAGCACTTTTCAGTAAGTCAGATTTAAAAGTGCAGATTATTAACAAATGGAAGTCTATGTAGGGCTTATGATATGCTAATGAGTACCTGCTTGTAAAGGAAGACAAACAAGAGCTGGCATTCATCATATTGTGACTTAGTCAGCTGTTGTTTGTCGTATTGTGACTTAGGCAGCTGGTGTTAGTCGTATTGTGACTTAGTCAGCTGGGGTTCACCATATTGTGACTTAGCCAGCTGTCGGTAGTCATATTGTGACTTAGGCAGCTGGTGTTAGACGCATTGTGACTTAGTCAGCTGCCATTAGTCGTATTGTGATTTAGTGAGTGCATAGAAGTAAATTGTACTCTGCAGTAATGGGGATGTTAGTACTACGGAGATAAAAAGTAAAGTAAGTGTGAGTGTATGACATCTGGTGGAAATGGTATTCCCCAGAGGTGAAGTTGTTTCCCTGCCAAGAACAAAACAAAAGTTTAGCATAGATTGGGTTGATTTTTGCAGAGGCCCTGCACCCTTTCTCCAGCAAAAACTGTGATTCCTCCCCAGATTCCCCTTAATTAAATGTAGTGCCTTTAAAGTCACTCTACTTCTGGGTAAGGAAGGTACTATTTTTTGCTTAAAAATGTTTTAATGTTGTGTGCATTTGAGTATACAATGTTTGCATCTTTTGTACTCTACTACCTGGGGTCTGCTTGCAGTTGGTCAGCTTTGATATTTGCTGTGACCCAATAAACAAACAAATACATTTTTAGAAGTTGATTAAATTGCATAGTGAAACTGCTGCAGTTTTGCTGTACTTCAAGCATTCAATTTGTGTTTTGCATATGTAGATATTTTTTTTCTTGTAACAATAGTTTGCTCATCTTCAGACAAATAAATGACATTGTGTTTTAGGATTTTAATTTCTGGACTACAGGAAAGCCTCGTTAAAAATTTGTAACATTTTTTAACAAGAACATCTTTATTAAATTATCACTTATGATATAGGCAATTATACATTTATATAAATCAACACAAACCATATTGACACATTTTCAGTTGCAAACATTCTACATCACACACAGTCTTCTGTACAGTCATTGGCCATCTAACATTACATAGCTCATTCAGTTCCTGCCTTCCCCTAAAATCTTATAACATTAATCTTTTGTCCTAAGTGCCGGACAAGTTGATCCCACTGATGTGTCTTTTTCTCAGACTCTACCCAGAGTGGGCTGTCTTTTTCTACATTTTTATTTTCTTTTTGGTTAAGGACTGAAGATTATTTGACAGACGATAAAAACACATTGTCCACATAGTTTGAAGCTCCATCTAGCTCATATGGTCTATCTTACACAATGGAGAGGCTCAGACTACATAAATGACCCATGCTTGTGTGGTCACTGCATGAATAGTGGCCATATCAGGGATGGTCCTAAGGTGCGCTTAGATATATCAATGCTGTGGAATTTTCAGGTCAGTACGCAAATACTGTAAGGTCAGCCTGCTGATGATGTGATCAACTTCGAGAAGACAGGCAAACCAAAATCTCCTTTTAGAGATGAACATAACCATTGAACTCTCTCTGTTAGCCACAAATGTTTAATTCCAAGAAACAATTTCCTTTTCTGTACATTTGCCAGCAACAGCAGTCCCAAAGGATTGCAGTTTAGTTATAATTAAGGTCTAGCAAGAAAGAACATAAACAGTCAGAGATTTTAGGAATCACTGTTACTATTCCTAAATGCCCACCTCTATCCCTTTCAGAAATGTCTCTACTAGACGTGTTAGAATCTGCAACATGGACTGCTGTTAGTATGTAGTGACCACGTCAGCAATGTGTCAGAAATGTCTCTACTGGACGTGTTAAAATATGCAACATGGACTTCTGTAATATGTAGTGACCACATCAGCAATGTGTCAGAAATGTCTCTACTGGATGTGTTAGAATCTGCAACATGGAGTGCTGTTAGTATGTAGTGACCACATCAGCAATGTGTCAGAAATGTCTCTACTGGATGTGTTAGAATCTGCAACATGGAGTGCTGTTAGTATATAGTGACCATATCAGCAGTGTGTCAGAAACGTCTCTATTGGACGTGTTAGAATCTGCAACATGGATTGCTGTCTACACTTTCACATAATACCATGTTAGATTGCTTTTCTAGAGGAAGGACAAGTTTTGGCATGGCTGTGCATTAGAGGACTTCTTTAACTGTACCCCCCTTGGATATGATACTGGGTGGGATTCTAACCACAATGTTATGGTCATCATACAGTGACCTTCCCTCTGTATCTGCTGTTGTAGTACTTACAAAACTGTTCTGTCTTCTTTGAGGAGGGTCACTGTAATGTTACGCTTTCTACAGTCCCCTGAGAAAGGTGCAAATAGTGCTCTTTTCTTGCACTACTTTTGCAAAAATAATAATGATTTTGTAATTTTCATTATTTGTTAATTAATATATAGCCTACAGTAATGACCATTCCCTTTGATGGTCTTGGGGCTTGAAGAGTGGAAAACCGCTCCTACTGAAATAATTTTAATGTTTGTGAGCTTCATTTAATAACTATTTGCATAAATTTATGGTGTATCTAGAAGTTTATTTCTGGCTTTTTTTGGGTTGCATGACTATGCATCTATATTGCTGGGATTGTGAGTTTGTTTTAGGAAAAAAGAAAAAAAATTGCTCAAAAATTGTAGCACTTTTTTATGTGATGCATAGAGTACAGGTCTGAGTAACAGGACCTTTCTTGGTTTTGACTTTCTTAAACTATTTACAAGTATCTCCCCCTCACTTTTGCTTTGAGAGAGCAAGTTTTATCACAGGCATGTTGTAGGACACCTGTAAAGCTGGTTGTGGCTGAATTTGCATATTTAGGAAGTTTTATTTTGTCTTTTTTTTCAGTAGGAACTGTTATATAATGGTAAAGATGTTGTAGGAGTTCAACCATTTGGTTTAGGGGGAGGATTTGTAAGCCCACGTAGAGAGGGCCTAGAATGCAAACTTAAATCAGCAGTTTTTAAAAAACACACCCTTGCATTGTTTGTTGGTGTATATAAAGAAACAGAATAGTAGACAAAGGTTTCATTTTGGGCAGTAAAACTTTGCATAAAAAAGAGCAGTGACACTGCAGAGATAATAGCTAACCCCATGAGGTATAATGTATTTTTAACCCCATGAGGTATAATGTATTTTTTCAATAATTTTATTTGTTGGTATTTTGCTGACCAAGATGTTTGAGTTTGTTGATGTTGAGAAGACATATGTACAGCAGAGAGGGAGAGGGAGAAGATGCACATCAGGTAAGACATGCAGTTGAGGTTTGTAAAACATCAGATAGAAGTGGGCAGACTGCAGATACCTAAGCAAAGGTCTGTAATGTGAAAGACATCATGATGTATAGTGGTTATGTGTGAGTCAAAAGTACCACATTTACAATAAGCAGTCTATAATGTGAAAAGACACTGTAATCTATAGTGTTTATGGGTGAGTCAAAGGTACCATGCGTACAATAAGCAGTTTATAATGTGAAAAGATGCCATAATAGATTCCTGTCCCAGAGACTTCTCATACTCTGGAACAAACTACCTATCTATATCAAACAAAGCTCCTCAATAGCACTCTTCAAGAAAAATCTTGATGATTGGATGGGAGATAGGAAATTCACCCAGAGGATCACTTCTGTGGCTCTGCTCGACAGTGGCACGGGAAAACATTTTCTTGGGTGGCAAAAGCCAGGGTACCTTTTGGCTAGGCTTATATAGGCCCTAGGGCCAATAGCCTAGTACCTACCTATGAACCTATGAACCTATAATGTATAGTGGTTACGGGTGAGTCAAAGGTGCCATGTGTACAACAAGCAGTCTATTATGTGAAGGGACAGCATAATGTATAGTGGTTATGCGTGAATCAAAGGTACCATGTGTACAATAAGCAGTCTATACAGTCTATAATGTGAAAAGACACCATAATGTATTGTGGTTATGGCTGAGTCAAAGATACCATGTGTACAAAAAGCAGTCTATAATGTGAAAAGACACCATAATGTATAATGGTTTTGGGTAAGTCAATGGTACCATGTGTACAATAAGCAGTCTATAATGTAAAAAGACACCATAATGTATAGTGGTTATGGGTGCGTCAAAGGTAGCACATGTACAATAAGCAGTCAATTATGTGAAAAGACACCATAATGTATAGTATTTATGAGTGAGTCAAAGGTACCGCATGTACAATAAGCAGTCTATAATGTGAAAAGACACCACAATGTATAGTGGTTATGGGAGAGTCAAAGGTACCATATGAACAAAAAGCAGTCTATTATGTGAAAAGACACCATAATGTATAGTGGTTACGGGTGAGGCAATGGTGCCATGTGTACAATATGCAGACTATTATATGTAAAGACACCATAATGTACAGTGGTTATTTGTGAATCAAAAGTACCATGTGCAAGATAAGCAGTCTATACATTCCACAATGTGAAAAGACACCATAATTTATAGTGGTTATGGGTGAGTCAAAGCTACCATGTCTACAATAAGCAGTCTATAACTTGAAAAGGCACCATAATGTATAGTAGTTATGGGTGAATCACAGGTACCACATGTGCAATAAACAGTCTATAATGTGGAAAGACACCATAATGTATAATAGTTTTGGGTAAGTCAATAGTACCATGTGTACAATAAGCAGTCCATAATGTCAAAACGCACCATAATGTATAGTGGTTATGGTTGAATCAAACGTACCATGTGTACAATAAGCAGTCATAATGTGAAAGTACACCATAATGTATAGTGATTGTGGATGAGTATGGTGCCTTTTCACATTATGAATGCTTACTGTACATGTGATACCTTTGACTCAACTATATCCACTATATTTTATGGAGCCTTTTTCCCATTATGACTGCTTATTGTACACGTGATATCTTTGACTCACTTTGACAGACTTATTGGTTCTGGGTGAGTCAAAGTTATCACGTGTACAATAAGCAGTCTATAAAGTGAAAAGTATAGTGGTTATGGGTGAGTCAAAGATATCACATGTACAATAAGCAGTCATAATGTGAAAAGGCACCATAAGTTATAGTGGTTATGGATGAGTCAAAGGTACCACGTATACAATAAGCAGTCTATAATGTGAAAAGACACCATAAAGTATAGTATTTATGAGTGACTCAAAGTTACCGCTTGTACAATAAGCAGTCTATAATGTGAAAACACACCATAATGTATGGTGGGTATGGGAGAATGGATGATTCAAAGGTACCACGTTTACAATAAGTGGTCTATAATGTCAAAAGACACCATAATGTATAGCTGGTATGTGTCAGTCAAAGGTGCCATATGTACAATAAGCAATCTATTATGTGAAAAGACAGCATAATGAATAGCGGGTATGGGTGAATCAAAGGTACCATGTGTACAATAAGCAGTCTATACAGTCTAAAATATGAAAAGACACCATAATGTATAGTGCTTATGGGTGAGTCAAAGCTACCATGTATACAATAAGCAGTCTATAATGTGAAAAGGCACCATAATGTATAGTTTAAAAAGTGAAAATACACCATAATGTATAATGGTTTTGAGCAAGTCAATGGTATCATGTGTATAACAAGCAGTCTATAATGTGAAAACACATCATAATGTATAGTGGTTACAGGTGAGTCAGAGGTGCCATGTGTACAATAAGCAGTCTATTATGTGAAAAGACACCGTAATGTATACCAGTAATGGGTGAGTCAGAGGTACAATGTGTACAATAAGCAGTCTATAATGTGAAAAGACACCATAATGTGTAGTGGTTGTGGGTGAGTCAAAGATACAATGTGTACAATAAGCAGTCTATAATGTGAAAAGACACCATAATGTATAGTGGTTGTGTGTGAGTCAAAGGTACTACATATACAATAAACAGGCTATACAGTCTATAATGTGAAAAGACACCATAATGTATAGTGGTTATGGTTGATTCAAAGGTAACATGTGTACAATAAGTAGTCCATAATGTGAAAAGACATTATAATGTGTAGTGCTTAGGCATGGGTCAAAGGTATCACGTCTACAATAAGCAGTCTATAATGTGAAAAGACACCATAATGTATACTGGTTATGGGTGAGTCAAAGATACCTTGTGTACAATAAGCAGTCCATAATGTGAAAAGACACCATAATGTAGAGTGGACATGTGTGAGTCAAAGGTACCATGTATACAATAAGCAGTCTTTAAAGTGAAAAGACTCCATAAATTATAGTGGTTATGGGTGAGTCAAGGGTACCATGTGTACAATAAGCAGTCTATAATGTGAAAAGACACCATAATGTACAGTTGCTATGGGTGAGTCAAAGGTACCACTTGTGCAATACGTAGTCAATAATGTGAAAAGTCACCATAATGTATAGTATTTATGAGTGAGTCAAAGGTACCATGTGTACAATAAGCAGTATGTAATGTGAAAAGACACCATAATGTATAGTGGTTATGAGTGAGTCAAAGGTACCACGTGTACAATAAGCAGTCTATAATGTGAAAAGAAACCATAATGTATAGTATTTATGAGTGATTCAAAGGTACTATGTGTGCAATAAGCAGTCTATAATGTGAAAAGAAACCATAATGTATTGTGGTTACAAGTGAGTCAATGCTACCATGTGTACAAAAAGCAGTCTATAATGTGAAAAGGCACCATAATGTTTAATGGCTATGGGTGAATCACAGGTACCACGTGAACAATAAACAGTCTATAATGTGAAAAAACAACATAATGTATAATGGTTTTGAGTAAGTCAATGGTACCACATGTACAATAAGCAGTCTATAATGTAAAAAGGCACCATAATGTATAGTGGTTACGGGTGAGTCAAAGGTACCACGTGTACAATAAGCAGTCTGTAATGTGAAAAGACCCCATAATGTATAGTGGTTATGGGTGCGTCAAAGGTAGCATGTGTACAATAAGCAGTCAATTATGTGAAAAGACACCATAATGTATAGAATTTATGAGTGAGTCAAAGGTACCACGTGTACAATAAGCAGTCTATAATGTGAAAAGACACCACAATGTATAGTGGTTATGGGTGAGTCAAAGGTAACATGTGTACAATAAGCAATCATAATGTGAAAAGACACCACAATGTATAGTGGTTATGGGTGAGTCAAAGGTACCATGTGTACAAAAAGCAGTCTATAATGTGAAAAGACACCATAATTTATAGTGCTTACTGGTGAGGCAATGCTGCCATGTGTACAATAAGCAGTCTATTATGTGTAAAGACACCATAATGTAGAGTGGTTATTTGTGAATCAAAGGTACCACATGTAAGATAAGCAGTCTATACATTCCACATGTGCAATAAACAGTCTATAATGTGAAAAGACACCATAATGTATAATGGTTTTTGGTAAGTCAGTAGTACTATGTGTACAATAAGAAGTCCATAATGTCAAAACGCACAATAATGTATAGTGGTTATGGTTGAATCAAAGGTACACCATGTACAATAAGCAGTCATAATGTGAAAGTACACCATAATGTATAGTGATTGTGGGTGAGTCAAAGATGACACCGGTACAATAAGAAGTCTATAATGTGAAAAGACACCATAACATAAAGTGGTTATGGGTGAGTCAAAGGTACCATGTGTACAATAAGCAGACTATAATGTGAAAAGGTAACATAATGTATAGTGGTTATGGGTGAGTCAACAGTACGATGCGTACAATAAGCAATCTATAAAGTGAAAAGGCACGACAATGTATAGTGGTTATGGGATAATCATAGGTAACACATGTACAATAAACCGTTTATAAAGTGAAAATACACCATAAGGTATAATGGTTTTGAGCAAGTCAATGGTACCATGTGTACAACAAGCAGTGTATAGTGTGAAAACACACCATAATGCATAGTGGTTACAGGTGAGTCAAAGGTGCCATGTGTACAATAAGCAGTCTATTATGTAAAAAGACACCATAATGTATACCAGTTATGGGTGAGTCAAAGGTACAGTGTGTACACTAAGCAGTCTATAATGTGAAAAGACACCATAATTTATAATGGTTGTGGGTGAGTCAAAGGTACAATGTGTACAATAAGCAGTCTATAATGTGAAAAGACACCATAATGTATAGTGGTTGTGGGTGAGTCAAAGGTACTACATATACAATAAGCAGACTATACAGTCTATAATGTAAAAAGACACCATAATGTATAGTGGTTATGGTTGATTCAAAGGTAACATGTGTACATAATGTGAAAAGACATTGTAATGTGTAGTTCTTATGGGTGAGTCAAAGGTATCATGTCTACAATAAGCAGTCTATAATATGAAAATACACCATAATGTATACTGGTTATGGGTGTACCTTGTGTACAATAAGCAGTCCATAATGTGAAAAAACACCATAATGTATAGTGGTTATGTGTGAGTCAAAGGTACCGTATGTATAATAAGCAGTCTTTAATGTGAAAAAACTCCATAAATTATAGTGGTTATGGGTGAGTCAAGGGGACCATGTGTACAGTAAGCAGTCTATAATGTGAAAAGACACCATAATGTACAATTGCTATGGGTGAGTCAAAGGTACCACGTGTACAATAAGTAGTCAATAATGTGAAAAGCACCATAATGTATAGTATTTATGAGTGAGTCAAAGGTACCATGAGTACAATAAGCAGTATGTAATATGAAAAGACACCATAATGTATAGTGGTTATGGGTGAGTCAAAGGTACCACGTGTACAATAAGCAGTCTATAATGTGAAAAGACACCATAATGTATAGTATTTATGAGTGATTTAAAGGTACCATGTGTACAATAAGTAGTCTATAATGTGAAAATACACCATAATATATAGTGTTTATGGGTGAGTCAAAGGTACCACATGTACAATAAGAAGTCTATCATGTCCAAAGACACCATAATGTATAGTGGTTATGTGTGAGTCAGAGGTGCCGTGTGTACAATAAGCAATCATAATGTGAAAAGACACCACAAACTATAGTGGTTATAGGTGACTAAAAGGTACCATGTGTACAATAAGCAGTCTTTTATGTGAAAAGACACTATAATGTATAGTGCTTATGGGTGAATCAAAGACACCACGTGTACAATAAGCAGCCTATACAGTCTATAATATGAAAAGACACCATAATGTATAGGGGTTAAGGGTGAATCAAAAGTAACACATGTACGATAAGCAGGAAATATTGTGAAATGTCACCATAATGTATAGTATTTATGATTGAGTCAAAGGTAACGTGTACAATAAGCAATCATAATGTGAAAAAACACCACAATGTATAGTGGTTATTGGTGAGTCAAAGGTACCATGTGTACAAAAAGCAGTCTATAATGTGAAAAGACACCATAAAGTGTAGTGGTTATGGGTGAGGCAATAGTGCCATGTGTACAATAAGCAGTCTATTATGTGTAAAGACACAATTATGTACAGTGGTTATTTGTGAATCAAAGGTACCACGTGTACAATAAACAGTCTATACATTCTATAATGTGAAAAGACACCATAATTAATAGTGGTTATGGGTGAGTCAAAGCTACCATGTCTACAGTAAGAAGTCTATAACGTAAAAAGGCAACATAATGTATAGTGGTTATGGGTGAATCACAGGTACCACATGTGCAATAAACAGTCTATAATGTGAAAAGACACCATAATGTATAATGGTTTTGGATAAGTCAGCAGTACCGCGTGTACAATAAGCAGTCCATAATGACAAAACACACCATAATGTATAGTGGTTATGAATGAATCAAAGGAACCACGTGTACAATAAGCAGTCATATTGTGAAAGTCCACCATAATGTATAGTGATTTTGGGTGAGTCAAAGATGACACGTACAATAAGAAGTCC
Source organism: Protopterus annectens (assembly GCF_019279795.1). Taxonomy (NCBI): domain Eukaryota; kingdom Metazoa; phylum Chordata; order Ceratodontiformes; family Protopteridae; genus Protopterus; species Protopterus annectens. The sequence goes on from NC_056729.1 coordinate 769,200,027, forward strand.
ATAATGTGAAAAGACACCATAACATATAGTCGTTTTGGGTGAGTCAAAGGTACCATGTGTACAATAAGCAGAGTATAATGTGAAAAGGTAACATAATGTATAGTGGTTATGGGTGAGTCAAAGGTACCATGTATACAATAAGCAGTGTATAAAGTGAAAAGGCACGACGATGTATAGTGGTTATGGGTGAGTCAAAGATATCACTTGTACAATAAGCAGTTATAATGTGAAAAGGCACCATAATATATAGTGGATATAGTTGAGTCAAAGGAATCATATGTACAGTAAGCAGTCATAATGTGAAAAGGCACCATAAGGTATAGTATTTATGAGGGACTCAAAGGTACCACATGTACAATAAGCAGTCTATAATGTGAAAAGGCACCATAATGTATAGTCGTTATGGGTGAGTCAAAGGTACCACGTGTACAATAAGCTGCCTATAATGTGAAAAGACAAGCATAATATATAATGGTGTTGGGTAAGTCAGTGGTACCATGTGTACAATACACAGTCTATAATGTGAAACTCTGCCATAATGTACAGTATTTATGAGTGAGTCAAAGGTACCATGTGTACAATAAGAAGTCTGTAATGTGAAAAGACACCATACTGTATAGTGGTTATGGGTGAGTCAAAGGTACCATGTGTGCAATAAGCAGTCTATAATGTGAAAAGACACCATAATGTATAGTGGTTATGGGTGAGTCAAAGGTACCACATGTACAATAACCAATCATAATTTGAAAAGGCACCACAATGTATAGTGTTTATGGGTGAATCAAATGTACCATGTGTGCATTAAGCAGTCTATAATGTGAAAAGACACCATAAAGTATAGTTGTTATGGGTGAGGCAAAGGTGCCATGTGTAAAGTAAGCAGTCTATTATGTGTAAAGACACCATAATATATAGTGTTTATGGCTGAATAAAAGGTACCACGTGTACAATAAGCAGTATATAATGTGAAAAGGCACCATACTGTATAGTGGTTATAGGTGAATCACAGGTACCACATATACAATAAACAGTCTATAATGTGAAAAGACACCATAATGAATAATATTTATGAGTGATTCAAAGGTGCCATGTCTACAATAAGCAGTCTATAATGAGAAAAGACAACCATAATGTATAATGCTTTTTGGGTAAGTCATTTGGTACCACAAATACGATATGCAGTCTATAATGTGAAACACCATTAAAATGTGTAGTATTTATGAGTGAGTCAAAGGTACCATGTGTAGAATAAGAAGTCTGTAATGTGAAAAGACACCATAATGTATAGTGGTTATGGGTGAGTCAAAGGTACCACGTGTACAATAAGCAGTCTATAATGTGAAAAGACATCATAATGTATAGTATTTTTGAGTGAGTCAAAGGTAGCACATGTGCAATAAGCAGTCTTTAATGTGAAAAGACACCATAATGTATAGTGGTTATGGGTGAGTCAAAGGTTCCATGTGTACATTAAGCAGTCTATAATGTGAAAAGACACTATAAAGTATAGTTGTTATGAGTAAGGCAAAGGTGCCATGTGTAAAATAAGGAAACTATTATGTGTAACAATACCATAATGTATAGTGGTTATTGTTGAATCAAAGGTACCATGTGTGCAATAAGCAGTCTATAATGTGAAAAGGCACCATACTGCATAGTGGTTATAGGTGAATCACAGGTACCACATGTACAATAAACAGTCTATAGTGTGAAAAGACACCATAATGTATAATGGTTTTGGTAAGTCAAAGGTACCACGTGTACAATATGCAGTCTATAATGTGAAAAGACACCATAATGTATAGTGGTTACCGATGAGTCAAAGGTGCCATGTGTACAATAAGCAGTCTTTTATGTGAAAAGACACCATAATGTATAGTGGTTATGGGTGAATCAAAGACACCAAGTGTACAATAAGCAGTCTATACAGTCTATAATATGAAAAGACACCATAATGTATAGGGGTTAAGGGTGAATCAAAAGTAACACATGTACAATAATCAGGAAATATTGTGAAACGTCACCATAATGTATAGTATTTATGAGTGAGTCAAAGGTAACGTGTACAATAAGCAATCATAATGTGAAAAAATGCCACAATGTATAGTGGTTATTGGTGAGTCAAAGATACCATGTGTACAAAAAGCAGTCTATAATGTGAAAAGACACCATAAAGTATAGTGGTTATGGGTGAGGCAATAGTGCCATGTGTACAATAAGCAGTCTATTATGTGTAAAGACACAATTATGTAGAGTGGTTATTTGTGAATCAAAGGTACCACGTGTACAATAAATAGTCTATACATTCTATAATGTGAAAAGACACCATAATTAATAGTGGTTATGGGTGAGTCAAAGCTACCATGTCTACAGTAATAAGTCTATAACGTAAAAAGGCAACATAATGAATAGTGGTTATGGGTGACTCACAGGTACCACATGTGCAATAAACAGTCTATAATGTGAAAAGACACCATAATGTATAATGGTTTTGGATAAGTCAATAGTACCACGTGTACAATAAGCAGTCCATAATGACAAAACACACCATAATGTATAGTGGTTATGAATGAATCAAAGGAACCATGTGTACAATAAGCAGTCATATTGTGAAAGTACACCATAATGTACAGTGATTTTGGGTGAGTCAAAGATGACACGTACAATAAGAAGTCAATAATGTGAAAAGACACCATAACATATAATCGTTATGGGTGAGTCAAAGGTACCATGTGTACAATAAGCAGACTATAATGTGAAAAGGTAACATAATGTATAGTGGTTATGGGTGAGTCAAAGGTACCATGTGTACAATAAGCAGTGTATAAAGTGAAAAGGCACGACAATGTATAGTGGTTATGGGTGAGTCAAAGATATCACTTGTACAATAAGCAGTCATAATGTGAAAAGGCACCATAATATATAGTGGATATAGTTGAGTCAAAGGTATCATATATACAGTAAGCAGTCATAATGTGAAAAGGCACCATAAGGTATAGTATTTCTGAGGGACTCAAAGTTACCACATGTACAATAAGCAGTCTATAATGTGAAAAGGCACCATAATGTATAGTCGTTATGGGTGACTCAAAGGTACCACGTGTACAATAAGCTGCCTATAATGTGAAAAGACAACCATAATATATAATGGTGTTGAGTAAGTTAATGGTACCATGTGTACAATATGCAGTCTATAATGTGAAACTCCGCCATAATGTATAGTGGTTATGGGTGAGTCAAAGGTACCACGTGTGCAATAAGCAGCCTATAATGTGAAAAGACACCATAATGTATAGTGGTTATGGGTGAGTCAAAGGTACCACATGTACAATAACCAATCATAATTTGAAAAGGCACCACAATGTATAGTGTTTATGGGTGAATCAAATGTACCATGTGTGCATTAAGCAGTCTATAATGTGAAAAGACACCATAAAGTATAGTGGTTATGGGTGAGGCAAAGGTGCCATGTGTAAAGTAAGCAGCCTATTATGTGTAAAGACCCCATAATATATAGTCTTTATGGCTGAATAAAAGGTACCACGTGTATATAATGTGAAAAGGCACCATACTGTATAGTGGTTATAGGTGAATCACAGGTACCACATATACAATAAACAGTCTATAATGTGAAAATACACCATAATGAATAGTATTTATGAGTGAGTCAAAGGTGCCATGTGTACAATAAGCAGCCTATAATGAGAAAAGACAACCATAATGTGGTAAGTCATTTGGTACCACAAATACGATATGCAGTCTATAATGTGAAACACCATTAAAATGTGTAGTATTTATGAGTGAGTCAAAGGTACCATGTGTAGAATAAGAAGTCTGCAATGTGAAAAGACACCATAATGTATAGTGGTTATGGGTGAGTCAAAGGTACCATGTGTACAATATGCAGTCTATAATGTGAAAAGACACCATAATGTATAGTATTTTTGAGTGAGTCAAAGGTAGCACATGTGCAATAAGCAGTCTTTAATGTGAAAAGACACCATAATGTATAGTGGTTATGGGTAAGGCAAAGGTGCCATGTGTAAAATAAGGAAACTATTATGTGTAAAGATACCATAATGTATCGTGGTTATTGTTGAATCAAATGTACCACGTGGGCAATAAGCAGTCTATAATGTGAAAAGGCACCATACTGTATAGTGGTTATAGGTGAATCACAGGTACCACATGTACAATAAACAGTCTATAGTGTGAAAAGACACCATAATGTATAATGGTTTTGGTAAGTCAAAGGTTCCATGTGTACATTAAGCAGTCTATAATGTGAAAAGACACCATAAAGTATTGTTGCTATGGGTAAGGCAAAGGTGCCATGTGTAAAATAAGGAAACTATTATGTGTAAAGATACCATAATGTATAGTGGTTATTGTTGAATCAAAGGTACCACATGGGCAATAAGCAGTCTATAATGTGAAAAGTCACCTTAATGTATAGTGGTTATGTGTGAGTCAAATGTACCATATGTACAATAAGCAATCATAATGTGAAAAGACACCACAATGTATAGTGGTTAAGGGTGAGTCAAAGGTACCATATGTACAATAAGCACTCTATAATGTGAAAAGACACCATAATGTATAGTGCTTACCGTTGAGTCATAGGTGCCATGTGCACAATAACCAGTCTTTTATGTGAAAAGACACCATAATGTATAGTGGTTTAGGGTTAATCAAAGGTACCATGTGTACAATAAGCAGTCTGTAATGTGAAAAGACACCATAATGTATCATATTTATGAGTGAGTCAAAGGTGCCATGTGTACAATAAGCAGCCAATAAGCAGCATATAATGTGAAAAGACAACCATAATGTATAATGGTTTTGGGTAAGTAAATGGTACCACAAGTACAATATGCAGTCTATAATGTGAAACACCACCATAATGTGTAGTATTTATGAGTGAGTCAAAGGTACCATATGCATAATAAGAAGTCTGTAATGTGAAAAGACACCATAATGTATAGTGGTTATGGGTGAGTCAAAGGTACCATGTGTACAATAAGCAGTCAATAATATGAAAAGACACCATAATGTATAATATTTTTGAGTGAGTCAAAGGTAGCACGTGTGCAATAAGCAGCCTTTAATGTGAAAAGACACCATAATGTATAGTGGTTATGGGTGAGTCAAAAGTACCATGTGTACAATAACCAATCGTAATGTGAAAAGACACCACAATGTATAGTGGTTATGGGTGAGTAAAAGGTGCCATGTGTACATTAACCAGTCTATAATGTGAAAGGACACCATAAGTTATAGTTGTTATGGGTGAGGCAAAGGTGCCATGTGTAAAATAAACAGTCTATTATGTGTAAAGACAACATAATGTATAAGTGGTTATGGGTGAGTCAAAAGTACCATGTGTACAATAACCAATCGTAATGTGAAAAGACACCACAATGTATAGTGGCTATGGGTGAGTAAAAGGTGCCATGTGTACAATAAGCAGTCATAATGTGAAAGAACACCATAATGTATAGTGATTGTGAGTGAGTCAAAGATGCCACATGTACAATAAGAAGTGTATAATGTGAAAATACACCATAACATATAGTAGTTATGAGTGATTCAAAGGTACCATGTGTACAATAAGCAGACTATAATGTGAAAAGGTACCATAATGTATAGTGGTTATGGGTGAGTCATAGGTACACATGTGTACAATAAGATGTTGATAATGTGAAAAGAAACCATAATGTATAGTGGTTATGAGTGAGTCAAAGATATCATGTGTACAACAAGAAGTCATAATGAGAAAAGGCACCTTAATATATAGTGTATATAGATGAGTCATAGGTATCACGTGTACAGTAAGCATTCATAATGTGAAAAGGCACCATAATGTATAGTGGTTATCGGTGAGCCAAAGGTTCCATGTGTACATTAAGCAGTCTATAATGTGAAAAAAAGTATAGTTGTTATGGGTGAGACAAAGGTGCCATTTGTAAAATAAGCAGCATATTATGTGTAAAGACACCATAATGTATAGTGGCTATTGTTGAATCAAAGGTACCACGTGTACAATAACCAATCATAATATGAAAAGCCACCACAATGTATAGTGGTTATGGGTGAGTCAAAGGTACCATGTGTACATTAAGCAGTCTATAATGTGAAAAGACACCATAAAGTATAGTTTTTATCAGTGAGACAAAGATGCCATGTGTAAAATAAACAGTCTATTATGTGTAAAGACACCATAATGTATAGTGGTTATGGTTGAATCAAAGGTACCAAGTATACAATAAGCAGTCTATAATGTGAAAATGCACCATACTGTATAGTGGTTATAGGTGAATCACAGGTACCACAAGTACAATAAACAGTCTATAATGTAAAAAGACACCATAATGTATAATGGTTTTGGTAAGTCAAAGGTACCACATGTACAATAAGCAGTCTATAATGTGAAAAGACACCATAATGTATAGTGGTTACAGGTGAGGCAATGGTGCCATGTGTTCAATAAGCAGTCTATTATGTGTAAAGACACCATAATGTATCATGGTATGGGTGAATCAAAGGTACCACATGTACAATAAGCAGTCTATACAGCCTATAATGTGAAAAGACACCATAATGTATAGTGGTTATGAGTGAGTCAAAGCTACCATGTCTACAATAAGCAGTTGATAATGTGAAAAGACACAGTAATGTATAATGGTTTTGGGTAAGTCAATGGTACCACGTGTACAATAAGCAGTCCATAATGTCAAAAGGCATGATAATGTATAGTGGTTATGGTTGAATCAAATGTACCATGTGTACAATAAGCAGTCATAATGAGAAAGAACACCGTAATGTATAGTGATTGTGGGTGAGTCAAAGATGCCACATGTACAATAAGAAGTGCATAATGTGAAAAGACACCATAACATATAGTGGTTATGGATGAGTCAAAGGTACCGTGTGTACAATAAGCAGACTATAATGTGAAAAGGTGCCATAATGTATAGTGGTTATGGGTGAATCATAGATACACATGTGTACAATAAGAATTTGATAATGTGAAAAGAAACCATAATGTATAGTGGTTAGGGGTGAGTAAAAGATATCATGTGTACAACAAGAAGTCATAATGAGAAAAGGCACCTTAACATATAGTGTATATGGTTGAGTCAAAGGTATCACGTGTACAGTAAGCATTCATAATGTGAAAAGGCACCATTATGTATAGTGGTTATAGTTGAGCAAACGGTACCATGTGTACAATAAGCAGTATATAATGTGAAAAAGCACCATAATGCATAGTGGTTATGAGAGAGTCAAAGGTACCATGTGTACAATAAGCAGTCTATAATGTGAAAATACACCATAATGTATAGTATTTATGAGTGACTCAAAGGTCCCACTTGTACAATAAGCAGTCTATAATGTGAAAAGACACCATAATGTATAGTGGTTATGGGTGAGTCAAAGGTACCACGTGTACAATAAGCAGTCTATAATGTCAAAAGACACCATAATGTATAGTGGTTATGTGTCAGTCAAAGTTACCATGTGTAAAATAAGCAATCATAATGTGAAAAGACACCACAATGTATAGTGTTTATGGGTGAGTCAAAGGTACCATGTATACAATAAGCAGTCTATAATGTGAAAAGACACCATAATGTATATTGGTTACCGGTCAGTCAAAGGTGCCATGTGAAAAATAAGCAGTTGATTATGTGAAAAGACACCATAATGTATAGTGGTTATAGGTGAATCAAAGGTACCACATGTAGAATAAGCAGTCATAATGTAAAAGAACACCATAATGTATAGTGATTGTGAGTGAGTCAAAGATGCCACATGTACAATAAGCAGTCTATAATGTGAAAAGACACCATAATGTATAGTGGTTATGGGTGAGTCAAAGGTACCACATATATAATATGCAGCCTGTAATGTGAAAAAGTACCATAATATATAGTCTTTATGGGTGAGTCAAAGGTACCACATGCACAATTAGCAGTCTATAATGTCAAAAGACACCATAATGTATAATTGTTAAGGGTACGTAAAGGTACCATGTTTACAATAAGCAGTCTATAAAGTGAAAAAGCACTATAATGTACAGTGGTTATGGGTGAGTCAAAGCTACCATGTGTACAATATGCAGTCTATAATGGGAAAAGGCACGATAATGTATAGTGGTTATGGGTGAATCACAGGTACCACATGTATAATAAACAGTCTATAATGTGAAAAGACATCATAATGTATAATGGTTTTCGGAAAGTCAATGGTACCACGTGTACAATACGCAGGCTATAATGTGAAAAGGGACCAAAATGTATAGTGGTTAAGGGTGAATCAAAGGTAACGAGTGTACAATAAGCAGTCTATAATGTGAAAAGATACCATAATGTATATTGGTCATGGGTCAGTAAAACGTATAACATGTACAATAAGCAGGCTATAATGTGAAAAGGTACGATAATGTATAGTGATTACAGGTGAGTCAAAGATACCATGTGAACAATAAGCAATCTGTAAAGTGAAAAGGCACTATAACGTAAAGTGGTTATGGGTGAGTCAAAGGCATCATGTATAGAATAAGCAGTCATAATGTGAAAAGGCACCATAATGTAGAGTGGTTATGGGTGGTTCTAGCATACTACATGTACAATAAGCAGACTATAATGTGAAAAGGTACCATAATGTATAGTGGTTATGGGTGAGTCAAAGGTACCATGTGTATAATAAGCAGTTTATAAAGTGAAAAGGCATGACAATGTGTAGTGGTTATGGGAGAGTCAAAGATACCATGTGTAAAACAAGAAGTCATAACTAGAAAAGACACCATAATATATAGCGGATATGGTTGAGTCAAAGGTATCACGTGTACAGTAAGTAGCCATAATGTAAAAAGGCACCATAATGTATAGTGGTTATAGTTGAGCCAATGGTACCATGTGTACAATAAGCAGTGTATAATGTGAAAAAGTACCATAATGTATAGTGGTTATGGGATAGTCAAAAGTACCACTTCTACAATAAGCAGTCTATAATGTGAAAAGACACCATAATGTATAATGATTATGGGTGAGGCAAAGGTACCATATGTAAAATAAGCAATCATAATGTGAAAAGACACCACAATATATAATGTTTATGGGTGAGTCAAAGGTGCCATGTATACAATAAGCAGTCTATAATGTGAAAAGACACCATAATGTATAGTGGTTACGGGTCAGTCAAAGGTGCCATGTGTGAAATAATCAGTCTATTATGTGAAAAGACACCATAATGTATAGTGGTTATGGGTGAATTACAGGTACCACATGTACATTAAGCAGTCATAATGTGAAAGAACACCATAATGTATACTGATTATGAGTGAGTCAAAGATGCAACATGTACAATAAGCAATCTATAATGTGAAAAGTCACCATAATGTATAGTGGTTATGGGTGAGTCAAAGGTACCACATGTACAATAAGCAGTCTGCAATGTGAAAACGTACCATAATGTACAGTGGTTATGGGTGAGTCAAAAGTACCACATGTACAATTAGCAGTTTATGATGTCAAAAGACACCATAATGTATATTAGTTAAGGGTGAGTAAAGGTACCATGTTTACAATAAGCAGCCTATAAAGTGAAAAGGCAATATAATGTATAGTGGTTATGGGTGAGCCAAAGCTACCATGTGTACAATATGCAGTCTATAATGTGAAAAGGCACCATAATGTGTAGTGGTTATGGGTGCATCACAGGTACCACATGTACAGTAAACAGTCTATAATGTGAAAATACATCATAATGTATAGTGGTTTTCGGAAAGTCAGTTGTACCACGTGTACAATATGCAGGCTATAATGTGAAAATGCACCAAACTGTTAAGTGGTTATGGGTGAATCAAAGGTACCATGTGTACAATAAGCAGTCTATAATGTGAAAAGACACCATAATGTATTGTGGTTATGGGTGAGTCAAACGTATTACATGTACAATATGCAGGCTATAATGTAAAACGGTACGATAATGTACAGTGGTTATGGGTGAGTCAAAGTTACCATGTGTACAATAAACAGTCTATAATGTGAAAAGACACCATAATGTATAGTGGTTATGGGTGAGTCAAAGGTACCATGTGAACAGTAAGCAGTTTATAATGTGAAAACACACTTTAACGTATACTGGTTATGGGTGAGTCAAAGGCATCATGTATAGAATAAGCAGTCATAATGTGAAAAGGCGCCATAATGTATAGTGGTTATGGGTGAGTCTAACATACTACGTGTACAATAAGCAGGCTATAATGTGAAAAGGTTCCATAATGTATAGTGGTTATGGGTGAGTCAAAGGTACTATAATAAGCAGTATATGATGTGAAAAGAAACCATAATGTATACCGGTTATGGGTGAGTCAAAGGTACAATGTGTACAATAAGCAGTTTATAACGTGAAATGACACCATAATGTATATTGGTTATGGGTGAGTCAAAGGTACCACATATACAATAAACAGTGTGTACAGTCTATAATGTGAAAAGACACCATAATGTATAGTGGTTATGGTTGATTCAAAGGTACCATGTGTACAATAAGTAGTATCTAATGTGAACAGACACTGTAATGTGTAGTGGTTATGGGTGAGTCAAAGGTATCACGTCTACAATAAGCAGTCTATAATGTGAAAAGACTCCATAATGTAAACAGGTTATGGGTGAGTCAAAGGTACCATGTGTACAAAAAGCAGTCCATTATGTAAAAAAACACCATAATGTATAATAGTTATGCGTGAGTCAAAGTTACCATGTATACAATAAGCAGTATTTAATGTGAAAAGAGAACATAATGTATAGTGGTTATGCGTGAGTCAAGGGTACCATGTGTACAATAAGCAGTCTATAATGTGAAAAGACACCATAATGAACAGTTGCTATGGGTGAGTCAAAGGTACCACGTGTACAATAAGTAGTCAATAGTGTGAAAAGCCACCATAATGTATAGTATTTATGAGTGAGTCAAATTTACCATGTCTAGAATAAGCAGCATGTAATGTGAAAAGACACCATAATGTATAGTGGTTATGGGTGAGTCAAAGGTACCACGTGTACAATAAGCAGTCTATAATGTAAAAAAGACACCTTAATGTATAGTGGTTATGGATGAGTCAAAGGTACCATATGTACAATAAGCAATCATAATGTGAAATGACACCACAATGTAGAGTGGTTATGGGTGATCAAAAGGTACCATGTGTACAATAAGCAGTCTATAATGTGAAAAGACACCATAATGTATAGCGCTTACCAGTGAGTCATAGGTGCCATGTGTACAATAACCAGTCTTTTATGTGAAAAGACACCATACTGTATAGTGGTTTAGTGTGAATCAAAGGCACCACATGTACAATAAGCAGTCTATACAGTCTATAATGTGAAAAGACACCATAATGTATAATAGTTGAGGGTGAGTCAAAGGTACCATGTGTACAATAAGCAGTAAATAATGTGAAGCGCCACCATAATGTATAGTATTTATGAGTGAATCAGAGGTACCACATGTGCAATATGTAGTCTGTAATCTGAAAAAACACCATAAGGTATAGTGGTTATAGATGAGTCAAATGTACCACGTGAACAATAAGCAGTCTATAATGTGAAAAGACACCATAATGTATAGTGGTTATGGGTGAGTCAAAGGTACCATGTGTACAATAAGCAGTCTATAAAGTGAAAAGGCACGACAATGTGTAGTGGTTATGGGAGAGTCAAAGATATCATGTGTACAACATGAAGTCATAATGAGAAAATGCACCATAATATATAGTGGATATGGTTGAGTCAAAGGTATCTCATGTACAGTAAGCAGTCATAATGTAAAAAGGCACCATAAAGTATAGTGGTTATAGTTGAGCCAATAGTACCATGTGTACAATAAGCAGTATATAATGTGAAAAAGCACCATAATGTATAGTGGTTATAGGAGAGTCAAAGGTACCACATGTACAATAAGCAGTCTGTAATGTGAAAAGGTACCATAATGTACATTGGTTATGGGTGAGTCAAAGGTACCACATGTACAATTAGCAGTCTATAATGTCAAAAGACACCATAATGTATATTAGTTAAGGGTGAGTAAAGGTATCATGTTTATAATAAGTCTATAAAGTGAAAAGGCACTATAATGTACAGTGGTTATGGGTGAGTCAAAGCTACCATGTGTACAATATGCAGTCTATAATGTGAAAAGGCACCATAATGTCTAGTGGTTATGGGTGAATCACAGGTACCACATGTACAATAAACAGTCTATAATGTGAAAAGACATCATAATGTATAATGGTTTTTGGAAAGTCAGTGGCAACACGTGTACAATATGCAGGCTATAATGTGAAAACGCACCAAATTGTATAGTGGTTATGGGTGAATCAAAGGTACCATGTGTACAATAAGCAGGCTATAATGTGAAAAGGTACCATAATGTATACCGGTTATGGGTGAGTCAAAGGTACAATGTGTACAATAAACAGTTTATAATGTGAAATGACACCATAATGTATATTGCTTATGGGTGAGCCAAAGGTACCACATATACAATAAGCAGTGTATACAGTCTATAATGTGAAATGATACCATAATGTATAGTGGTTATGGGTGATTCAAAGGTACCATGTGTACAATAAGTATTATCTAATGTTAAAAGACACTGTAATGTGTAGTGGTTTTGGGTGAGTCAAAGGTATCACATCTACAATAAGAAGTCTATAATGTGAAAAGACTCCATAATGTAAACAGGTTTTGGGTGAGTAAAAGGTACCATGTGTACAAAAAGCTGTCCATTATTTGAAAACACACCATGATGTATAGTGGTTATGCGTGAGTCAAAGGTACAATGTATACAATAAGCAGTATTTAATGTGAAAAGACAACATAGTGTATAGTGGTTATGCGTGAATCAAGGGTACCATGTGTACAATAAGCAGTCTATAATGTGAAAAGACACCATAATGAACAGTTGCTATGGGTGAGTCAAAGGTACCACATGTACAATAAGTAATCAATAGTCTGAAAAGCCACCATAATGTATAGTGGCTATGGGTGAGTCAAAGGTACCACGTGTACAATAAGCAGTCTATAATGTAAAAAAAGACACCTTAATGTATAGTGGTTATGGGTGAGTCAAAGGTACCATGTGTACAATAACCAGTCTTTTATTTGAAAAGACACCATAATGTATAGTGGTTATGTGTGAGTCAAAGGTACCATATGTACAATAAGCAAATATAATGTGAAATGACACCACAATGTAGAGTACTTATGGATGAGCCAAAGGTACCATGTGTACAATAAGCAGTCTATAATGTGAAAAGGCACCATAATGTATAGTGCTTACTGGTGAGTCATAGGTGCCATGTATACCATAACCAGTCTTTTATGTGAAAAGACACCATAATGTATAGTGGTTATGGGTGAGTCAGAGGTACCATTTGTACAATAAGCAGTAAATAATGTGAAACGCCACCATAATGTATAGTATTTATGAGTGAGTCAAAGGTACCACATGTGCGATACGCAGTCTGTAATCTGAAAAAACACCATAATGTATAGTGGTTATAGATGATTCAAAGGTACCATGTGAACATTAAGCAGTCTATAATATGAAAAGACACCATAATGTATAGTATTTATGAGTGAGTCAAAGGTGCCATCTGTACAATAAGCAGCCTATAATGTGAAAAGACAACCATAATGTATAATGCTTTTTGGGTACGTCAATGGTACCACGAATGCGATATGAAGTCTATAATGTGAAACACCATCATAATGTGTAGTATTTATGAGTGAGTCAAAGGTACCATGTGTAGAATAAGAAGTCTATAATGTGAAAAGACAGCATAATATATAGTGGTTATGGGTGAGTCAAAGGTACCACGTGTACAATAAGCAGTTTTTAATGTGAAAACACACCATAATGTATAGTGGTTATGGGTGAGTAAAAGATTTCATGTGTACATTAAGCAGTCTATATAATGTGAAAAGACACCATAAAATATAGTTGTTATGGGTGAGGCAAAGGTGCCATGTGCAAAATAACCAGCCTATTATGTGTAAAAACACCATAATGTATAGTGGTTATTGTTGAATCAAAGGTACTACATGTACAATAACCAATCATAATATGAAAAGACACCACAATGTACAGTGGTTATGGGTGAGTCAAAGGTACCATGTGTACATTAAGCAGTTTATGATGTGAAAAGACACCATAAGTAATAGTTGTTATGGGTGAGGTAAAGATGCCATTTGTAAACTAAGCAGTCTATTATGTGTAAAGACACCATAATATATAGTGGTTATAGTTGAATCAAAAGTACCACGTGTACAATAAGGAGTCTATAATGTGAAAAGGCACCATACTGTATAGTGGTTATAGGTGAATCACAGGTACCACATGTATAATAAACAGTCTATAATGTGAAAAGACACCATAATGTATAATGGTTTTGGTCTATAATGTGAAAAGACACCATAATCTATAGTGGTTACGGGTGAGGCAAGGGTGCCATGTGTTCAATAAGCAGTCTATTATGTGTATAGACACCATAATATACAGTGGTTATGGGTGAATCAAAGGTACCACATGTACAATAAGGAGTCTATACAGTCTATAATGTGAAAAGACACCATAATGTATAGTGGTTATGGGTGAGTCAAAGCTACCATTAATACAATAAGCAGTCTATAATATGAAAAGGCACCATAATGTATAGTAGTTATGGGTGAATCACAGGTTCCACATGTACAATAAAAAGTCTATAATGTGAAAAGACACAGTAATGCATAATGGTTTTGGGTAAGTCAATGGTACCACATGTACAATAAGCAGTCCATAATGTCAAAAGGCATGATAATGTATAGTGGTTATGGTTGAATCAAAGGTACCAGGTGTGCAATAAGTAGTCAATAATGTAAAAAGCCACCATAATGTATAATATTTTTGAGTGAGTCAAAGGTACCACATCTACAATAAGGAGTATATAAGGTAAAAAGACACCATAATGTATAGTGGTTATGGGTGAGTCAAATGTACCACATGTACAATAAGCAGTCTATAATGTGAAAAGACACCTTAATGTATAGTGGTTATGTGTGGGTCAAATGTACCATATGTACAATAAGCAATCATAATGCGAAAAGACACCACAATGTATAGTGCTTACCGGTGAGTCATAGGTGCCATGTGCACAATAACCAGTCTTTTATGTGAAAAGAAACCATAATGTATAGTGGTTTAGGGTGAATCAAAGGTACCACGTGTACAATAAGCAGTCTATAATGTGAAAAGTCACCATAATGCATCATATTTATGAGTGAGTCTAAGGTGCCATGTGTACAATAAGCAGCATATAATGTGAAAAGACAACCATAATGTATAACGGTTTTGGGTAAGTAAATGGTACCACAAGTACAATATGCAGTCTATAATGTGAAACACCACCATAATGTGTAGTATTTATGAGCGAGACAAAGGTACCATATGCATAATAAGAAGTCTGTAATGTGAAAAGACACCATAATGTATAGTGGTTATGGGTGAGTCAAAGGTACCATGTGTACAATAAGCAGTCTATAATATGAAAAGACACCATAATGTATAATATTTTTGAGTCAGTCAAAGGTAGCACGTGTGCAATAAGCAGCCTTTAATGTGAAAAGACACCATAATGTATAGTGGTTATGGGTGAGTCAAAGGTGCCATGTGTACATTAAGCAGTCTATAATGTGAAAGGACACCATAAGGTATAGTTGTTACGGGTGAGGCAAAGGTGCCATGTGTAAAATAAACAGTCTATTATGTGTAAAGACACCATAATGTATAGCGGTTATGGTTGAATCAAAGGTACCACGTGTACAATAAGCAGTCATAATGTGAAAGAACACCATAATGTATAGTGATTGTGGGTGAGTCAAAGATGCCACATGTACAATTAGAAGTGTATAATGTGAAAATACACCATAACATATAGTAGTTATGGGTGATTCAAAGGTACCATGTGTACAATAAGCAGACTATAATGTGAAAAGGTACCATAATGTATAGTGGTTATGGGTGAGTCATAGGTACACATGTGTACAATAAGATGTTGATAATGTGAAAAGAAACCATAACGTATAGTGGTTATGAGTGACTCAAAGATATCATGTGTACAACAAGAAGTCATAATGAGAAAAGGCACCTTAATATATAGTGTATATGGATGAGTCATAGGTATCACATGTACAGTAAGCATTCATAATGTGAAATGGCACCATAATGTATAGTGGTTATCGGTGAGCCAAAGGTTCCATGTGTACATTAAGCAGTCTATAATGTGAAAAGACACCATAAAGTATAGTTGTTATGGGTGAGACAAAGGTGCCATGTGTAAAATAAGCAGCATATTATGTATAAAGACACCATAATGTATAGTGGTTATTGTTGAATCAAAGGTACCACGTGTACAATAACCAATCATAATATGAAAAGACACCACAATGTATAGTGGTTATGGGTGAGTCAAAGGTACCACGTGTACAATAACCAATCATAATATGAAAAGACACCACAATGTATAGTGGTTATGGGTGAGTCAAAGGTACCATGTGTACATTAAGCAGTCTATAATGTGAAAAGACACCATAAAGTATAGTTGTTATGGGTGAGGCAAAGATGCCATGTGTAAAATAAGCAGTCTATTATGTGTAAAGACACCATAATGTATAGTGGTTATGGTTGAATCAAAGGTGCCACATATACAATAAGCAGTCTATAATGTGAAAAGGCACCATACTGTATAGTGGTTATAGGTGAATCACAGGTACCACATGTACAATAAACCATCTATAATGTGAAATGACACCATAATGTATAATGGTTTTGGTAAGTCAAATGTACCACGTGTACAATAAGCAGTCTATAATGTGAAAAGACACCATAATGTATAGTGGTTACAGGTGAGGCAAGGGTGCCGTGTTTTCAATAAGCAGTCTATTATGTGTACATGCACCATAATGTATAGTGGTTATATGTGAATCAAAGGTACCACATGTACAATAAGGAATTTATACAGTCTATAATGTGAAAAGACACAATAATGTATAATGGTTATGGCTGAGTGCTCAATGCCACCATACATTTATGGAATACCACCCTGGGGACTGTGTTAAAACCGAACAGAAGAGCTCTGAAGTGGTAATGACTTCTCATACCCTGACTGCTATCTTGATGTGTAGACAGGTATCTTGAAGGTCCAAAGGGCACATCCATTCTTATTTTCTCTAAACATGGAAGGAATGTCTGCACCTTAACCATCCAGAATTTTCTTTTTGTCGCAAACCGGTTTAGGCTAGCAAGGTCTAGAATGGGTCTGAGGTCCCCAGTTTTCACAGGAACCAAAAAGAAACAAATACATTTTGGACTCTCTCTAATTTGATGGGGACCTCTTTGATAACTTTTTTCTTCAAGGGGATTGTGACCTCTAGCCTGGTCATCACCCTCTGATGAGGTGGGATGTTAAGGAGGGGAAAATATGGAAAACCTCAAGGGGATATGAGGGGAGTTGTGTAGCCTCTAAATACAATCACCCTGAATCAACCTTTCCTGTGTGATAGCCTGCCATGCAGAAAATATAGGGATATGCAACCCCTGCCTGTCTCCTGAGTGAGAGAGCTGGGAAAATATCCAAGGGTTCTGTACTTGACTTCCTCCAACAAGGTTTTGAAATCCCTTGTTCTGTTGACCACATCTACCTCTTGGGTTGGTGCCCATTCTGGAAACCCTTGCATCAGTCTTGACTTGTGTCAGAATGCTGCTTACATGAGGGCTGTGGCCTTTCATGAACCACAAATTCAATACACTCAATTGATTGTGAGAAAAAAATTATCTGAGGAGTATAACATTTTTTCTGCACCACTACTAGTATTTTAGCTTCTTCTTTGCTCTTTTGCAGCTCTTCCTTTAGCTCTGGACCAAAAAACACAGGTGTCATTGTAAGTTGTATTGGTAGAACACACCTTAAAGTTATCCACAAAGTTGCAGTACCTAAGCCAGTCATGATTGTATATGAAAATGCCAGACTCTGCTACTTGAGCAGCTCTTTCAACTGCATGGTGTAACAGTCACATGGAAAGGATAGAAATATTAGCTGTGGTTGTCTCTTGGGATTTCAACTTTCATCACAGAACTTTCTATGGCATCTTTTACAGTGTTTTAAACATTTGTTCAGACAAGTCATGCTGAAAACAAGTTGCGTGTTACAGATAATTCAGTGCATACAGAAAAAGTACCTGATGCATACAAAAGCTTTCCAATGAGGTCTGTTGCCTAAGACTGTTTGTCAGGTGAGATGAACTCCTGTGCTCTATTCAGAGAGCTCCTTCTTTAATGCAGCTGCCACTAAAACAGAATTAGCTAAGGAAGCCGTGCTCCAATACTCAACTATCCTTAAGAGACAAGAGGATTCTGTCCACTCTCTTTGGAATAAGTGCTACTGTGCTGGATTCTTGCTATGACTTATTTATGTCACGAGAGTCTATGCTGTTTGCAGGAGGGACCACCCAGTAGATAAGTGGGGTGGAACAGAAAGTTCCCTCTATTACCTATTCCTCCAGGGAGACCAAGTCAGCTAGCCCTAGCCATAACCCTCAGTGCTGCATTAATTCCTGAATCTCTCCAAACTTGTAGTCATCAGGGTAGGAAGCCAGGGACACATCATCTTCATCTAAATCAGTATTTGGGGTGGATGAGATGTCTCCCTGTATATGTCTCCTTCCTGGGAACATTCAGAGAGGTATTATTTGAGTGGGAAGAGGAATATAGACTGTAAATTACCATTACTATCTCTGTGGCAGCTTTCTGCTTCTCTGCCCCCTTGGAAGAAAATAAGGGGAGCAAGACCTCAGATTCATGGATGTCCTGGAGTGGAATCAAAATCAATGTAAAATCCCTGGGAAGTTTTACCAACATTTGAGGTTGCTTCTGGAACATTTCGAATGTCTTGCTGACTGACATCAAGAATCATGGCATCAAAGGAACATTAAGACCATATGACACTGGGGTGGAAGAGACCAATAACTCAGCCCAACCAGGTCTCCAGCAAAGATTGATGTCAGCACTGAGGACTGCTTTGGTGATGAGGACGTAAATGATGATGTTTGTCATCACTGACAACAGCCATGAGGTTACTTGGGTGAAGACGGCACTGACCCCTCTGTATCAAGGGTCTCAGTCCTAGTGGCCTTCAGAACCATGGAGTTTGCCACCAAGGTCACTGGTACAGAAGAAAGTGATGGCATCAAATAAAGAGTTGATATCAGTGCAGCAGCGGGAGTCTATAGAAAAATAATTTGCTCACAAGAACTAGGCACTGAAACAGGACCCATGAAGGAGCAATAGACCCTTTCACATGTCCCTACAAACTGAGTGGGAAGAGAGGATGTCTGTCTCAATGCAATGCATTTTAATGAGGGACTGCCATCACTTTCTTCAAGTCCACATTCAGAGCAGTAGAGGATCTGTTGAGAGACCTGGAGAAATGGGCAGAAGGACAGGAGAAAGATGTGAACTCCAAACAGCTAAGTTTCTTACCAGATGAAAAACTGCTTAATCTTTCCTTAGGTGGGGGTGCCTTGCACCATAGTAACCTCAAGCTGCTAGACACTGCCACCAAATCTTGATCAGAACTGACTACTGGCACAGTGTTGCCATCAATAGGCAAAACATCCAAATGTAATTTGGAAGTAAAAGGGAAGATCTACCAGTGCCCCTAACAGCCTCACTTTCCTCAAATTTCCCTTAGATCTTGTAAAAGAATCACTAAATAAATCCCTTAATAACATGCTTATTTCCCTTCTCCAACAAAGTTTCAGACACAGAACGTCCAAAAATGTGAAAAGGAGAATCTAAATGTTCCACCCCCACTGACACACTATGCATACAATGCATGAGCCCTAATTGTATTCCCAATTAAAAACATCTTGAAACATATGGCCTTACTTTCAGTCAAGGCAACTCCCCTAAAAAATCAAAAATATTTTCATAGCCAACTGAACAGAAAAAAAAGCTCTACATCTATCAGAACAGCAGATAGCTACTAAATTAACAGAAAGCAATTGGAATGTAGAGCCTACACAAAATGGTGACATAAGCAGAAACATGGAAGACTGAAAACTTGCTCATCTATTAGCAGGCCAATGGTCCAATCCTTACATAAAAGGAAAGATCTTATTGGAATTATTCCATCAACTAGGACTAGGAGCATTATTTGATGCAAATGGTAGACATGGCAAATGAGATCTAGGAGTAATGGGAAGACATTCGAACCTGGAAGAGTTCAAAATAGTGTACATAGTAGTTAATTTCCCAATTAGTCCTTCCTCATTTGACTTCCTTCTTCAGAAACCTCTTACATAGCCTCTATAATAAAATACTTTTCTCCCATCTCTCTTCTCTCATTTTAACTGTATGTACTCTCACCATTGCAAATCTCACTTCTATTACATATTTTAGCTTATGCAATCTTATGCTTAGTAGTTAACATTGTCTGGAATTGTATTTTCTCAATCACAACATTTTTAGAGTCTTATATAGTGCTTTGTTCTCAATGTACTTCATGCAACTTGTGCAGAAATTTGTGTCTTCTTAATATCCTATATTTTTCACTGTACATAGTTAATTATTCTGATAATCTATTTTTGACAGTCTGTGAATTTTTCTTGTACATGGGCCTCCTCTCCAAAGGAACTTATATCCAGTCAGACTTTCTTAGTAAACAAATGTAAAATAAAATAAACATGTCACGTGACTGTTACCTGCAGTTACCATTCCTACCGCTGTAGAGGGCAGACTAGAGCATATAAAAATGAGAAAAGTTTCTTAAACTTGGAAGAGTAGCAGAAGTTAATAAGAAACAGCAATACCAGGAATACTACTCACAGCTGAAGATGCTCTCACCAAACAAAGAAAACGTTAAATGTATAAATGTAAGAGCAATCACCACGAAGGTATCACCAAAACACAAACGGCAGCTTGTTCCAGATAAAATCCAATGGCAGTCGTTTAAAGTTGTAGCAAAAATGTTTATTCAAAAACAGAAAATGAGCGCTTTCGCATAGCCAGGCTATGCTTCATCAGATATATTAGTTCAAAATAAAATGTCAGGTACATATATACAGCCTTTTGGCGGGCTCATTAGGTACACATACTGCAACTAATCAACTAGGCAATTAATAGTCATGGAGACCAAAACAAATTAGAGAACGTCAAGTAAAACTATTCATGAAAACTATGCAAAAAATCCTAAAATCATAGATCGTTCCAGCAATCTTATCAAACACAACACTGATGATCTATATATTAACGCCAAAAAACCATGGACCATCAAACTTCCATCGGAATTGTTAGTAATATGGCAACATTCATTCTTATGAATAATGCAGTGATTACATTGTCAACCATAACAAAATACTACTCACGGGCATAGATTCAATACTAGGTAGTTGTTCCGTGGATCACCCTGAAGTGTCCCTAACAGAATCATGTTCGCCAACAACATGATGATACAACAAGAAATTGTATCATTAAAATCCTTACTGGATTTAGAGCCTTAAGCGTAACTATACTTTAGTTTTACACTATATGAAAGACGGGCAGACTCACGTATCTGCATGGAAGATCACGTGCTTTTACGTGCCTATAGGGCATCTTAAGAAAAGTAAAGCGATCTTCTTGGTCCTAATGCCTTAAGCTTACAGTGCATAGCAGACGTTTAATCATCAATCGATGTTACTTCAAACTACACATATTCAATAAAAAGGCGTTAGTTCATAAATCATATTTAACTAAACACCCTATCATCCCTAAATATTTAAAAGATCATAAAATTAAATAGCAATGCTAGTACAAAGTAATGAAGAATATAAAGGGTATGAAAAATAAAAAATAAAAAATAAAACAACCTACGTAACATGAAAAATGTAGAACGATAATAACCAACTCTGAAGTATGAGCCAGTAAATTAAAAAAAAACATTTCTACACACCAAATGTAACATCTGCTCAAATGGATGTATTGAAAAGCCAAGCATGTAGTCTGATATTGAAAATGCATTCAGCAAAGCTAGCCAAACGACTATACGAATTGCACATACTATATAGAAAATCAGAAAGTATGCTTCAAAACTCAAACCATCCTGATGCACTCTGAATGACATGTGATAAAAAATATATATATGAACCAACGTATATAGAGAATGGTTCCATAAATAAAAAATCAGGGTGTTGGATCATGAGACTAGAAAACACCTGAACACCCATTATGGATGAAGGGCAATACTCATGCTGTAATACTAGCTATGATCAACAATTGTAGAGTATGTAGTATGAATTAATTACACCAGTGAAAATGCCAGATATGTCTAAAGGACCCCTCAGAACGTGGCTGAGAAGTATAGCAATACCATATGGACATGTGGAAGATAAAACCATCATAGTTCGATAGCACTATGTATGTAAAACCATATGGAAAACACTTACTCAGAGTATAACCCGGTGTTTCCTTATATGATTCTACCTGCGTTCAACTAGTGCTGGTTTTAAGGGTATAGAACTGTTCAGGCCCGGTGGAAGGTGCGCTGCTAATTTTAATATCCAATGTAGCTCAGCTTTGGCCAACATGTGCTCAGTATTGCCTCCCCTTAGTGTAGGTGTAATGACCTGTAGGACCCTAAAAGTAAAAAAGTGGGAATGATTATCCTGCACGTGTCTAGCTAACGCATTGGTTTCCTCTTGTCTCCGAATTTCGTAAAGGTGGTCATAAATGCGATCACGCAATCTTCTTTTGGTTAAACCTATGTAGAAGGCTAAACAAGAGGAGCAGGTAGCCAAATAAATCACATTCCTAGTATTGCAATCCGCATAAAATTTAGGTTTGAATATTATGTCCATATTGGGATGCTTATACTCCTGCGTTTTGCTTAGGCTATTACACCTAGGGCAATGTAGGCATGGATGAGTCCCTTTAATTACTACATCACCCAAGAGTAAACCAGTAGGTTTACCTATATTAGTAATATGCTGATCGTTGCAAAGTTGTTTCTTAAGGTTATCACTGGTTTTATAACAGAACCTGGGGATGGGACCTACTATACCTTTAATTTGCTTATTCACGGTGAATAAGAAGTTAATAAGAACCTGAACAGTTTTAAATGTGCGTGCCCAGAAAGAGAGATGCCATTTGGAGAGGAGTGCAATATTTACATTTCTGCACATACCTCTCTGGTGAAAAATGTACTGTAAAAAAAACAGCCCTTGAAAAATGTATTTATCATTTAGCTAAGTAATGCAGCATCTTATTACTACAACATTAAAACAAAGACAACATACAACATAATCCTATTGATTTATGGACATGACTACTTAATAGCATGCAACTACACACTATGCAGAAGTAGTGTAACCACAATTTATGCCTAGAAAGTGAACACTGTATACTACTTTGGAGGTAAAATGGGAGGAGCACAAGTTGTAGGCAGCAATTCACTTCACTACTTTAAGGTAAACTTTCTTAGGTTCAGGTTAGACTTTTAGGGTTAGGGTTGAGGTTTAAGGGTTAGTACATTTAAATGGCATTTATCACTTACAGTGGGCATGCTTATGTCATGCTCATATTCCAGAAACTAAGATACATAAATGAGTTATGTCTTCATGCTATAGGTAACCAGTGCCCAAATGCAGTATGCTGGACCACTACAAGTAACCAAAGTCAGCAGTTATTAACTTTGTATTGTATTTTCAATATTAAAAAATACATTACTTCTCAGAAATACCATGTATCAAAGTAAGGTGATGTGAACAAAACCAGGTGATAAATACTCATACATGCAGGTTTAATGGGATTACATATCTTACTTCCTTTCAGACTATAGTTATATATAAATATCATAAATACTATAATATATGTATATTGCCTCTATTTATAATATATTTTTCTTTTTGTATATTTCATATAGGTACATTTTTAGAGATTTTATGATATACATATTTTATATTTTCACATCTCAATACCTTTTAAATGGAATAAACATATTTATTTATATATTCTAGCCTCCAGTTTAGCTAAACATGCACATTTCTTTCTATTGTTTTGCCAAAATAGATAGAAGTGCTAAGCCAACTTTGACAGTCTCATTTATTCTAGTCTCAGATATAGGGCTATATCTAGGCTGCTATAGATATAGTTTTAAAAAGTATCTTTTTTGCACATTGACATTTGTACCCTTTTTATGTATATGGGCATTTTTAGACACATATATAAATGTTTCTGTACTTTTTCATGTTTTTTATATTATTTCATTTCACTTCATTATGTATAGAATTTATCTAAGTGCCTAAGGATTTTATGCAATGTGGAAAGAAAGATTTTTATGCTCGTTTTTAATTTGTTTGTTTGTATGTTGAAACAGCTTTTACAATTCTTCAGAAACTGCACTGACACTTTAATAGACATAACAGCTTTTTGCAATCAATTCTGAAATTGTTAAGTGGATAATTGAAGCAATCTATTATCTATCTGTGCTATATAAGGAACTAGTCCTGATACAATTAAATAGATCTGAAGAAGCGTACAGTCCGTACGTGAAAGCATTCATCTCTTTCCTTGTTTTGTACCTAAATAAAGAAGTTTTTGCTGCATTATCGTGGTGGTCTTCATACTGGTGTTCTTCTACGATATCTTACTTCCTGGAATGAGAATGCAAGGTACACCTGTGCTCTGTCATAACCAGGGCAACCTAAATATACTAATCTTACAGTTCCTCCCTAACACTAAACTCCATCTCTTGCCCTAATCCTAGAACTCCTTCTCTGAACCTTCCCCTGCCGAACTCTAGAACTCCCTAACTCGAATCGTAAAACTGCATCCATTACCCTAAAAGTCTACCCTGAACACAAGAATATTTACCTCAAAATACACTTCAGTGAATCGCATACCTATACTACGTGTACCTCCAATTTTACTTGTTTGTTTTCTTGGCTTAACTCTTTGTTAACTGACTATTGCACATCCTCTACTTGCATGCTATACATAATCAGAGCCTTTCTTGTGTACATCCCCTCTGTGAATGGATATTGTACTTCCCAAAACATATTGTTATTGCCTTTGGATGAAAATAAGCATATCATTCAACAAATCACACCACACATATGCTTGGAAGAAATGGCTGCAGCCATGTATTTATTATGCCAGTCAGATCGAATTATGTATCAAATCAGTGCTAGATCAGAAGTCAATGCCATCAGACCAATTAATGCCAATGAAGAATATTCAGATGTCTGCAAAGGGCAGAACTTGGAAGTAAGTCATATCAACCAAGCAATAACATACCATCACAGTCCCTGTAAATGCTCAACCAACACTAATGGCTGAAGGGATCTACAACCAAACACTGACAGTCTCATCACCATTCAGCCAGATACCAGTGGCTGAAGGGGATCTGCCACTTGCAGGACCCCAGGCTATGGTCCCCAGCCTGATTGCTACACCATGAAGCAGTCCACCCAGAGAAAAAACAAGCTGTCCAAGCCTGCACACCTCCCCAGACCAAGCACACTCCTTTGCAATTTTAGTTTTCCAAGTCTGCCCTTCATAGATGTGACACCTTCCTACCACTTGCTAAGGAAGGCAAAAACCTGAAAACCCAGTGACAAAAAAACAGGAAATTCCTTCCCAACCCCTTGTGCAATCATCCTTGTGGGTCAGCAAGTACCTACTGATTCTCTTTTCACACTGCTGTACTGGTATTACTAAACTCTAACGCTCAGGTGATTCACTTTGTAGCTTGACCCTAGTTAGAAGTGCTTTTGTACAATAGTTTGTGAATGTAATGATTGCTTTATTATCTGACAACTATTTGCTCAACAGTCAAGCTATATTTGAATAGTGTAGTACAGAGGAATGCCCACAAATAGAAGCAATATTGAATGTTTTACCAACAGTAGGCTGTCCTTATCATAAACTCTGCTTGCAGTCACTAAGTTTTGTCTACATTTAAATGCTCCATGTGTTTGATCTAGCTAATGTAACCCAATTGTAAAAGCTATTAATAACTGCATACATTGTTAGTAATTTTCTGTTTTTTTTTCATTCTCTTCTTAAGCTTGTCCCTCAAAATCAAATGCTTGCAACTCATACTCTGTCTTCTTTTTTCAACCCCCCAATCAACCTGAACAAGCATTCCATCCCTCCATTTCAGGCTGGACACTGAAAGTTATTTTAAACTCCTCAGAGTCATCCACTACTAAACAAGTTTTATTTGGGGACCACAAATCAGCGTATACATACACTGAAAAGCAAATGTAGGTGAAATTATCGCAAAGGTCCCTGATATAGTTTTAAATCATTCTGGGCTTAATAGGAAAAAGTAGTGCTGTAGTGGCATGCACCTTTGTGGGGGCAGTTAGGTAATTAAAATCCTATTCACTCTGTTCTTCTGTCCTAAAGTAGAAGCCTGCCAAAAGGAGCTATACTGCTTTGCATATAGAGTAACAGCAATTGAAACCTACAAAACAGTGTGATACTGCTTTACTTATTAAAAAAAAGTTTAAAAGCAATAGAAGCTCTCCAAATGTTGCTATACTGCTTATTGACCCATATTACAAAGTGTTATAGCCTTCCAAATGTATACATATACAGCTTTTTCTCCCTTATTTACTGAAGTAAAACCAAGTTGGCTAACTGATAAGAATAAGGAATACACCTTAGAGCAACTGATTATAAACAATTACCTGTTTATTGATTTTTTTTAACATTTGTGATGGTGTAGCCAGGCCCACTATGTTCAGGCTCACACCATTCCCCTACCCTACCCCCAAATCTCACCCACCTCCACTGCACCTACATTTATTTTAACCATGCCATGCCTACCATACCCAAGTATCAAATCACTACCGCCAAACCTCAACACAATCAACAAATCATCCCCCACCATCCCCCACCCCATAGTAGTTACTTTTAAGGAAACACACTTCTCTCAGTCCAGTGAGACAATAAGAAATCACTAGGTATACCTCTACGTGATATATACCCTCCATACAACAATGTTACTCTTACACATTTCCATCCTCAGCTTACTCATTACAGTCCTCCATCTCACTTATCACAATTACATAATCACAAACATGCAGTCTCCCACCTACCCCTTCCCCACCCCACCTATTTCTTATACTAACATTTCCATAGCACTACACCTCTTTAATAGCTCTAGGATGGAACTGTTCACATATAGAGACATACAGGCATTAGCTTCCCCATATCAAGTCTGTAAATATACTAGACTATCTCCTAAACGCTTACACCCATTCCTACTCAGAAAACTACAACTTAAACTAAGTGGTGACATCCACCTGAACCCAGCCCTAATCCAACACAAGTACCTCATACACCATAGGTTCATAGGTTGGTACTAGGCTATCTGCCCTAGGACCTATGCAAGCCTAGTGATAACAATTCCCTGGATATTTCTTACCACAATATTTACTTCTCTGGACCCCTGTCTAGCAGGGCAACTGACATGATCCCCGGGGTGAATTTCCTATCTCCCACCCAATCATCAAGGTTCCTTTTGAAGAAGGCCAATGAGACGCTCTGCTTGACATGTATGGGCAGTCTATTCCAGAGTATGGGGAGTCTCTGGGTCAGCAACCTATTCCTCCAGCATGTTTTGTTCATTGTGATGACAAGGTTTAGATCCCTGGAGCGTGTGGCTCTGAGGGATTGGGATTTCTTTAAGTGGAGCATGTCCAACAGCTCAGGGTTTTACATGGCCTTGTATGTTAAGCAGAGATCCCTCTGAGTAGATGGTATGCCACAGAGTATAGCTGGAGTTTTATTAGACGGTCAGCATATGGCATCTGCTTTAGGCCTGTGTTTCTTTTAGTGAGGTGTTTCTGTGGCCTTTCCAGCTGTTGCAGATGTCTTGTGAGGTACATACCAAACAGGGCATTATACTCTATAATGGGTCTAATGAGGGATGAGTACAGTGGGACAATGACCTCCTTTTTTCTGGATGAAAAGCCCTTAGTGATGAGGTGTGCCACATAGAAGGATTTCCTGACTGTTGTGGTGATGTGGTTATCGAAAGTGAGACCACTGTCCACCTGTGTCCCTAAGTCTCTCATCATACTTTCGATGTTTAGTGTCCTGCCACCTATGTGGTAATTCATGGGTACATGTTTTTTTCCAAAGGGGATAACTATACATTTCTTGGCATTAATCTTGAGCCCATGGCTCTGGCACCAGGCATCTGTTTCTGTAAGGCCCTTTTGTAGAATATCCACATAATTTGGGGATTCAATAATGGCTCCCAGTTTGCAGTCATCTGCGAACTTTGTTAGCCAGAGTCCCTTAGTGTTGGCCTGTACTTCAGAGAAGTAGATGCCAAACAAGAGAGGTCCCAGGACTGAACCCCGAGATACTCCACTTGTCTGGAGCTGGATTTGGAGTCGGCTACTTTTACAGTCTGGGTTCTGTTAGTAAGCCAGTTGGCAACCCATCGAGTGACGTAGGAATTTATGCCCAGCTTATTAAGTTTATCTATGATTCCAGAGTGGGGGATGGTGTCAAAGGCCTTGGCGAGGTTCAGATAGGCTGTGTGGACTGCCTTACCCTCATCCACAGCTCTGGAGACTGATTTGAAGAGGTCAATCAGATTCAGGAGTCAAGATCGGCCCTTCACAAACCGAAACTGGGTGGGGTCCAATGTTTGAAGGTTGCCAATATCTTTGTTTATAAGTTCCATGATAATGCGTTCCATGCCCTTGCAGATCAGGCTTGTCAGACTGATGGGACGGTAGTTCCCAGGATCCAAGGCGGATCCTCCCTTGTGGAGCGGTATAACTGTAGCTGTGCGCCACTCAGTGGGCACGAAGCCTGAGGTGAGGCTATGATTAAACATGACACTTAGGTGAGGTGCCAGTTCATTTTGTAGTTCATGTAGTACACAGCCTGGGATATCATCTGGTCCTATGGATGCTGTATTCTTAGCTTTGGAGAGTGCAGTTTCTACCTCTGTGGCCTTGATTATTGGAATTTGGCAATCTTTTGGTATTGAGATGGGCCCTTTAGGGGATGAGAGGGGGGTGAAGTTGGCACTAAATCGATCTGCCAGGATATTGGCAATATCCTTGGAATCAGTATATTTAATGCCATTCTGTTGTAGCTCAGAGCAGATCTGAGCATTGCCATTTAGATTCTTGACATAACTATAGAATGCCTTGTGGTTGTCTTTGTAATCTTTGGCAATTTTATTTTCGTAACTAGCTTTTGAGGATTTTATGAGGGATCTCAGCTTCTTACTGAGGCTGGTGAGGGAGTTTTTTTCATCCTGGGATTTTTCTCTTTTCTGCAACAGTTTCTTCCTTCCGTTGTATAGTTTGTTTATAGCAGGGGACTACCAGATTGGCTTCCTTTTTTTGGAGAAGAGCATCTTGGTTCTATTTAGGATGGCACGATTCATGCATGAGTGGATGTGCTCATACAGTGCCTTAGTGTAGGATTTTGCAGTTAAACTTCCAGATCCCGTCTGCGTGGGTGTTGTGAAGTTTGTCACTTCTGACTTGAGTAGCAAGTTGGCTTTGGAGAAGTTTTTTTTAAGGAGGTTTCCTTACTGGGGGGGGTGGGATGTGGATGTCAAGAGTGATTTGCTTATGGTCAGACATGACCTATGAGGGGGGGTGACCACTGGTGTGGAGCATCTATCTCCCATGTTGGTAATGACCAGGTCTAGGATATTGGAGCCCCTGATGGGACAATGGATTAGTTGATCCAGGGCGATGGAATTTATGAATTCCAAGAACCGTTGGGAAAAGGAGTTGGTACCCGAGTAGTTTTCCCAATTAATGGCAGGGTAGTTGAAATCACCCAGTATTAGGGTGTTTGGTTGTATCTTAATATTTTCCAGTATGTTTAGAAAGTTGTAGTGAGAATCTTGGGGCATGGTGGGGGATCTGTAGCAAGCTACAATTTGGATTGCAGTCTTACCTAGTGTTAGTTACACCTGGAGAATTTCAGATGCATTGTGTTGGGTAACTAGCCTGGAGGTGTGAATATCTTTGGTGAATATGGACACTCCTCCACCTTTAGTGTTTCGGTCTTGATTTTGTGGCCGAAATGTATGGTAAGAATTGTAGCCTGGTATTGCAGGGGTGCTCTCTGGAGCCTTGAACCAGGTCTCAGTTACTGCACAGGTATCAATGTTCTCCATTTTTAGGAGTGCCTCGAGAGAGTGCATTTTGAGGTTTAGACTTCTAGCAATGAGTAGCATTACCTTCAGATTTTGCATGCTTGTATCTGTTATAGTGGTGGTTTTATCCTTTGAACCTTGCCTAAAAAAGGCACTATAGGGGTGGCAAGAGCTTTAGCCAGTAACCTGAATCCCAGGGGTGACAGGTGCAGACCATCTCTGGCAAAGCATTGTGGTTTGTCGATCATGTCTTCCCAGGCAGACAAATAGTGGATCCCCTTTGAATGACACCAGAAGCTTAGTCAATTGTTGAAGTCAATCATTTTGTCCTTATACTGTGGTATCATTCTGGGCGAAGGCAGGATGCTACTCAGGGCTAGGGTCATACTTGCCTGGGTCACATGATCCAAGAGCTCTTCCATGTCTCTTTTCATGTAGTCCAGGGAGGTACGTCTCAAGTCATTCACTCCAGCATGGACAATGAAAGAGTCGTATTTGTACTTGTTGTGGAGTGACTTGAGCGCATGTGTTATGTGACGGATCCTGGCACCCGACAGGCAGCTGACTGTAATTTTCTCCTTGTTCAGCCTGGGGAGTGGGACATCAGTGTGCCTGACTATAGAGTCACCTATGACTAAAGTGTTGGGTACATTGTCTTGCTTTAGGGGCTGTTGTTGGGTGGCACACTGGTGTTGTGAGCTATATGTCACTTTGGTTGTGACTGGTGTTTGTTAGTGTTTCGGCTTCGGAGGTCCTTGTTGCTTGGGCAGGTTAATGTTAAGGCAAAGCATTGTGGTTTGTCGATCATGTCTTCCCAGGCAGACAAATAGTGGATCCCCTTTGAATGAATGGGTTTAGTGTTGCTATGTGTGGGTGTTGATGGTGTGGGTTTTGAAGGGCTATGAGTTGCTTGAGGTGTAATGCAGGTGTTAACCTTCTCCTCTTGACTGTCTAGCACAATCTTGGCCGGAGAGAGTTTTGCTTCCAGTTTGGCTATGTAAGTGCATCTCTCGCAGGTTGTAGTGTTGGGTGGTAGCAGGAGAGGATTGTCTGTGTACATGAAGCAGTTGCCGCATTGCCCCAGTATGCCCAGATTCACCAGGTGGACAGGAGAAATCACTGGAAGCTGACCCTTGGACATGCCTGTTTAGGTGCTTTTTTGTAAAGTTTAAGAGCTGTTTTCCCTTACCTTTGCAAGGTACTTTGCAATTATAGGCTGTTTAGTGCCTATGATTAATTTCTCCTTATTGACAAGGAGAGCTGAGTGCTTGCATCAGTTTCAGGCTTCCTAGTGCTTTCCAGCAGGTTCTAGAGCAAGTGCTAGTCACAAGGGTTCAGATTTTAGTGCTACTACTGAGAAACCAGCTAGTTCTAAGGGAAAATTTGAAGAACAGACTTTCTGGCACCTGGAATACTTTAACTGTAGCCTCGCAGTGCTGCACGATGTGAAAAGTGTGCAAACACATGCGTTTTTAAGCCAGAAAGTTGAAAGGGATAGAAATCAGCCCAAAAAGGCTAATAAAATCACAATTTACAACACTCCTCACTCCCAGACCATCACTAATATACCACAAAATGGTTCCAACATTCTACTTATCAATAAGAGTCTGAGGAGCCTCTTAAATAAAATACATGATTTTCATACTTCCTTTTCCCTCTACACCCCTGACATAACAGTTTTAACAGAAACTTGGCTAAAACCCCACATAGATGACAATGAAATTCTACCCCAGGCTACAATATTCACAGACTAGACAGAATGAATAAATGTGGATGAGGTAAGCTATAATATATAAAAGTACACTCAAACCTGAACGCTTACAATTAAACTCTCAAGGTCTCAAAAATACTGAAATACTAACGTCCCATCTTGAAGTTTACCCAAAACATACATTATCATAATATCAGTCTATATCCCTCCCGGTAACAACCCATCCATAATTGAGAACCTTCTTTACTGGCCATCCTCCACATTTAACCAGGAAACCATAATAATGGGGAATTTCAATATGGACTGGTATACTTGTACTTCAGATAACTCCTCTAATTTCATAAATCTGTATGGTTTCACCCAAATGATACAATCATCAACTAGGACAGATAAACACAGTAACAGGCAGTCAATTCTTGACTGGACCTTAACCAATAAGCCCTCACTAGTCTATCAGTCAGGATGTTTCCCAGACAGCCTAAGTGATCATCTACCCACTTATCTATTTAGGCATCATCCCAGCCTCCACAAAAAAAAAATAATCTACAAACAAGTCTGCAACAACAAAAAAATTCTCATTCACTACTTTTAAGTCACTCCTTCAACACTGTGACTGCTCCTCATTATCACATCTCCAGCTAGACTCCACTGCTAAACAACAAATTAATTAACATTCTAAAGAGTCTACCTCCCCTTAGAAAGGTCCAAGTCAAATCTAACTATGCTCCATGGTTGAATAAAGAAACTAAACTGTTACCCAAGCAAAGAGACAAAGTCTGGTCCCAATATAAGGGTAACAAAAGCCAAACCTCCTTTGACAACTACTGGCAACTAAGAAACAAATATAAAATAGATCAAGAATGACAAAAAATATATACTATACTAGAATTCAACAAAAAACATCAAAATAATGTCCCAAAATTTTGGGGTGCTATTAAACTCCTACAACCTGGACATTCCCCAACTCCAACCCCTACTACAAAGAATACTAAATATAGCTTAGTTACCTAGTTCATCTTCTACTTTACTAACTCCATACTATCTCTAGTGAATAATAACAACCCTCCCTAGCTAAGCCAACCATAATAGACGTGTCATTCATCTCACTTGTCTTGTCAGGATGGAGTAAACAAACCAGTGTGGGTTATGTTTAAACCGCTTTATTATGTACAAACACATCAGGAAACAAGGTAAATAACTTTAACTAAAACAGACTTACAAACAGACTGACTATTTCTCATTCATGTTCACTCTCTGACTGCACTCTTAAAATGGCACTGAAGTTAGCACATCTGTTATTTATATGCACGTTCAGTCCTTAGAAATACTTCTTAAAGGTACCACACACACACACATATATATATATATATATATATATATACACATATATATTTATATGTATATATATATATATATATGTATTCTACATCCTCAATCTTTGAGAAATAAGTTATGCATCATTTACGACATTGATTGGCATGCAATAAATACAAGTTAATATTCTGACATGCAATTATGCAAAACTAGACACATATAGACAATCACATCCAAGTTGCTGTGTACTTCACATTCGGGTTAGAGATGTGACCATAATGTGATATAAAATCTGGAATAAGTGTTAGCAACTAGAACTGTCTCTGCTGAATGTTCAGTTTTAGGAATATCAGGAACATCATAAGGAACAGAAACTGGAGTCAAGACATGTTCTGCAACAGGAACATCGTCTAGGTTGCTCTGAGATTTAGAGTCTGTATCACAGGAAGAATGCTGTGATAATGGTTCTGATACAGGAAGAAAATGTCTGTGATTTTTCCTGTACTCCACACCCTCAGATTTCACAACATAGGATCTTGACTCAGCACATATACCTGTCACTTGACCAATCTGGTCGAAACCTTTTACCATTTGTATCCTCACTGTCTCTCCTTTTTTCAAGGAACACAGAGATCTGCTCATCTTATCATAATTGGACTTCTGAAAAGAAAGTTTTATGAGTAGTCGGGCTTTGATTGCTCTGTTGTTCTTAGCTTTAGGCCTCAACAAACTAAAAGTGATGGGTAGTGCTGTTTTGGTTTGCCTAGAAAGAAGTCTTTAAGCAGGTGAACCAAGTATATTGTCATGAGGTATGTTTCTCAGATTGACTAAGTTAAAAAAGACATCAGTATTGTCACTCTTTGACTTCTCTACTAATTACTTTGCACTCTGTACTGCTAGACCATTTGACTGTGGATATTCAAGTCTACAAGTAACATGTAAAAAGTCCCATTCTCTTGCAAATCTCTGGAACAATTGACTAGTAAATTGCATATCATTGTCAAATATCAGCTTATGCAGACTTTCATGTACTGAGAAATGATGCTTCAGCTTGGTAACTACTGAAGTAGACGTTAGGTTGGGTAACAAATCAAACTCAAATCAGTTTGAAGAATCTACCAACACTAAGTAATTCTGATTGTTCCACTCAAGTATGTCAGTGGCAACTGTTGACCAAGGAAGTTCAGGAACCTGACTTAGCTGAAGTGGCTGTTTCTGCAAATGTGGTCTAGCACTATTGCATACTGAACAAGTAGAAAGTAGTCTGTCAATGTCTTTTGCTAGGGAAGGCCAAAAAATAGTCCTCTAGCCCTTCTTTTATTTGATTCAGACCCTGGATGACCATGATGGAAAATTTGGATATATTCATGTTGTAAGGATGCACGAACAACAACTTTAGGACCTTAAAAAATAATGTCATCTTCCATCAACAACTCATCTCTGTAAGGAAAATATGATTGTACGTCAGGCAGAACACTAGATTACTTTGACAGCCATCCTACCGTAAAGGCTGAGCTTTTGCAAAACAGGATCAGTCTTTGTATGATCTCTCAGCTGAAGTCTTGTGGTGGAAAAATTATACACTTCCATAACATCAAAGTCAAAATTTTTGGCATCAAACTGTTCCTTTGTATTTCTGGGCACTCTTGATAAGATATCAGCCAGATAAAGAAGTCTGCCTTTTGTATAGACCATGTTGAAGTTGTACTTTTGTAATTTAATCATCACGCTTTGCAATCTATTGGAGCAGGATGCATAGGCTTCTTTAAGATAGTAACTAGAGGTTAATGGTCAGTTTCAATCTGGATATCTCGACCATAAATATAATCATGAAACTTGGTACATGCAAACACAACTGCCAAAAGTTCCTTCTCAATCTGAACATATTGCATTTCAGTTTGGGGTAAAAGTTCTGGATGCATATGCTACTGGGCTACCCTCTTGAAGAAGAACTGCGCCTAGACCAGACTTTGAACCATCACAGGAAAGAGTAACTAGTCTACTGACATCATAGTACCTTAGTGTAGGTGGCTTGGCAATTTTCTGCTTAAGATCATCAAATGCTCTCTGGTGCTGTTCTAGCCATGACCATACAACATTCTTGCATGTTAGCTCTTAAAGACACATCTGGTGTGAACTTGCCCAAATAGTTAAGAATACCAAGAAAATGCTGTAGAGCTTGAACATTATCTGGAGCAGGCATCTCAAGAATAGCCATTTGCTTATATTGGTTTGGTCGTAATCCAGTACTAGTACACAAATGACCTACATATGTGACTTCTGGTAGTCTGAATTTGGACTTTAAAGTATTGAGCTTTAAATTCACTTCACGTGCTCATCCAAAACTTTCATGAGGTTTCTGTCATGCTCTATTACACCACTGCCTCCAATCAATAAATCATCTACTATTATGGCACAGGGATAACCTGAAAAGATCTGTTCCATTGCACGTTGGAAGGTTTGCAGAATTTCACTTGCAGAATTTATTCCAAATGGCATCCTGAGAAATCTATATCTTTCAAATGGGGTACTGAATGTAGTCAGTAGTGAAGATTTGCAATCAAGCATTACTTGCCAAAATGAACTCTTTGCATCCAAGATGGAAAATACAGTGGCATTCGGTATTAGAGCTGCAACTTCTTTGACTGTTCGCATGGGATGATGAGGTCTTTTCAATGCCTTATTCGAGTCTGTTGGGTCGATGCATATTCTGATTTCATCTGAGCCTTTTTTGTGACTTGCTACCATAGACAATACCCATTCAGTTGGTTCTGTAGCTGGACAAATTACACCTTGTTGCACCATTTTATCCAACTGGGCTTTAACTTTGGATCTGCATCGCTATTTGAATTCTTCTTGCCGGTCTGACTTCTGGGTCTAATTTCATAAAATACAGAACTGGAATCCTGCCTAGCTTGTCATTGAAAACATCAGTGTATTCTGAGAAAATAGCTTCACTGAAACAAACTGGGACATGTGCTTATATGATGAACTTCTTTAGTAAAAGAAAGCAAGTCCATTCTCAAACTGTCTCTGAGACCTAATAATGACTGCAAGGGTCTTTGAACTATGTAAAACAACAACCTGTAACTGATCTCAGTCAAATAACATGAAAGCAACTTTGAGCCTTCGGTTTGAATTTCTTCACCTCCATATGCAACAAGTCTCAAACATCTAGTCACATTAAGTTGTTCACCAGCTCTTACTTTAGCATATGTTTTGGTTGATATCACATTACACTTTGAACCAGTATCTACTTTGAGCTCGGTGAGTTTGCCATGGATTCGGACATTACAAAACACTTCACCCTTGGCTAATAAATCAACTGCATTTACCTTTTCACCAATTATTGATACCCCATCTATAAGCCACAGTGGTACAGCAGTAGCATTGTTGCCTCACAGCAAGAGGCTCTCCTGTTCAATTCTCAGCTGGAGTGCCTTTTGTGTGGAGTCTGCATATCCACGCCGCGGTCAAGTGGCCTCTGAAAGACATGCGTGAATGGGCATGCCTTCGCTGAAGGTTGGGCGTCGGGCTGGCAACTCGGCACCATAAAAAATCTACTGCCAATCAGCTGACCGGAGTTCCACTGTGGCGACCCCTAACCGAGAAAAGCCAAAAAAACAAACAACTGATACACCATCTACGTAGAACGCTGACTGTAACCCTACTTGATCAATTTGCTTTTTTGAGTGATCTTTCTTTGTAATTGAGCAGCGTTTACTTGATTTGCAAAACCTTTGAAAATGTTTCCATTTTCTACACTTCTGACATTGCTGACCAACTGCTAAATACTTTTTTCTTCTAAACTCATGGTTGGCACCACACTTCCAACAGTTAAAAATAAAGCTTGAGTTTTGCTGATTCCCCTTGGTGCTGTACTGAGCAGCACTTGTTCTGCACTGAGCATGCTC
This sequence comes from Protopterus annectens, assembly GCF_019279795.1. Taxonomy (NCBI): domain Eukaryota; kingdom Metazoa; phylum Chordata; order Ceratodontiformes; family Protopteridae; genus Protopterus; species Protopterus annectens. The sequence continues at coordinate 769,237,201 of NC_056729.1, forward strand.
CTTTAACTGAACTGGTCTTGGAACTTGCTAGAAAACTTAAGAGTTTCTTTGGGGAGCCTGCAGGGGTAACAGATGTCATATGTCTAGGCCTGTTGCTGCTTGCCACGTGTTGCATACTGCCTACACTTGCTTTCAAGCTTGTTGAAACCATGCTCTTATCAATTGCAAGCATACTCGTGTGCCTTTCTGTAACCTCATGGATCTAGCCAGCTTTGCTCAATGTTGTCTCTCTTCCGAAGCAAAGTCTTTCTCACAGCAGCATTACTGATACCACATACAAGCCTGTGTTTTATTAACTCATCTTTTAGATCACCAAGTATGCAAGTTTTAGCCTTGTTTCTCAAATCAGTACTGTAAGCTGCAAATGTTTCTTTTGGCCTTTGGTCTGTTGTATAAAACAAATGCCTCTCTAATGTAACATTGGTCTGGGGGTTACACATTCCTCTGAATTTATACTTCAGATACTCAGGATCTTCCTTTGATTCGAACTGAATAACAATATGATGATTTTCACCTTCGCCTTCATACACTGCTGGTGCATACATAAATGAACACTATCGATCAATGGCCTCTGACCAGCTAGGTTTAGCAAAATGAATGCCTTATTGCATGCATCTTTATCTGAGTAAGCTGCTTGTATAAAAATATCGTACTCTTGCTCAAATATTCTCCAATTCTCTGCAGCATTCTGATCAAATACAAGTGGTGAGGGTTTTTGAAAAATCCGTCTGCCATGCCAGCAACTTATAGTAAAACACAACGCAATCCAAGTTCACTTGTAACTGTGTGAACACACGCACACATACATGCGTATATATATATATATATATATATATATATATATATATCCATGTATGTATATACATAAAATATATATTTACATATATATATATATATATATACATATATTTATGTATGCCAGTACTTGTAACTATGCCCAATAGCACAATATACTTTTGAGTAATGGAACTCTGCAAAATACTTTTGCGAAATAACTTTCTCAGGCATAGTAATACTCTCAAAATTATTGTACTGTAAAGTCATTTATTATCATTTTAAGAAACATTTCAAAGTAACTGCACATATCCAGTAAACTGGGCAGCAGAAGAAGCTCAGAGTGAGAAACACTTCAAAGTAACTGCACGTTGAGAATAAACAGCACACTGAAACACTTCCAAAATGGCTAAGTAATTATTTACAGTGCAAGAAACACTCTGTAATGAAGAGCCCTTTGCGAGTAGACACACCCAGCACAAGAAACTCAAAAATGGTTGTATGTTGACTGTACCTCATGAAATAGTTGCACTTTGCACATAATTAACTCTTCAGAATAAATCCACAGTAATAAACACACACTGTAAGCACTTTTACACACTTTGTGATGCTTTGAATAACGCTAGTTAAGCCATGCAGAGCTTTAGTCAATGCAAAATAACTGTTTATGCCAAAACACTATAATCTGCCAAAAACATGCAGTTGTCTTGCTTTATTTATGCATAATATGCCCTTTATTATGTTCATTTTTGCCCATGTAATATCTTTTTTTGTGCTCGTTTTACTTTAAACATGCTTGTTTAACAATTCCGAGGTAACTCTGAACCTCTTATGTACTTTTCTGGCAATCGTTTAATCAAACATCTTAACTTTGAACATTTCGCTTAGTGAAACTTTTTATGCCTTTTGTTTGCTTAATAAACATTTCTATGCTATTCATTTGCTTGCTAATATGTTTTGTGTCCTTGCAATGCTCCGTTTTACCTCTTTTAACAAAATAAGAATTTGTGCAAGTTTTCATTACCTTTAACTTATTTATGGCCTTTTTTTTTTTTTGCTCTTGTATCTCTTCCTCTGCTTTTATCATTGCTTCTGCATCTTGTATCTCTGAAAAGCAGTCTCTGGTATCCCGGTTCTGGCACCATGTCGCTTGTCTCACTTGTCTTGTCAGGATAGAGTAAACGAACCAGCATGGGCTATGTTTAAACAGCTTTATTATGTACAAACACATCAGGAAATGAGGTAAACAACTTTAACTAAAACAGACTTACAAACAGACTGACTACTTCTCATTCATGTTCACTCTGTGGCTGCACTCTCAAAACAGCACTGAAGTTATCACATGCCTAGTATTTATATGCACATTCAGTCTTTAGAAATACTTCTTAAAGGTACCACACACACATATGTATTCTACAAGAAACTACCACCAGTCCTTTCTTTGTAAAATTATCCAAATGAGCACCATAAATAAATTGCTAAATAAACTGAAGCCCACATCCCTCGCTTTAGACCAGCTACCTAATGAATATCTCAAGTTAACAGCCGATGCCATCTCCTACCCGGGCTATCTCTTGAGCAAAAGAGCAATATATCCCCAAACTCTGGAAAATTTCCTACGTAATTCCTATACACAAAAGTGGCTCCTCAATGGAATGATTGCACTATAGACTAATAGCCATTTTATCACCCTTATCGAAAATTATGGAAAAACATATACACTTACAACTTATGGACCATCTAATATGTAACAACCTGCTAACCAACTGTCAACATGGCTTTCAACCCAGACACGGTACCACAACAGCCCTTATAAGTTTTACTAACACAATAAACCAACTCAAAAATGATGGGCAACATGTCTCCTCCATCTTCCTAGATATGTCCTAGGCATTTGACAGTGTTTCTCACCAAAAGCTCCTCAATGAGCTCTTATCCCTAAACCTATCCCAAACAGCCCTCTCCTGATTTAACAACTACCTTTCTGACCGACAAAAGGCTGAGAAATGGCAAAATGATCTTTCATCCCTATTACCTGTTACAATTTTTTTTTTAAGTAGGTGTCCCATCAGGTTCAATTATTGGTCCACTCCTCTTTATTATCTTTACCAACAAACCCTACACAGCTATTCACCATGCAACCATCATTCAATACACATATGACTCTACTCTAATCTGTGCTGCACCCTCCTTTCCACAACTCCAAGAAATAACCCAAACATCTTTCTCAGCCATAGAATCCTACCTTTCCAGCTATCAGCTCAATCTAAATCCAAATAAAACCAAATTAATGCTCTTCTCCTTGAAAATGTCCACTGACCACATACCACCCTTTCTTAACTATTCAGCCAACAAAACCAAAATTGAACCTCTCATACCAAACTACTTGGTGACAGCACTGATAGCAGCCTGAGATTTGCTAAACATGTAGCACTTATCATTAAAAAGGCCCACATAAGATTAGGCTCATTCTGGAGTCAAGCCGTACTAAAGAACACCACCAGAAACTCTATTGTCAGGATCCACCTTCTGTCTACCCTACTGTACACCTCTCCTATCTTCACAAACCTTTAAATAATTACTTAACCAAACTAGAGGCCTGCTACTACAAAATTGCCAAATTCACCACAAACATAGCATATAGATCCCACCACTGTACTACTCTCTGCCAGCTAAAATGGCTAGAATTACCCAATTTCTTATCCCTCAATCAACTAACAACTGCCCATATCATCATATACCAACCTGATAAATACCCAGTACTCAAAAATCTTATTCAACCCTATTCCAATAACAAACCTCTAATATTTTCTGACAAATTCCTGTTAAAAGACACAAAATCTAGTAACAGTTTTGTTGATTCTCTTTACTCCAATCATATCTCCAAAGCCTGGAACTCCATCCCGCAACACATCCTTAATACTATTAACCCATCCAAGTTTAAAGCACTTCTCAAGACACTCTTAACTGACAACTGGCTTTGTTCATGCACATCCCCTGGCTGACTGCAGCATTTATCCTTTTACTTCATTTTCCTCCTCTCTACCTCTCACAATTACCTGTAAATCATTTTTTCTTAATCTCTCCCACTTTCTAGCCTACCACCCCTTTACCTTCTACCAAGTTTTCCTATAGACCTACAGGAATGTTATAAATCACTGTGTTGTTGTACTCTGCATATTCTGTAAGGTGGAGTTGCTTTGTAAATAATGTGTGCTTGTCATCTTCCTTTGATGCTTTTTCTCCATGTGCCCCCATGGCAAATGACCCACTTGCATCCATAGTACTATACTCTGCAAATTCTATATGATGTACTTATGTACTTCGACACATAATGCCATGGGCAATGTATACGTAGCAATGCTACCCTAATCCTGACGATGCCCCAATTATTCACTAGCAAGAGTTCAGTACAATGTGGTCAGGGGAGATTTTATTTTATGAGGAACAGACCAAAAATATTAGGCAAAAATTTGGGCGTTCTCCAAAATTCTGAGCAGTTGAGAGGGGAATGTGTGTGTGCGCATGTATATTTTGGTTGAAATGGCCATAGTCCAGGTACCCTTTCCCGCAGTGCGAAAATAAGGTGTTCCACATTCTGAGTGTTTGTTACACATTGCTATGGTTTTGGTTCAATCCTGGCCTCTTAGCAAGTTTACAGCTACGGTGGGAATGGCTGCACCCCCAACAATCCACGTACCTTTTCCAACTCCCAACCTCTTAATTCTAGAATCAGGGACACTTTGCACAACATTAGAACCATTAATTTGTAAAAAAAAAAAAAAAAAAAAGACAAGAAGAGCGTGTGACTTAATATGCGTTTTCTGAAATAAAAGAAGCCTACAATTCCAACTGTTGCCAGTATTTTTTTAAGTGCAATCCAGTCTTTTCTCCTTAAATCATCAGTTTTTATGATGGAGCAAAATTCTGAAAGACATTTGAGAAACTGAAAGATGCGTTGCAGTTTTACAAGATGAAGATGCCGCAAATACTAACGTAACTTTGCAGCGACTGTTAACGATATAACAGAGAAAATGTGGTTTAAATTAGAAGTAACCAAATACAGTCTCCAAACAAAAAATTCTGAACTCAAAAACGTAGCAGTAAGCCGCTCTACAGCACAGGAAGATTACGTATGTTTCCACTTCCCGGATTCTTACGGGTTCAACCAGATAAGCAAGGTTGACATGAGTCGTGGCAATTGTAGGAGGTGGGATTAGTAGCGAAGCATTTCAAGTTTGGTTGAAAGTTGTTGTTCCTGGTTCGGCTTGTGACGACGAGCCGGCAACGCAACGTGGCTGGCGCTTAGTATTTGTAAATAATATCTTCTGCTGTTTTTTTTATTTATTTGTTTGTTTGTATTGTAAATATTATGTGGCTCCAGTTTTGCAGTATTACTAGTCTGTTGGGTAACTGTAGAGCTGTCAGAAGTCGAAAGCCGACAGTGCTGTTTTTCTTTTTTCTGTATATCACATTTTTTGCCAATGTCTATGGGATTCAGGAAGTACAAGAACGACCGCCGCAACAGCAGCCGCTACCGGAAGAGCTGGCAAAACCCGATGTTAAGCAAGAGGTAATGGTCTGGGTTGATGGAGTAGCAAATGTATGGCACTTTAGCTCTCAACTGTCCAGATTTTTGGTCTGTTCCTCATAAAATCTGTGGTTTTCTGGCAAATCACTGTGATGATCAGAGGATTGAAGTCACTAAATAACATTTGAGTTTCAGACTTCAAATACATGTTAAAACAAAGTTTGTTACCATGCCTCTCAACTGTACCTTATTACGAGGAACGTACCTTATTTGGGGTCTTAAAAAGTTCATGTTCCTCGAAGTTCCACATTGAAAGGGTCTGTAACACATTCATTGTTGGAAATTTAAGTGAAATTCATGGTAAATAGAAATAAATCATATTAATTCATTAAAAGATCTTCTTTATAAGTAAAATCAGCATATTTTAACCATCTTATGACCTTCCCAGCTGAAGTTGTTAGTAAGCCACACGTTCCACATTTTGCCCATTTGTTCCACATTGTGAGGGCCAGTGTTCCTTATTTTGGAGATGGAAGGTTGAGAGCTATGTTTGTTACTCTAGCTTCTGAGTTTATAAGAGCAATATTTAAAATATGTCCCAATTTTTTGTCTCTCTGTTTTGTCTGGCTTTGTCCAGATTTTTTGCACTGAGTTGTTGAGAGGTATGCTGAGCAAGACCAGCAGTGACATCAAGTTCACTTCTATCGTATTCGAATGCTGGGTTGTCCCACGGGTAGAATCCAATACTGTGGGGGAGCCTGCTTGTACAGCAAGAACAGTGGAACCGTAATGTCTCCACTGTATTCCTTATGATTTTCTTTGGGACGTTTTGAACACTCATGTCCATTTTCGGATGTTACAGTTTAGCTTTTGTAAACTCTAAACCGAACGTCCTAGTTGATTCTTTTTTGTTCTTGATTAGTATTTTCTAAATCATTATTGAGTCTAGAAAATGTTTTGTAGTCCTTTGTTGCTCGTGTAAATATGTACATTTTGCATATACTTCTTTATGGGTGAGTTGTCCTGTAGCCACACGTTTTAATGTAAAGCAGCAGAGAACACTTGTCCCTTTTTATCTCGTGTTTTTTTTTTTCCAGTAAGGGTGAATGTAAAACAAACTTGGTCTGTAAATAGATTTTCTTTTATTGAATAGCACTTGTTTGTATTGTAAGCTATTATGTTACATCCTTAAATATGTTGGATACTTTTGCTTTATCATTTTAGCCAAAACAACACAACAGCCCCATTCAGTCATTTGGATGTAGTCGCAGGAGGCTTAAGAAAAAAAGGTTGTTCCTTTGTTTGGATGCATTCTGCATACCTGAGGAAAAAACAACCCAGCTGTGCCATTTGTTTTTAGGAAGTTGAGAAACCAAGAATGTTGCTAAAATTTGCCGTTTAGACTGCAAAAGCATTTATACATCAGTACAAGTTATTGATGTTGTAACACTGTAATGAAACGAATGCGGTAAAAAACCTGATGGTAGAAGTAGGACTTGAACCACATAATAAATACAGTCACCATACCCCTATAACTAGTTAAGGACAAATCTATTTGTAACAAAAGTGTATATTTTTTGCAAATTAAAAGTAGTGTGTGTACGCACATGCATTTTTCCAAAGGCATTGAGACAAACTTAAAAAACAGGAAACCTTAGAAAAGAGATAATGGGCCAAAATCAGGTATGTGTTTTTAAAAAAAAAGTGTGTAATTTTACAATGTATTTGTCATACATATTTGTATTTGTTTGTGTGTGTCTTTGGGGACTTTGGAAGAGAGATAATATGCCAAAATCATGCGTGTGTTTTAAAATGTAATTTTACAGTGTATTTATGTCATAGCTATTTGATACAACTAAACACACACATGTACATCTACAAAAAAAAAAATGCTGTTGCATCAGTACAAGACTTCAGGATCCATGCAGTGAATAGCAGTAAGTTTGGAAGGGGGCGTGTGTTTTAACACTTGGTTTCATATGCCTCCTGTGAGTGTAAAGTTACATTTTTTTTCTGTTAAGTATAACAGACACTACAATATATGTATATTTGGAGTGAGTTTGGGATAGGACCATAGTCCCTTCATCTTTTGGTAACAAAGCTCCCCGAGTTCTACACACATCTATTAAATCTTGCAGATCTCGGAGGTGCGGGCCGGCGTGGGGGGACTTTGGCTGGCGGGGTTTGCAGATGACTGCAGGCTGGGCGCCGTGGTGGAGGGTGCATCGGACGCTGATGTCCTTCGGAGGGGACTCGCGGAAACAGATAGCTGGTGCCAGAGCCATGGCCTGAAGTTAAACGCCAAAAAATGTATAGTCATACCCTTCGGGAAAAACAAGGTAACCCCAAGCTACCATATAGGTGGCAATCCACTAAGCACAGAAGAGGTTATCAGGGACCTGGGGACCCAGGTTGACAGTGGCCTTTCTTTTGACACTCACATTGCTAAAGTGGTTAGAAAGACCTTCTACATTGCCCACCTGATCATGAAGGGATTCACATCCAGATCTAGTGAGGTCATTGTTCCCCTGTACTCTTCACTTATCAGACCAATGATCGAGTACAATGCCCCATTCGGGATGTATCTCACCCGACATCTGCAGCAATTGGAGAGACCCCAAAAGTTCCTCACCAAAAGGATAAAGGGACTCCAAAATCTGTCATATGCTGCCAGATTGAAGAAACTCCAGCTCTATTCAGTCGCATACCGTCTGCTCAGAGGTGACATGTGCCTGACATACAAGGCCATGTCCAACCCGGAATTAATGGACATGCTCCACCTCAAAAATCCAAATCCACCAAAACCACTAGAGCAAGCGACTTAAACCTTAGCACGGATATAAATAGGACGTGCTGGAGGGATAGATTTATCACTCAGAGACTCCCTATGCTGTGGAATAAAATCCCGGTCCATGTGAGGCAGAGCACCTCGCTGACTCTGTTCAAGAGAAATCTAGACCTGTGGATGGGAGATCGTAGGTTTACCCCGGGAATCATCTCTGGGTCACTGCTGGACAGAGGCACAACAAACTAATGGGCACAGTATTTTTTCATATAAGGGGTGGCGTAAGCCACAATAATTTGGGCTAGGCTTATAAATGCCTTAGGGCAGATAGCCTAGTATAAACCTATGAACCTATGTATGATTGGGAGCTGTAATTGTTACTTGGTAGTTTTTCTTTCTGTTTTTGTTGTAACAGGCCAGCACATTCTGTTAATTTTCAGTGGTCTGAAGGCTGTTATGCTTGTGTTTGCCTCCTCCCAGTGTAACTTAAGTAAAAGTGCTACTGTTACTGAGGGTCACCTGTGCAGCAGCCAGAAAGAGTTTTTTGGAAGCCTAGCACTTCCATGTATTATAGTGATCATATTTTATTGTTTAGTACACTCTGCTGAACTAAGCCATCAAAAGCAAGATCACAGCTTCAGGTATCATGCAGGAGAATGTCCACTCAGCAAGTATGCTGTCTGGCATTGTTCCTGTTAGCTGCTAAGCACAGACTTTAGCATGTGTACTTCGTAAAAGTGTCGAATGTTTTTCACAACTTGAGGGAGAATTTGAAATGTTCCATGAAAGCAGTGCCCTACTAGTAATTTTAAAAGAACACTTGGATATATTTTTTTTTAGTGTATGATCATGTTGTAGCTGTTCAACACTGGTCCGCTCACTCTGCATCAGCCCATGGTTTATAACTTGGGAGGGGGGCAAGCTTGTAAGCAGCTGTAGAGAATGCAGAACATCTGTATCAAAAGTTTGTATATTAAAATTTTGCATTATTTCAATTTATTTATAAACATTTTGTGCAGAAGGGAGCATCAAATTATGAGAAACAGTATGTATTATGGTTATTTTAAAGCTAAGCGTTTGAAACTGGAAAACCTTTTTGGCACATTTGTCCATGAACTTGAACTTGAGTTGGAAAATATAGTCATGAACGGAATAATAGTGCTTACATGAATGTACTAACTTTTTCTATACTTCTGTCATTAATGATCTTTTTATTATTTTACTTTTTGCATGTGTTTCAGTAGTTGAATTTCAAAGTTATGATTACCAATCTGACACACAAAGTAGCAAAGAGACAGTAAACACAGAGAATCCAAGATAACTGCCTCAATAATATTCAAAAAGACACCAACACAGAAATAAATAGAATTTATTTAATGCTAGGTGTACTGCTTTTGTCTATACAAAATTACATGGACTTCATCAGAACCTATCTTAACCATTACAGCTTTCAATTTAAATACTCATTCATTCATGTGATCAAAACATTCATACAAAATTTAAAGAAACTGCAAACCTTGTGGTTTACTTTAAATATTTTCCAAAGAATGCAACAAATGCACAAATTCCACTTGTGTGTAGTTTAAACCTGTTATTTAGAACTTACAATTTAAAATGTAAAATGTGAGCATAACTCATTGATGTAAACTATAATGCTAGTATAACAACAAATATGACACTGTTACGTCTGCTGGCACAATTTTGCTGCGCAAAGTTTAAGAACACAAAACTGACACATTATCCTTAAGACCAGGGTGCTCCTTGCATGTAGTCTCAATTGTCACTGTAATTCTTTGTATTCTCTAACAGTCTCCCATTGGCCACCTGTTGGATTTTTGGGTCTTTTTCAAGAATGACAGTTTTGCTTACATAAAATGATTTACAGTAATTGCAAATAGCTACGTAGATCATCACTCCAGTAGTCGCACAATTAGTCAGCTAACCTCACAACCCTTTAATGTCCATAGGTGTCAGTTCTGTCTCCCTCCAAGATATATGACCAGTGGTTGCAGTGGCCACATGTTCTAGTCCCACTAGTAGATCTGTTTATTTTGTCTTTATATACAGAAGGGGCAGCAATATTAAAACTATACTGGAATACCCAGCCAAAAGACAAGATAAATGAGAGCGCTACTAGTGGGACTAGAACATGAGGCTGTTGCAGTCTGTGTTCGTACGTCTTGGAGGAAGACAGAATTGGTATTGAGGGTTGTGAGAGACAGAATTGGTATTGAGGGTTGTGAGATTATTTGATTGCAGTTGTGGGACTACTGGAGTGGTCTACATAACTACTGCAGTTACTGCAAGTCATTCTATGTAGGCAAAACTGAAAGGAGTTTAAGCAAATGTATGACATCAGTAACAGGTGTTCTTAAACATTATGCAGCAAAATTGTGACAGGAGATATAACAGTGTTATGTTTATTGTTTTGATTATTCTCATTTTTTAAATATGAAATTATAAGTTATAAATGGGTTTAAAGCTAAATTGTAACTACATAAATATATGTAGATTTATGTATTTTTTGTATTCTTTGAAAAGCATTTAAAGTACACGACATTCTTGTTCTTTTAAATTTTGTATAAATGTTTTGCTCATATGACTGGGTACTTACAGTTGTGAAATAGTAAGGTAGGGTCTGACGAAGTCTGTGTCATTTTTGAATGGTATTGATGCAGTTACTGACTGCGGTGGTGGTGCTGCGGTAGCGTTGTCGCCTCATAGCAAGACGTTGTCCCGTTCGATTCTCAGCTAGAGCGTCTTCTGTGTGGAGGCATACGTGAATGGGGAGTGCCTTCTTTGAAGGTTGTGCATCAGGGCTGGTAACCCGGTACGTAAAAATCCACTACCAACCATTAGTGGACCGGAGTTCCGCTGTGGCGACCCCTAACCGGGAAAAGCCGAAAGACACAAACAAAATTGATGCAGTTACTGGATTACGGAAACAATGATGCCTAAAGTAAACTTGATGTTTTCATCTTTGGTCTAGCACAAAATATTCAGTATTCAGGCCTTCTTTTAGTTTTAACAAAAGTTACTTGTACTTTGAATTTGTTTTTGTCAGTTTCTCTTTTGTGAGCTCAGGCTAAGGCTGAAAAGGGTCAGTTTAGTAGCACGCTCTCGCTTGCTTAAAAAATAAAAGCATCTGTTTACCTGTTTGTTCAGTAACAGTAAAGATGCTGTCATAGATGAGACCTGTAGTACTAATCCCTACGTCTGATGTTAGATACAGCATTATTAATTTGTACACTGGACAAATTAAATGCTGTGTTCTTATTTATTCTATAATACCCATTACGTGTCATGAGAACAGCTGAGCACAATCAAGTCGGTTGCAAAATAGTACCATTGTGCGTTATCACTGCTTTCTTTTGATCAGTTGTCTAAGTTTGCCAGATAAGTTCTATTCATGGAGCTTTATTGAGGCATTTTAATTTTGCCGTCAGAATGTTTAGCTTTTTATTCTACATTTCCATATTAACTTTTGCTAAATGGATAAAAGTGGCACTGCATATCCCTTATTTTTAGTATACAAAAATTGTAGCATAAAACTGAAGAATGTGAGTTGAGATTTTTTTTTTTTATGTTGGTTTAAAAAAAATGATTCTTAACTGTACTGAGGGGGTGTAGCTAAAGAATATGTAGTAACTACAGCTTTCAGCACATGTAGATTATGAAAGTCCTGTCATGTCTTGTAACCTTTTCTTTTACACGTTGAAAACTGTTGCCAGTGGCAGCTCATTGCCCTACTTAGCTTTCCTTTCAGCTGCAGTAGACATTCCTAGTTTAAATTATTTTTGGAAATGCGATGATTCTATACATTAGTATGTAACAATTTGATGTGTAGTTGTAAATTTCATAGCTGCATGTTTGTTTATATGACACTATACACTAGTCGCTCTTTAAATGGAAACTGAGGCTTAGCGAAGTTGCTTTCTGTTTCTGCTGTTCTCTCTGCAATTACACAACAGCTACAGTTGTATTATGTCAGTGTTGTGCAAAGAGTGTAAGAGGTTATTTTGCAACCGACTTGATTTGAAATTCATAAACTTAACAAATAGGTACTGTATGTCAAGTAAGTTTTCTGCATGCAAATTAGTAATTAAAAATTCGAATCAACAGCAAATTCTAAAGGATAGCAAACTCGTGACATGAGGGCAGTTGTGTAATTTCCTTGTTCATTTTACAGTCTTGTTGTGAATGGTTTTAGAGTGCATGTGCTGCTAGAGGATTTTTTTTTAACAAACTGTAATCTTGGGAACTAGATGGACAGAGATTTTCTTAATGTGAAACTTTTTAGAAATAATTATGTTGCCTTTCAAAGAAATTTTTACTTTTTAATATTTGTAGCGGAGTATCAAACTTGCCTAAACCAAGTTTATTTATTTATTTTTTAATTGACAACGAGTATATTTGAGCTAAGGTTGTCTTTTTTAGGTTCTCGTATAAATGCAGCAAACAGTTTAGCGTATGTGCCTGGCACATCATCTAACATTAGATAAGTTTGCAACAAAATTGAGTCTGTCCTTGTTAGCACTGTTCCCAGAGGACTGCTTAAGGTGCAGCATAGTGGTAACTCATAAGTAGGATTTTGCATTCTACTTGTGTATTTGTGAATGTGTGACTGCACTACTGGTATGTTTCATGAGGTAACTAACTGCAGATGTCCTTCTATATTAATGTTGCAGTATTCCTGAAAGAAGGAAAATCCTGTCTCGGGCAACCTGTTGCTCGGCCAGTGTGGAAAATCTTGAAAAGGGTCTTGTTTGCTCTGTATGTCACATTTATGATCCCCATACAGAACATAGAGCATAAAAAGGATGTATAGATGCAAATACCCAGAACTTCTTTTGCTGCCAGTTTGAACGCCATTGTTGCCATTTTTTAATGTTTTGCTGCTGTTCTGACTTAGAACGCCAGGTAAGTGTTTTTAAAAAAAAAAAAAAAAAAAAAAAAAAAAGTTTGCTTCTAGGTTTTATATTTTTTTATCACTACCTAGAGTTCGTGTCATCCAAGAGGGGGAAAATGTCAGCTTCCCATGACCATACCTCTTGTAGTATTTGTAAGGAGTTTATACCTATGACACTCAGAAGCCATTTGTCTTCCCTGGCCATTTATCTTGAAAACCAACAACTTAGTTAGCCAAGGGTACCATGGCAGAATCCTCTAACCCCAAAATACTTGCGCTTGGTAAGAAGGCCAGGAAGTCTCAGTTGAATTCTTTAGCTGTCCAGCCTCCACCGGATGTCCATCTAGAAGCAGGTAATAGCTCTGTAGGTTGTTTGTTTATGTTGGATTCCTCTGCTGCGACACAGCCAGAGGCCGGCATGGATCAGTCTTTCTGCACATCCTCTGAGGCTTTGCAAGCGTCTGCTCCAGACGTCGAAGGGGAACCACAGTTGATTATCTCAGGTGGTCCTGGATGGATTCCACAGATATTGGTCAGAGGAAGTTTTGGGTTCTTATCTCAAATCTCACCAAGTGTCATAACCACCAGTACTTGATCGGGTTGATGTCCCTTCTAAGAAAAGACAAAAAATATAAAGCATGTTTCTCCTTACCTTGTGAACTCTCAAAGGGAATGGTTTATTCAGGGCTTGTTCTCTGCCTCCTCCAAGGGGTTTCAGTACCTGCTCCTCCTTGGAACTCTACCCCCTTATAAACAGTTTAGGGAACCTGATTCCTTGGATGAGGATTCCCCGTCTGGTGAGGGATCTTTGTCCTATTCTTCTCAGAGGCCTTCACCTTTGATTTGTGGTTCTGATGCGGACTCCTGTCTGTTAACCCTGAGTCTCCTTTCAAGGAATTGTCCTTTGAGGGACAGTTGCTAGGATGCTAGAATTCTTTTTAAGTGGGGTTTTCTCAAGTGTTGGGTATTCAGAGAAGATATTAGACTTGCTTTAGGTGGATAGTCCTAAACCATTGGCAGCTCCTCCTGTGTTGGCTGCCTTGTTAGATACTTTCGTTGGTGCTTCCAAGTCTCCCGATTCTCAGCCTCCTGTTCATACGAAATGTGATAGATTCTGTAAGGTTCCTGAGGATTGTCTGTTTAAATGTCTTTCTGCTGATCCTGCTGTGGTGTCATTTTCTTCTGACAAACCTAAAATTTTGCTGTCTTCCAAACTTTTGTCTTCTAAGGATAGCTTGGCAAGAAAGTTTGCACTGCTTCTACTTTGGCTTTTAGGGCTATTAATTGTCAGACCCACATGACCAGGTATGCTCTGGCCTTGGTTGCTTAGGCTTGTCTGTTCTCTGCCCTCCCTGATTCTGATGGCAAATCCTCTGCCTTATCTTTTCTAGGTTCTGCTTCTCAAGTGGCTCAACACTCCCTTGGGTGTAGCCGTGATGCTGCTGACACCTCTTCTTGGACTGTGGCTTTTGGGTCCATCATTATTCTCTGCTTCATCTCCAGTCTCTTCTAGAGGACATTAACGCCAAGTTGTTTGGATAATGCTCACCTTTTTAGGACTGATGCTGCTGACGTATGTAAGTCTTTTCAAGAGAAAGGCAAAGCCTTGCAAGACCTTAAACATACTTATTTTTTCTCTCCTGCCCCTTAGTGCCAGAGGAATTATCCTCCTAGATTTGTTCGCAGGCAGGTGGGCCCCCTCTGCTAAGGCTTCTCAGATTTCTGTGGCCCAGAATGCCTCCCTTATCTGATAAGCCTGTGCTTCTCTTTGACAATTTGTCCCCCTGCCTTTAGACAAGGTTCCTTTTCCCTTCGGCTCTCCCTTTGTCTTCCAAATAGGCATCTTATCACTTCAGACTCTTGGGTTCTTTCCATCATCTGTCAGGGTTGCTTCATGGTATGGAAATCTCTCCCTCCTTTTTCTGGGACTCCTCAACTTCCCCACTTCCTGGAGGTTCTAGGGTCCCTGTTGGACCAAGGAACCATATGACCCCTCTCCTCCTTCCCAAGTGGGACAGGGTTTTTATTCCCGGGTGTTTTTTTTCCAGGAAAGGAGGGCACTTGAAAATGTATTTTGGCTCTCTCTGCTCAACACCTTTTATTGAGATTCCATCTTTTTGGATGCTTACTCTTTCATCTCTATTTCCTCTTTTATTACCCCATGCTTTTCTGGTTTTCTTGGATCTGAAAGATGCTTACCTTATACTTATTTACCCTTTCTACAGGAAATTTTTACATTTCTGTGTGTCTTACTCTCATTTTCAGTTCTCTGCTTTTCCCTTTGGCCTCTCTACTGCCCTAAGGACATTCACAAAATGCCAAGCTCCTGTGATTTCCCTTCTGCAGGCCCAAAGGTATTCAGAGTTTTCCTTGTCTAGATGACTTTTTGCTTCAGGTGCCTTCTCCCAGTCTATTGTTGCAGGATCTGCAGTTCACCAACTCTCTTTTTCAAAGTATGGGGTTTAATATCAACTTGCAAAAGTCCATCCTGACTCTCTGTCAGGATCATGTGTATCTGTATTGCTGGATTCAAATGGTGCCAATGTTGGCCTCGCTTCTGCCTCTAAAGGTATTGTCATTGACCGCTTTCTTTAAGTCTCTTCTCCTGACTTCCATGCCAGTTGAGAAGTTTCTTTGGGCCTTGGGGTTCATGGCCTCTTCTATTTTAGTGTTTCTTCTTGCCAGACTACATATGCTGAAGCTGCAATTGGACCTCAAATCGGTTTGGCTGCAGCATTGACTTTGTGTACCTCTCCTTCCCTGTCTCAAAAAGGAATTTGAGTGGTGGATTTGACAGTTTGCTCTCAACCTGGGCTGGCCCTTTCAGCCTACATTCCCTTCTCAAGAGCTGTTCACCGATGCCTTGGACATGTGGTGGGGGACTTCTGTTGGTCACCTGAAAGTTCAGGGTCTCTGGCCTCCCCATCAGAAGTCCGATCATATCATCAAAGAGATGAGGGCTCTGATTCTGGCCCTTCAGGCTTCTCAACCCATGTTCTCTCCAGGCTCCTTGAAGATGTACACAGTCAACACTGCTGTGATGTGGTATGTCAACAAGCAGAGGAGAACAAAATCTTCCTGTGCAGGATAGTACTTCAGGCTTGGGAGGTAGCTCTCGGTTATCTGTTAACTCTTCGGGCAGTGTACATTGTTCTCTGAAGGAAAGAATCTTGTGACAGACTCTCTGAGCAGATCCAAAACCCAGATTCACGAATGGATGCTTCACAAAGATGTGTTTCTGGACATTGTCCACTGGTGGGTTATTCCTCAGGTAGATCTTTTTGCTTCCCCTCTGGGTTATTCCTCGGGTAGATCTTTTTGCCTCCCTTCTGAACAGACAGTTTTCCCTGTACTGTTCAAGTGCCATGCCGTCTAGCCTGGAAAATGGATGCCCTATCCTTTCTATGGAAGAGGAGGTTTCTTTATGCTTTCCCTCCTCTTCCTCTGCTTCCAAGAATCCTGCAGAAAATTCAGCTGAACTCCCCAAAAATCTTGCTAGTGACTCCCTTTTGGCTGCGACAGCACTGGTTCCCCCTTGTAATGCATGTGGCCAGGGGCAGTCATCACACGTTACCTCACAGGTTAGATCCCCTCACTCAAGATAAGAGGTTTCGCATCCATCCCCACTTGTCCACTCTGCAGTTGAAATTGTTGGGAGAAAAGGTTGGGAGACTGGCTTAATGGTTAAGGTGTTTGCCTTACAAACACAAGGTGCAGGGTTTGAATCTCACAAGGCATAATTGGTTAGGCTTAAAATGGCTCGCAAGGGCAGTTAGCTTAGTACTAACCTATGAATCTATAGACGATAGGGTTTTGATTCTTTTCTGGCACCTTTCTTATTAGGATATGCTCGGGGTTTTACAGGAGGCAAGGAAACTCTCAACCAGAAAATCTTATACGTCCAAATGGAAGAGATTTTCAGTCTTGTACCATGCTCGTAACCAGGACTCTCTCTCAGTGTGCGTCCATCTGGTCCATTTGTGCAAGTTGCTTATTCTTCTGTGAAGGCCCGTTGTCAGCCATTTCTGCTTGTCTGCTCTTGACTCCTTCTTTGACTTCTTGTTTTGAGGTCCCAACAATTTCTTCTACTGGATATTAGGCCCCCAAGAAAACCTATTCCTCGTCTTTGGGACTTTAATTTTGTTTTGGAAACATTGACTCTTGCTTCTTTTGAGCCTGCAGATTCTACATCTTTGTAAAACATTGTACCTGAAAGACTGTTTGTTTTGTTGTTGGCTGTTACTTCTGCTTGGAGAGTTTCTGAGCTCCAGGCCCTTATGGCCATTCCTCCTTTTTTGTTTTTTCACAGGGACTCCCTTCGTACTAATCCTTCTTTTATGCCCAAGGTGGTAAATGAGTTGTCCTTAAATCAACAGGTACAACTCCCTTCTTTTTCTTTCCCCCTTTTCCTTAGTCTGCTATTGAGAGGGTCCTGCATACCTTGTATTTGCACGGACAGCTCGGGTACTGTTTGGGTAAAACTACTATTTTTAAGTCCTTTTTCTTTCCTTTCATCCCAGGTATTTGGGTTTGGCTCTTTCTAAGGAAACCATATCCTCCCGGATATCAAAGGCAGTTTCTTTTTGTTATTTTCATGGCAAATGTCTGTCTGCTTCTGTTTAGAATTCATTCTACTAGGGCTAGTGCCTCTTCTGTTGCCTTTTTCATGGGGTTGGACACCAGTTCTATCCTTGAAGCTGCTACTTGGTCTTCAGTGCATACCTTTACTAAGCATTATAAGCTGGATATGGTTTATGGGGCTAGTGGAGGTTTTGTTGAAACCATTGTGTATGGGTTTGTTGAAGGGTGTTTTCAGCCTTCCACCTCACATACTGTTTTTTTTTTTTTTTTTTTTTTTTTTTTTACTCTCCCTTCTTTCAGAAATACTGGAACAGTAATATAGAAGGACATTGTCGTACCATAACAGTAGATGTCCTTCTCTTCACTGTTGCAGTGTTCACTCCTTCCCTCCAGCCCCCTTCTTTTTTATTCTACATTTTTTTCCTTCTGGATTTGCATGGACTTTTTTGTCCTATGATGATTGTTCTCTTCTGGGGCAATTCAGTTCAGTTCTGGGTAGTTGTCTGTACGTCCCTTTTTATGCCCTGTGTTCTGTACAAGGAGCATAAATGTGACATACTGAACAAGCAAGATCCTTTTCAAGCTTTTCCATACTGGCCGAGCGATGGGCTGCCAGGGGCGAGGTATCCATTCTTTTCAGGAATGCTACAACAGTGAAAAGAAGAACATCTACATTTGTGGTAAGATATTACACAACTGTCCTGTTGTCTTAGTCTTATAGTTCAAGAAGCTCAACTGTGCAAATCACAAATGTAAATGTAAGGATAACTGTATGTTAATTTATTAGAAGGGGCTCTGTTCTGTTGATTTTAACCCACAAGACTACAACATTGATTGTTATACTACTGCACCTTGTTAATGTTGCCTCAGATTTAAGTGTGGCAACTCAAATTATTCCTGTTAGGAAGTACACTACTGTGATAGTATTAACATCAGAAATCCACACAGAATGTGAATTAGCATTGGATGTGTGAGGGAAGGCAGTCTGTCTGTGACAGCAGAGAAGAGTATATAATTGCAGTTACAAGAGCATTGCTGTGACTTGTGAGGAACCAGTGTTGTGTGTCTAGGAGCAACAAGGTTTAATGCATTACTGTGGCCATTGTTTCTTCACACATGGCCACCTTCTGTGTATGTCATTTAACGCTTATATTTTCGTAGATGATTGGAGAATAAGCATTCTAGTGTCAGTGTGTAAAAACAAAGGGGGTATTCACAACTGTGGGCAGTACAGAGGTATCGGACTCCCACACTGCCTGCAAATGCTGGAGAGGGTGATTGATAAATGAATATGCCAAAGTAAGATGGGAGATTTGTAGCTCAGATTCAGATTAAGATGCAGCACAGTTGACCTGATGCAGTCAGGTAGTTGACAAAAAACTACCAATGAGGGAAGAGTCCAATTGGGCATTCCTAGACCTGGAAAAAGCATATGGCAAGGTCCCAAGACTGTTGACTTGGGCAGTCCTACAGTGGTTCAAAGTCCCAGAAACATTAGTGTCACTGGGTCCTTGTACATAGGCTGCACTATTTCTACCAGTACAAACAATGCTTTGACTCTGAGAGAGGTTCCTGTTTGGAGTAGATATCCATCAGGGTTCTGCTTGCTTCAGTTCATACTGGAGATAGACAACATTCGTAAACATGTTGGAGATAGCGTGGCTTTACGGGCAGGCTGTCAACAAGAACTTCAATTTTGTTGAATGTACACTGGATGAAACAGTACAGATAAGCTGTAATGGCAGCAAATTTGGAAAATCAGGTGAAGCTGAAAATTGAGGTAGATAGGGAACATAGTGGAACAGGTTAACAGTTTCAGGTATAAGGGAGAAGTGATTTGAAGAGAAGGGGAAGTCTGAATGAGGTCAAAGTTAGAATCAGAGTGTCTACAGCTTACTGAGGCATCATGTGACAGAAGAATGCCAAAGAAGCTGAAAAGTAAGATGCAGCCAGAAGTGCAAGCATTGAAGGTAGAGCAGTTGAGGAAGCTAGAGATGATGGAGATGACTTGCCTAAGAAGGGTTGGATGATGTACACTGTGGAGCAGATGAAGAAGTGAGGACTACAGAGCATAAGCCCAAGTAGCTCCAATTGCAGAGAAGATCAATGGAAAGAGATTATAGCAGTCCAAGCACATATGCAGGACAGCGGAAGACAGTCTAGTGAAGAAGATGGAAAGAAGCCAAGAGGAAATGAGAATGTCCTGCAAAGAGATGGATGTATTGTGTGAGAGATCTGCGGTAGCAGGCATGACTACCAAAGGTAGGAGAGTGGCAATGAATCGAAAGAGATGGTGACAGTTGATGCAGCACCTCGACCCCCATATAGAAAATGGGGAGAGGTATGATGATTGATTTTTTTTTTATGTGAAATCAAACTGCAGTTACATAATCACTATAAAATAATTGATCTTTAATATGGCATGCTGGGGGTTGCATGTGTATCTGAGTAATACGTTGAAATATAACCATTATTTTTATCACTATCCTTCATCAAAGGTGTACATCGAAGGTGACTGACTGTGGGGAAGGTAGTCTGTGTATGAACGCAGAGGGCACTTACATGATCGTTATATCATTAATATGGCTTGTTGGGGAAGGTGATGTCAGCAACAAGAAGTAGTAAATTACTGTAGTCGCTCTACTTAAGTGCACCTGTTGACTGACTGAGGTAGCCACAGTTCAGAAGAGAGACACTCCATTGGGATAGTATGTTTGGGGAAGGAGTTGAATGTAGTGTTTTTCTTAAATACGCCAAAAATTGACAGCTTCTGGTTTACCACGTCTTCCTTAACGCAAATGCCTTTACATTCATTTCACAACAAACATACACATTTTATTTTCTTAATGCATAAACTGTAACTATGTATTTGGTTTTATCAGAAACTGAAATCATTTTTTATGGTTTCTGAAACGGGTATTATCTAGTTTTTGAATCTTTAATAATGGAAGGAATGGGAAAAAGAGAGAAAGCAAGCACAATACCAAGAATCGACACTTAAAACTCAGAAATCTGCCGTGCAGCTGTTCTGGTACTTTGGCACCTTAAAGTACAATTTATACTGAATTGTTAACCCAAAAATTGTTAGAAAATGGAAGAATTTCTCAGAGATGTATAGTTGGCTATATTGATGGCTTCTACCAGTTGGCATACAGTGTTCTAGGCTGCCAAGCATGTTACATCTGGGTCCCATTGGATGTGATATGTGCTCAAGTACAGAATGCAGCTTATATCACCATTGTCTTTCATACGATTGAGATTGTGTACATTTTTTTCAGAAAAAAGTGTCTTTCACATGTATACCATAGCTAAAACGTAGTGGTCAGAAACTGCTGAAGTGGGTTGGGTTCAAAGAGAGTAGAATTTCAGTCTTAAAAGCATTTTTATTCCTTAGTGTCCTGTTATCAATTCCTTGATCATAATGATCCTGTTTCCTTTTTTTTGGGGGGGGGGGGGGGATTTCCGGGCAGGTTTGGCTACACCACACCAATCCAGAAAACACCTTTTGGGTTGTCGGTACATGAGAAGTTAAAATCCTGTTTGGCCTATGTGGTGATGTTTACAGCTGTAGCCACCTTATACTATTCCTCCACCTCATCGTAGTTGGCCTTACACATTCATTTGCTGCCTTCAGCATCCACCTTGCTTTGATTGCATCATTCACTCATGGAGCTTTGGGTACAAGTCATTTTCACATGCCTTTGTGACACATTTGTACATCATGGCATGTAAGTCTGAGTACTGCTTTCTGTGTACAGTGAGAAGAACCTCAAGAATGTTAGCTGTTATGTAAATGCATATTCAGGTCCCATATTGATCTGGTTGTGTTGTCTTCATCTTTCTAAATGTAATGTGGTTTTGAAATATGCTCCTACATTACTGTTTTAATTACTGTGACACCTCCACAAAGTGTTAAGATACTCTGGGAAGGATCCTCCCCAACTTTTCAGGGATTAGAAAAGCTCAGCTGAGAACTGCTGTGCCAAGTGTGTTTTAATTTCTTTGTGTGTTTAGTGAACTGGGTAAGCCTGCTGCACATAAATGTCCCTTTTCAGGAGCAGCATGGGGGCATTGTGTAAGTGACTTGCTCAGAGTTGCATAGTAAGCAAATGGAGGCTGAAGTACTCAAACTGTGGCCTATAGGAAGGATCTCATTAACAATTCTTAGCGGTAATCCTCTGAATTGACTTGTTACTTGACTGAATACAAGGGTCTGCACTGTTTAAGTCTTGTCAGTATCTTAAGAATGTTTCCAGGTGATTCATTTACTCTCTGACGCAATTACTATAGAAGTAATACTCGTGTATCATCTAATGTTTATAAACATAAAGCTATTGGTTTGGCACCTTAAGTTTATTACTTTCACAGACTTACCCAAACTTTCTAATTAAAAAAAGAGGAAATCCCCACCACCACCTTGGGGTAAGTAATTTTCTTAATTTTCAGTTTTTTTGAAAAAAAATTCTCATTTGTGCAGTAGCTATGGAGTGCAAAACAATGAAGCCTTTCTGCTTCTACCAGTATTTCAGACATATTACCCCCTCTTAAAGTCAGGGTGAATTTGTACATTACGTTTTTGCATATGTCTCAGGAGCTTTAATAGAGTGAGTTGTGCATGTAACTGCTTTGAACGTGGCTCTGTGGTACAGAGGAACAGAGGTTTGACTGCAAACCAGATGACCTAGATTTGATTAGTGGCCCTAGCTCAACAGGAGCCAGGAAGGGGGAGAGAAAAGTGAAGGGCCATGGCCTACTTTCCTCTGTCAGGGGGTGAGGATGGTTGCATGCACTCAAAGGCATACTGGTTGGCTACATTTCTCCCTGGAAAACTGCCTCCTGTGCTTTGGGGTTCATTGGTAAATCTGTTTGAAGGAAGCTTCCTTTGAGAAAGTGAGGGAGTGGGGGTGGCTGTTGCATGGGTCGAATAGAAAAAAAATCCTTTTAACCACCCTGATGAATTGTTCAGTTGGCTGAAAGGGGTCTGATCAGGCAGCGAATGCACATGAGGGAAAAAACAAGCTTTGGGTAAGAGTTTCTTTACTTTAGATATTGTGTTTTTAGGAATGGCTTGCTTTGAAAAGGCTTCAGAATTTGTTTTCTTCATTTACAACAGGCAGCCTGGTTTCCTGACATGCTGTCAGCTCTTTCCAGAGGTGTTTAATGCCACCAGTTTTCCTGAGATGTTGATGTTTTCACTTGACAAGAAATTTTTATAGTGGTTGCCTTGGATGTATAAGGAGGTTTATGGAAACTAAACACTACCATTAACGTGTTCTTTCCCACAGTCCTACAGGAGGATTCTTTTCATTCCTTTTCTATCTAGAAATGCATTAAGAAAGATGAATTTGTAGCAGAAACTAGTGGATCAGGAGTAGGGGTGTAGCTAGGCATACTCTCTGTACTCCCCTCTGTGGAGTACTTTTTTCTTGGAAATTCAAACTTGCTATAAAGGAATATCTGCTTAACTCCTGGACCTGCCCCTTTAAAGATCCTGCTTGAACTCTGTCTAACCCCCCCCCTCTTTCTACCCCTATTTCTTACAGATATCTATTCCTACCTGCATTTTATGTTCCCTGCTTTTTGACCTTTCCCTCCCACTATACTCCTGTCTTCACTATATATCTCTACCTCCTGTCTGTCCTTCCTCTTGCTTTTCTTTTGCCTTATGCCAAGACCTTCCTTTCTGGCACTGTATGCCTCACTACTCTTATACTTAGGTTAGCAATATCCCATTGAAATAATGATTATGATGATTCTGTGATTATATGGCACATAACAGTTTATATCTATGTTCAATATTTCTTTCTCTTCAACATTTTTGATGTATTTATCTCCTCATGATTGTATGCTTAAATATTTAATTGTTTCTAAAAAAAATCATTGCTGTAATGGAGCTTTTCTTCTCGGGTCTCTGCTGAAAAAATGCATCTGCCCAGCCAGACCAACCCGGTTAACAAATGGTAAATGGATAATAAATAAACAGGTACGTAACTTGCTTACAGAGAGAATTACTAATCTAAAAAGTAAATAAGTAAATATCTTGAATGGTTTAAGAGGGAGACACTAAAAATGATGTGTACATTTGGTAACTGCTGGGGGGGCCAACATTTTGAAAGATGTACCCAATGTTTTAAATGGCAGGTGGGTTGGGAGGCAGTAAAAAGAGTATGCGACTACAAAATGGAATTTTCTGGCTACATCACTGGTCAGGAGCTTTCTGGATAAAGCATTACTTAAAAATCTTAAATTGTAGTCTGACTAGATCTGTGATGGGGCTCATGAGCCTGTTTTTTTTTTCCCCCTTTTTCCTTAATCTGAATTTATCCAGGCTGTAGAGCATCCAAAGTGCCACTCGGCCAGTTACTCTTACCAGGGTGGAAGGCTTTTGTCAAAAGTTGCTTTTTGAAGTTTGTTTATAATCTGAAATGTCTGAAAAATTACCTTGTTGGGTCTAGAAGGGTAAGATATTGCCAGCATTACAGATTTAACGAATTCAAATAATTTCTGCCTTTCTTTATCTTGTACATGTGTTTAAGAGCTGTGGTAAAGGGCTCCATAGCCATTCCAATGAAATGGATTGATGGAAAGCACTTTCTTTTCCCTCACAAAAGGGTTAGATTTGGAGAAGTTAAGGACATATTTCAATAAAAGCACGAGAGTGGTAATGCAGGGTTTTTACTGAGGCTGTAAAGTCTGAGGTAAAAACGGGGCTGTCTGTAGGTTAAATATCTCTCTCTCTCTCTCTCTCTCTCTCTCTCTCTCTCTGTGTGTGTCTCTCTCTCTCTCTCTCTCTGCGAACGTGCAGGTATCCATCTCATCAAGATTTGTCAGTATAAGTAACCATATTCTAAGTTGGGAATGATTAGAGATACTGTCCTATATCATAGAAGCTGTACTATATTACCTTAAGAAGATATTGTCCATTGTCATGGAAGCACATCTTTTGTTTTTTACTCAAAGTAATCTGTTGATCCCATACCTCTCAAGTGTACCTCATTACGAGGAATGTACCTCATTTGGGGTTTTAAAAAGTTCATGTTCCTCGAAATTCCTCAAAGTTCCACATTGAAAGACTCTGTCACGCATTCAGTGTTAGGAATTTTTTTTAAGTGAAATCCATTGTAAATAGAAATGAATCCTATTAATTAATTAAAATATATTCTTTATAAGTAAAACCAGCATATTTTAACCTTCCTAGTTGAAGTTGTTAGTAAGGCATTAGTATGTATTCCACATTTTACCCATTTGTTCCACATTATGAGGGCTAGTGTTCCTCATTTTGGACATGGAAGGTTGAGAGCTATGGTTGATCCTTCCTTTTAAAGCCTTCAAAAAAGTGTTACTTCCCAGGGTAATAGCACTCCTGTAACAAGATTTTTTTTTTGTGTTACACATGGTGTATTACTATTTCAACTTGACCTTGTCACATGAACATTACTTACTAAAGTCATGAAAGCAAGTCATTCATTGGCTTCCCACATGGTGTTTCACTTTCATTCACCTCTGCAGTAAGGAACAAATATTTTACTTATTAATGTCAGCATGCCAGAAGCAGATGGTGCTTCCATTTTGTTTTCTCATTACTTGCTATGTAGTTGAACATGGTGATGGCTCCAGTTACCTTTTCTTGCCAGGGCACAGCAGCTAGCTGTTGGGCTACATAATCAGTGGGGAAAAAATACCATACCAATAAAGTATAGAATACATGATACATGTTAACATCATCCATGATCCGTTGTTAAAAATTAAAGACCATTTCCTTCTGAAAAATGGTGCATGCTGTAATTGTACAAATCCTTGCAATATTCACAACCTGCAAAAAAAAAATTGTCATGCTCAGAAATTGTGGTTTGGATGAAGTTTTGGCATGTGCAGCAGTGGAAATGGTTGCGTGTAGTCACCATTACAGCAGAGGTGGGAAAATGCCATGCACAGACATTTGTTCCTCAGAAGAATGAGAAAAATGTATCATTAATCTAAATTCAAGAACAGAAATTTGACTTATTTTGTTCTGTGCTGCATTGCAAGGAAAATAATGTTTAAACAAATATAACACATTTTGCCAACATTCAAGATTGTCGCTTTATAGCAAGAGGTTCTCCGGTTCGATTCTCGGCTGGGGTGTCTTCTGTGCATAGTATGCATGTTCTCCCTGTGTTTGTGTGGGTTTCCTCTGGGTGCTCCTGTTTCCTCCCACATTACAAAGACATGCGTGTGGAGTGTTTCTCCCAGGGCCTCCGCTGAAAATTGGCTTTGTTCCAAGTCAGAGTTTCCCGGTTAACAAATGTCAAGTAAAATAAATAAAACAACTCTTGCCATTGCAGACACTGATGAAAAGCAAACTAGTTGTCATTTAAAATAGAAGTAAAGAGTGGTCAGTTAACCACTCCTAGATTACAGTGATAGTTTTTTTTTGTCAGGAAGAATGTGGGAGTGGGTCTATTAGAACTTGGACTAAAAACTGGAAGACCTAAGTCATACAGCTCAGCTAGTTATTTTGTTTAGCTTTTACGACTCCTGTCAGAGGTAAGAGCTGCTATGAGAAAACAAATTGGAATAATTTAAGCAAAAAAGTGAAAATGAAAATATGCTCCAGAAGCTGTACAAGAGATGTCTGTAACTCCCACTACTGCCATGCCATTCTTTTTAGATGGAAGTTAAAAAAAAATCTTTATGTGGCATGACTCCTATATAAAGGGGTCTTGATGTGGATTGGCAGGAACCCTCCAAGATCACTCTACACCAGCAGGTCCATTATGATATGACTGTAGCCACTTAATATTCCTGATGCATTAAAATAGAATACAAAGATATAATGAAATAATTGAGATACAGTGGCAGCCATAATTAATCTTATTTATTTACACTTTTTGAGAGTCTCACTAGGCCAGGACACTGGGGATCTTCAACTACTAGTGGTGAGGAAGATGCACATTGGAAAAATTAAAGGGAAACTGTAAAAGAGAAAGGAAAAAACTTTAAAGGGATAAGTGTGAAAAAGAAAGGAAATGGATAATGTAAATGGGATAAATATTTGAATTTATCTAAAGATATACACAATTCCCAGTAATCTACAACATATGGTGATAACTTCAGAATTCTTTCAGTAAATTTAAATAGCATTAAACATATAGGTCAAAGAATAGGCATCTTAAGTTGGTGTAGGCATCTTAAGTTGGTGTAGTAAGTATGATGTTGATGTAATAATACTGGAAAATGTAAGATTTCTGACATGAAGTGAGAATACATACAGAAAAGCTTTGGGGAGGAGACGCAATATGAAACTTAGGAAAAGAACTGTGTTGTGGCATAATACTGCTTTTGTAGGAGGTAAGTGAAAATATTGAATGCAACTCTGCTAGTAATGGGAAAATTAACTATTGTAGATCTCAGATGGCATAATCAAGTATATAGAATTGTAGCATTGTATGCCTATGTGATGAGTAAAGAGTAGAAAATGTTTTTCATTAAATTCTGGATTACGTTGTAATACTCTAGTAAATATATTTTCACTTATGATTTGAAAGAAAAAAATGCATTGATGTTAAAAATGTTTGAGGTTGTAAAATGTGGTTATTTAAATATTTGGAATATTAATTAATGGACATACAGTCAATTGTATGTAAGATAGAAATAAGACTGTCACAAATTTTAAATATTGCTGAAGAAGAAATGCTTATAATGGGTTTTTCACTTCATTCAGCCAAGGCAAATAAGAGGTATATCACATTGGGAAAAGGAATAAAAAAGAATAAATGTGGAATTATGGGATGATGATGGAAATAAAGTATACAATTATAGAAATATCTAATTTCCACTAGAGTATGTGGTCTGAATGGCGGCTGTCTTTTAAAAAAAATATATATATATTTTTTTATTTTTAGAGTGATAGATGTAGTAAAGATGTAAAAGCTGATTGGACATGCATGCTTAAATAGATTGTGAAATTAAATGTACATTAGGAAGAGATAAGTGTGTTTTTAAGGGATTATGATTTGATAATTGTCCTTTAACTAGTTCAGTAATAGCAATGAATGTTCCACTTCTTCCTTTATCTGTAATAGCCAGGGGCGGCCCTTGCTATTGGACTGCCGGACTGCAGCCCCCTCAACTTTAAAATAAAAAAGAAATAAATAGAAAAAAAAATTTAAAATGCGTGGACTTCGCGCATGCACACTAGTCCGCACTGCTGCTGAGACCGTCTGGAGCATGCTCAGATGTCTCAGCAGCAGTCCTGACCGGGAAACATGGACAACAGAGCTCCCAGAAGTGTATGCAGTTTTAAACTGCATAGACTGTCCTGGGAACTCGTTGGGGAAACACGTCTGGGTCGGACTGCAACGTCAGCAGTCAGGAATTAGGATCTCACAACGGGCAGGGTCTGGCTGCAGTCTCGTCGGTGGAAGATCTTGCGACGGGCAGGATCGGATTTGCGCGGGTTTTGGATGTTCGGTGGTGGTCGTTTACTTACTTTGTGACCGTTTATGGACAGGATTTTGGATTTACGGTGGTGTACTTTGGAGGTATGGACTACAGGTAAGGTGTGTGTGTGTGTGTGTGTGTGTGTGTGTGTGTGTGTGTGTGTGTGTGTGAAAATGCCCCAGGTGCAATATACTGGTGGTTAGACTCATGGTGGTGTGGTAGGGAATACCTCAGACTTGAACCCTTTACCTTGTATGCAGGTGTTAAAGACCTGAATTCCCTACCCACCACCATTTGTAAAAAAAATTGCAGATTTTTGCCTCCTATTTGATCTGATCTATTCCTCATAATATCTGTGGTTTGTAAATATTGCAATGCTTGATATTTGATGGTGCAGTGGTAGCATTGTTGCCTCACAGCTGCAGGTTCTTGGGTTTGATTCTTAGCTGGGGTGCCTTCTTTGTGGGAGGGGGGTCTGTATCTTCTCCCTGTGTTTGTGTGGGTTTGCTTTTGTGTCCTCCCATGTTACAAAGACATGTCTGCATTATTTCTTCCTGGGCCTCTGCTGAAAATTGTTTTTTTTGTTCCAAGTCAGACTGTCCTGATTAACAAATGTTAAACAAAATTGACAGGCATTTGAATTTCAGACTTCAGGTTTCTGAATGTTTACTTCCTTACATATTTGATGGTGCAGTGGCAGTATTGTTGCCTCACAGCTATAGGTTTTCTGGTTTGATTCTTGGCTGGGGTGCCTTCTGTGTGGAGTCTGCATCTTATCCCTGTGTTTGTGTGGATTTGCACTGGTGTCCTGCCATTTTACAAAGACATGTGTCTACAGTATTTCTCCCTGGGCCTCTGCTGAAAATTGTTTTTGTTCCGTCAGAAGTAAAATTGACAGGCATTTGAATTTCAGACTTCATATTCTTCAGAAAATACATAGTAAAACAACTTTTTATTCTAGCAATAAATATATAGTAACGCAACCTTTTATTATAGCAATTTTTTAAGTTTATAAGATGACTATTTGAAATTTGTCCTTATTTTTGGGACTGTAATACCTTGTTATTGGCTTTGTCCAAGTTTTTTGTGCTAAGGTTGACAGCTATGGCAAGAACTGAATTCACTGAATATGTTTGAGGGCTGTATTCCCTCATTAGTGGGTTTGTCCAGGTGTTTTGTGCTAAGAGGTTGACCGCTATGGTGAGAACTGAATTCATTAAATGATAACCATTTAAGTTTCAGTCTTCCTCTCTTTCACAAAGCAGCTGATTTGGCGTAGTGGTATGTTGCTCTTGACTCTTTTGCACAGGGACCTTGGCAGTAAAATGTATGGTGGTAACGCAGCATTTTATTCTAGCAGCTTTCCAAGATTATACAAGCAATGTTTAATGTGTCCCTGTTTTTTGCCCTTTTGACCCACCCCAATAAATTTGGCTTTTTCCAGACTTCTTGTGCTGCGAAGTTGAGATGCAGTTGAGTATTGAGTAGATTTTACAAGGAGCTGAAAGCTGCAGGGGAAGAGAAGTTTAGTGCTGATTATGCTAAGTCAGCTCACATTGCTCATAGCACAACAGGTTGTGTACTTGCTTTTGATGCAGAAGGTTGTTGGTTCTACTCCCATAAGGGGTGAATGCTGCCGTACTGAAAGTTAAGATACGAACTATGAGCCTGTTATCAGTTTGCCATCCATTTCCTATTGCAATATTACTAACTTATTTTTAATGTAATTTAGGCAATTTATTCCTCAGGGGCATCAGACACTTTATTTTTTGATGAAACCATGAAATATAAAGGTGATTGCTAGCAGCAACCTGTTCATTACAGATTTATTTAACGTGGAATTATTTAGATGACTTTTTTACTACTTCAGAGATTGTGCATATTTACTGATAATGGTGGACTGTAGAATTGTGCATATGTACTGATAATAGTGGACTGTAGAAGTTTGAGTAGACTTTTATGATGGAAATATTCTGAATTGGGCAGTTTTGTTTCATTGTTTACTGGAAAAATGTTCAAAGCAATAGGACGGTGTATCAAAGAGCACATGTATGTTTCATATGCAAGGGGCCTATGATTTGAAAACAGCCCAGAATTAATTTTTATCTGCCACAGGTAAAATGTATTTTCTTTGCATGTGTGTTTTAATGTTCAATGAATGTGAGTTTCAAGGGCAGAGAAGTTTTAATGCCACGTTTGTTTAGCAGACGTCTTGGTGTTTGTGCTGTAAAATGCAAAATAAAACTTTCAAATGAAGTTCAAATCATCATAGAAGTAAATCAGTATGCACATTAGTGTTTATGGTAAATGGAGTGAAATAGCAAAGTAATGGATCATTGGAATGGCTGCAGGGGGAGGCTCCATTCGACCATGGTTTTGTGAGGGGGAAGGGCGGCAAACTTAGGCAGCCCCAGCTGAACTATACCTCCCGACTGTCCAGATTTTCAAAGAATGAATATATTTTTTGCTTCTTATTTTTGGTTTGTTCCTCATACAATTTGTGGTTTTCTGGCAAATCATTTAGGAATTAAAATGCATGCTAAAGTAAGACCTGTTCTATCAACTGTCCCAGTTTATACAAGAGCAATTTTTAGTACTGTTTAAATGTTCCCCCAATATGTTTGGCCTTGTCCAGATTTATTGCATTAACAGGTTGAGAGGTACATGCAAATAAATTGCGTTATAGAATTAGGCATAGCCAAACCTCTCAACTGTCCCTGATTTTGGCTCAAAATGTTGCTCTTCCCCTAACGATCCCTCCGCAAAATAGCAATTTTGGAAGAAAACATGGAGGGTTTATAATTAAGAAATAACTGTAATAATCAGATTACTTTTATTTCAGAAATGCATGTAGATTATTTTATTTTGTCAGCTGCTCAAGTTAGCAGTACTAATATTAAAGTGTCCCTTCTTTGACCGGTTCCCAGCTGTATTGTGTTGCTATTTTGGTCCATTTTTCATAAAATTGTGTTTTTTTTGGCAAATTAGTGACAAATAATTAAAGACTGAAGTTAGAAAATAATGACAGACATTTGAGTTTCAGATTTCATACCATTCAGAAAATTCATACTAATGCAAGATCTCTATTAGCTTTCTAAGTTTTATAAGAGCAATATTTTAAAAATTGTCCTTATTTTTGGGCCTTTGTCCCATTTCTTTGTATGGCTTTGTCCAGATTTCTTGCTCTGAGGTTGAGAGGTATGACAAATGTGTCAGGGCCATCACAAGTCAGCCAGAGACATTTCAAACTGTGACATACTTGTTGCACCCCCACTCCCCCATGTAGTGACTCTGGATGTGTCGAAGCAAGGCAAGGAGTAGTTATGCAGTGTAAATGTGCAGAGAATACCACCCATCCAAGGTAGACACAAGTACTAGTACTAGAGTGGCTTTTCATCTTTCCTTGATTTTTACAGAATGGTCTGGTTTCTGTCATATTTTTTGTACCGTTGATTTATGCTTATCAAAGTGCCTGTTGCTCTGTGTTTAAGTAGCAATACTTTAATGACCATCAGGTAAGCTTGGCTGAGATTGCAAGATGCAAGTAAGCTTTAATAAGCATACTGTTAAAGAATTGTCAACATTGAAAGCCTTTCTGTTGCCATGTAGAGAATACTTAACTAGATAATGTATAAGCCTTGGGTATTGAAATGCATATGCCAGTATTTGTAATAAAGGACAGAATTACATTATTTTAAGAGTCTCATTACACTTGGAGACTTCCAGTCATCTCTGCAGGCTTTACCCGTAAACCGAATGCCAATCGCGTGGTCCATAACCTGTACAGTAATCCTTTTAAGCAATGTATCTTGAGCTTATTTCTTGTTTGCTTTTCATTTTTTACTTTGATCATGTTTTCCCCATGAAACAAGTAGATGTCAGGCAGCAGGTCTTTTTTTGGATAAGGACCGTTTTTACAAGTGGGGGCATCAGAGATTTCTACTTTCAGCATGTTAATTGTTACTTTAATAAAGCTGAATATAAATTATAATTAGAACTGCAGTGCAAGAAGTGGTTTGTTGAGTGCTGCTTGTTTTTCTTATACTTGATTTTGACTGGCATTCCATTAACTTATTTAAAAAAAAAAGTAAGTTATTTTTTTATGCCTCAACCTTTTTTGTTTCCATCTAGATATTAAGCTGTCATGCAGCCAATGCATTGAAATATTTTTATTCTTCTACACTTCATTTTGTCTTGATTGGACTCTCATAATGACGGTTTGGCACCCAGGGCAGTATATTTAGTTTTTGTGGTTTGCCACTACAGGTGTGCGTGTGTGGTAGGGAATACCTCAGGCTTGAACCCTGTACCTTGTATGCAGGTGTTAAAGACCTGAATTCCCTACCCACCACCATTTGTAAAAAAAAATTGCAGATTTTTGCCTCATATTTGATCTGATCTGTTCCTCATAATATCTGTGGTTTGTAAATGTTGCAATCCTTGATATTTGATGGTGCAGTGGTAGCATTGTTGCCTCACAGCTGCAGGTCCTTGGGTATGATTCTTGGCTGGGGTGCCTTCTTTGTGGGGTCTGTATCCGGTTTGCTTTTGTGTCCTCCCATGTTACAGAGACATGTCTGCATTATTTCTTCCTGGGCCTCTGCTGAAAATTTTTTTTTGTTCCAAGTCATACTGTCCTGATTAACAAATGTTAAATAAAATTGACATGCGTTTGAATTTCAGACTTCAGGTTTCTGAATGTTTAATTCCTTGCATATTTGATGGTGCAGTGGTAGTATTGTTGCCTCACAGCTATAGGTTTTCTGGTTTGATTCTTGGCTGGGGTGCCTTCTGTGTGGAGTCTGCATCTCCTCCCTGTGTTTGTGTGGATTTGCTCTGGTGCCCTGTCATTTTACAAAGGCGTGTCTGCAGTATTTCTCCCTGGGTCTCTGCTGAAAATTGTTTTTGTTCTGTCAGCAGTAAAATTGACAGGCATTTGAATTTCAGACTTCATGTTCTTCAGAAAATACATAGTAACACAGCCGTAACACAACCTTTTATTCTAGCAATTTTCTAAGTTTATAAGATGAATATTTGAAATTTGTCCCTATTTTTGGGACTGTATTCCCCCATTATTGGCTGCGTCCAGGTTTTTGTGCTAAGGTTGACAGCTATGGCAAGAACTGAATTCACTGAATATGTTTGAGGGCTGTATTCCCTCATTACTGGGTTTGTCCAGGTGTTTTGTACTAAGAGGTTGACAGCTATGGTGAGAACTGAATTCACTAAATGATAGCCATTTAAGTTTCAGTCTTCCTCTCTTTTACAAAGCAGCTGATTTGGCATAGTGGTATGTTGCTCTGACTGTTTTGCACAGGGACCTTGGCAGTAAAATGTATGGTGGTAACACAGCATTTTATTCTAGCAACTTTCCAAGATTATACAAGCAATGTTTAATGTGTCCCTGGTTTTTAGGCTTTTGACCCCAATACATTTTGGCTTTTTCCAGTTTTCTTGTGCTGCGAAGTTGAGATGCAGTTGAGTATTGAGTAGATGTTCTTCATCTCACATTGCTGCAGTCCTTACATATGGGTAGTCCGCTGTCCTCGGTCGGCCCGAATACCAAAGTATTAGGCTGACGTCGGTCAAGGCGCTTAAGACTGACATCAGGACGTCAGGGTACAAATGCGCATGACCGACGTCATATCCTCAGTCTTTTTTGCCGCATGGTCCGATGCAGAAGCAGCGTTGCAAGTGCCGTTCGGCGTTCTGAAATTTTTCGAGTTCGGAGTTTCAGACCGAATCAAAGTTGGCTAAGTACCCGTTGAATATTTTGTTTTTCTTGCCTCAGTGTTTTACCGGATGTCAGAAAAAGTGAATAACTGTATTTCTTGTGGGAAACAGATACCGCATAGGGATTATCATTCTTTGTGTATTCCTTGTCTGGGGCCTGAGCATGACGTTGTTGGGTGTCGCTTTTGTGCTAGGTTGAATAAGCGCACTATTAAGCGAAGGTTAGATTGTGCTAGGCTGGTCTTCGGGAAGCGGTGCAATTATAATATGCCGTCGGATTCTCCGGCGCCCGCTTCTTCGAAGAAGCGCAAAGACAAAGCAGTTAAACCCAGGCAAGATGAGTCGTCCGTTCCGGACGCCGGTTCTTTAGAGGCGTCAGTGGAACCGGTGGTTCCGACGGAGGCTTCTCTGGAGTCCCAAGGGGAGACTTTGATATTGCAGGATGTGGCCTCTCAGGAGGCAGGTCAGGCTGAAGGGGCTTCTCAGGTTACTGTGCTCCCCTCCCTTCCTAGGGTGGTTAGGCCCTCTCCTTCTGTTTCCAAGGCTTCTCCCAGAGGCAGGCCAGGTTTAGCTTCTGTTGGTGTCACTCCTAGTTCAGCAGGGTCTGTGCCCAAGAAGCACATGCTTAAAATGGCAGAAGATTTGATTACTCTGATTAGAGGTTCTTTGCCCCCTCCTGATAAGAGGCCTAGGGTGGAGCCAGAGTTGGGGAGTTTTGAGCAGGCTTGGATGTTTCAGAGTCTTGACTGAAGACTTGCAGGAGTACTCTCCTTATTCTGATTCTGATGCAGATGATTCGACTCCTTCTGCTTCTCCTCCAGAGGATTTTTCTTTTCAGAGACTCTTCATTCCATGAGGGAACATTTTAAGTGGGAAGGTCAGGACTTCTCTGATTCCAGGAAAAGGCTTAGGGAATTTTGCTTTTACCCCAGCATAGGCCCTTGGCTATACCCCTGTTCTGGATGTTGTGGAAGATGTGTTTGCAGAGGCTTCACTTAATCCTGATTCTCTGCCTCCTGCTCCTGTTAAACCGGATAGGTATTACAGGGTGCCTGAGGCTCATAAATATCTTTATAAGAGTCCTAGGGCGGACCCAGAAACTGTTAGTCAGGGACCTAAGGGTGTTAAGGCCTCTGTTGTAAAAAATCTGGTTCCTCCAGATAAAGAGGCCAGAGCTTTGGATAGATGGGGAAAGAAAGTCTATACATCTTCTACCTTAGCTATGAGGGCTTTGAATTGCCAGTTTCATATGTTGAAATATCAAAACTATCTTCTTTCTCAATTGAAGTCTAAGGTGGATGCTCTGGCGGAAGGCATTGAGTGTAAGGAATTACAAGATTTGGTGCATGTTTCTGAACAGGTGGGTAAGCATTCTTTACAATGTGGTTTTGATGCTGTACAGGCCTCGTCTAGGGTGGCTGCCACTGGTTCAGTTCTTCGCAGGCACGCCTGGCTGAGGGATCAGAATTTATCTGACCATGTTAAGACAAGGATTTTGGATGCTCCTTTACAGTCTGATGTGTTGTTTGGTTCACCTGTGGAGTCAGTCTTGAAGAAAATGGAAGACAAGGCTAAGTCTATGCAGGCTGTTAAAGATTTTTGCAAGTTCAGCCTCCAGTTTAGTAGGAATTGGCCTGCTAAGGGGTGGGCGTATCCTTCTTATGATTCTCAGTCTAGGGGTAGATCTAGGCGTGGTAGGGGCAGAGCTCAGAGCTCTTTCAGACCTAGAACAGGAGTTCACCTGCACAATCTTCGGTGAGGGCAGGGGCCAGTCCTTTCGTAAACAGGCCCAATGACCTACCTTTTCAGCTGCCAGATCCTTCTTGCCTGGCAGCACCTTTGGGAGGAAGGTTGGCACTCTTCAAGGAAAATTGGAATTTGATTACCCAAGACAAATGGGTATTGGATATCATACACCAAGGTTACAAGTTTTATTTCCATACCTTGCCTCCTTTCAAAGGCATGCCGGACGTTCCTCCTCAGCAAAGACTAGAGGCTCACAAACAAATTTCTCTGCTACTTCAAATAAGGGCCATACAACCGGTCCCTCTGCCAGAAGTGGGCCTAGGATTTTATTCCGCCTGTTCCTAGTACCAAAGAAAGGGAACACGTGGAGACCAATTTTGGATTTATCTGTCCTCAACACATATCTGGACATTCCCAAGTTCAAAATGTTGACGTTACAACAGCTTTTACCTCTGCTGGGCAAAGATCACTGGATGGTGACTCTGGATCTCAAGGAGGCTTACCTTCATGTTCCTATCAGGCTCAGTTGCAGGAAGTATCTGCGTTTTCGGGCTGGGACTTCTCATTATCAGTTCTCTGCATTGCCCTTTGGCTTATCTACTGTGCCCAGAGTGTTCACGAAGGTTCTGGCTCCAGTGATAGCTTTCTTCAGGCTAAGAGGAATACAAATCTATCCTTATTTGGACGATTGCCTGATTCTGGCCCAAGGAAAGGACGAACTTCTTCATCATTTACAGTATGTGATAGCAGTGTTAAGATGCCTGGGGTATTCTGTGAACGAAATAAAGTCCAGTCTAGTACCCTCTCAAGACATGTGCTTTCTGGGTGTGAGACTGAATACAGCATCCCAGATGGCCTTTTTGACCCCGGACAAACAAAAGAATCTTTCTCTTTACTTCCATCAATTGTCTCGTCAGTCCAGGCTGACTGCAAGGACAGTCCTTCAAGCCTTGGGGTTCATGGCATCTTGTATTCTGGTACTTCCCAATGCCAAACTGCATATGAGGAAGCTACAATGGTATCTCAAAAATGTATGGACACAGCACTGCCAAGATATGGACACTGTCATTCAGATAATACCTTGCATTCAAAAGGAATTTTTGTGGTGGGCTCAGGAATCTCACCTAAACAAGGGACTCTCTGTGACCCGGCCACAGGCGAGTCAGATTCTAACGACAGATGCCTCAGACAAAGCTTGGGGAGCTCATCTAAATGGAAAATGGGTACAAGACACGTGGCCTGCCAGACTTCAACATCTACATATCAACTTGAAGGAGATGTTAGCAGTCCAATTTGCATTAATAGCTTTCAAGGATTTACTTCTTCCAGGCCAGGTGTTGGTTCTAACAGACAACACAACTGTCATGTGGTACATCAACAAGCAAGGGGGAACGCATTCTTATCCTCTGTGCAGACAAGCAATGATTTTGTGGGAGACTGCTCTCAGTTTACAGCTAAATCTTCAGGCAAGGTTTCTGCCAGGAGCACAGAACTCCTTAGCGGATGTTTTGAGCAGACAAATTATGGATCCCCACGAGTGGAAATTGGATCCTCATGTATTTCAGAAATTGACAGTGTTATGGGGAACTCCAGACATAGATCTGTTCGCTTCTCCACTAAACTACCAGCTGCCAAAGTTTTGCACAAAAAGGTTTCATCCCACAGCCTGGAAAGTGGATGCTCTCTCATTCAATTGGAGCAATCTTCATGTGTATGCCTTTCCACCTCTGCCTCTCCTCCCAAAGGTACTCTGAAGGTCAGACAGGACAAGCCAAACATGATTTTAATAGCTCCAGATTGGCCTCGACAGCACTGGTACCCATTACTGAGAAGTCTGGTACGGGAGCCTCCTTGGCCTTTACCTTCGATTCCTCACCTGCTGTCTCAGGAGAACAGTCATTTACTCAATGTCAAACTTCACTCTCAACATCTAACAGCCTGGCATATTCTGTTTTAAACCCTGGAGGGTCTCAGCTTCCACAACAAGTTTTGAATGTTATTTTGGAGGCCAGAAGGCCTAGTACAAGGAAAGTGTACGCAGATAAATGGAGGAGATTTTTATTTTGGAGTACAGCAAAGGACTTTGATGTTTCTAAGCCTAATTTAAGTGTGGCTCTTCAATACCTTACTGAGTTACTGGACAGAGGTTTGTCCTTCTCCTCTATTAAGGTTCATGCTGCAGCAATTTCTGCTCACTATGATTGTGACCCACCATCGTTTTCTCATCCTTTGTTTAAGCAATTCCTTAGAGGGGCAAAGAATATAAGACCCCCACGTAGAGCTCCTACTCCTGCTTGGGATCTCAATTTTGTGTTGGAGAAACTCACTCTACAACCTTTTGAGCCTGCAGCTACTGCCGAGTTGAAATATTTATCATGGAAGACTGCTTTTTTGTTGGCCATTACCTCTGCGAGAAGGGTTTCTGAATTACAGGCCCTTATGGCGGTTGAGCCTTTCTTAATTTTCCATAAGGATAGGGTATCTTTGCGTACTAATCCTTCCTTTATGCCTAAAGTGGTTTCTAGTGTGGCTTTAAACCAAACTATTCATTTGCCTACTTTTTATGCAAACCCCAAAATAAAGGGAAAAGATTTTACACACTTTGGATATACACAGGCAATTGCGATATTATTTGAGCAGAACTAAAGGGTTCAGGCAGTCTCAGCAGTTATTTGTTTCTTTTGCTTTGGGTTCTCAGGGCAAACCTGTTTCAAAACAAACTATTTCTAAGTGGATTGGTTTTTGTATTGCTTTCTGTTATTCCCATCATGGTAAAGAGGTTCCAGCTGGGATTAGGCCTCATTCCACTAGGGCTACTGCCACTTCTACAGCTTTTTTAAGGGGGGTGGCTACTAAAGATATTTTGGAGGCAGCTACTTGGAGTTCAGTGCATACTTTCTCTAAGCATTACCACCTTCCACTTTACTCTAAATCTAGGGCTGGTTTTGCCACTGCAATTTTACAGGGCATTTTGGCAGCTCCTAATGCTTTATAGATGTTATGTGATCCTATCTCGCCTACATTCTGAATGATGGGTTCGGAGCCGATCCCTCGGCTCCGACTCGGCACGCTTATGCCAAAGAGTGAAGTCTCTTATTGGCTGAGCTTACTATATCCCAGGATGCACCACTACCAGTCCCCCAGATCTCGTTTGCGCTTCCCTCAAGACGTGGTCTCGAGCTGGCTGGGCTGAGTAGTTTTATTAACTAACTTTTCTGTCAGTTTTTTGCTGTTTTTGCTCACAAAAGCTGTTTTAACGGCTATCGCTAACTTTGTGTACGATTTGGATTGTTAAATTGTTGTGTGTGATTGGGTTGAGTTTGTTTTCGGCCCCCCTCCATCCAGGGCCTTCCCGGACTGTCAACTTTAATACTTTACAGGGTCTCTAGTAATTCTATAATTGGTTAGAGTTCCCTGTTCTTTTTTACAGGAAGTGTTTGCATTAGCTATTACTGTAAGCTTAGATTTATCAGCAGTAAGAATTTAGTGGTTTACTTTCCTGTCAAAGTGACTAGAATTGTGTATTATCATGTCTCAAACCCCTAGGCCTTCGGGCTTTAAAAAATGTTCGAAATGCGGGTTTAAAATGTCTATCACAGACGATCATTCGCTCTGTGTATATTGTCTCGGGGCAAAGCACTTGCAGGAGTCATGCAGTGTATGTCACGCTTTTTCCTCAAGGGTCCTCCAGGAGAGGAAAAATAAATTGATTCTTAAGGGGTTAGTTAAACCTTCCTTTGAAGAAGCCTTGGCATCCTCTCCTGCTCCGACCAAAAAGAAAAGGGCTTGGTTCCGACCAGTCCGTCGGATCCGACTGCCAAGAAACTTAGGCAGGCCTCTCCTTGGCTCCAAAGACTTCGGAGCCGAGGTTGGAACGGTCTGCCTCGATGCCACCAGTATCGACTCCTCTGGCTTCGGAGCCGATGGCTGGGGCATCGAGGGGCGGGTCACCTTCGTCGGCTCCGCTGCTCGGAGCCGACAAGGGTCGCCCGCTCAGACACTTCCTCCTCGGCGCCGAAGTCTACCTCGGCACCGATGGAATCTGCTGTGAGTATTCCCTCGGCGCCGATACTCATCGAGTCGCCTCGGAGCCGGTCCCCTAGCCCTTTGGGGCCGTTGGAGAGGCCTTCTCGAACCCGTTCTGTTTCCTCTCGGTCTTCGAGGATGTCGGATTCTGATATAGACAGGGTGCTCCAAAGACTGTTCCAGTCCCCAGTCTTCCAAAATTTGTTTCGGTTCCGACCCAGCTGGTTTGGAGCCGATGACCTTGGCCCACCCCATTGCCATTCCTCCTCCGACTGCTTGGCTCCGTCGGAGCAGGTGCTGTTGGAGCCGGTGGAGATCTCAGGGTCGGCTCCGACCCTTACTCCAACCCGGACCTTCGGGTCCGAGTTTGTCTGCGGACTTCTTCGGCTGGACCCGGGGTGATGTTTGGGACCTATGCTTTCGGTTCCGAGCCTCCCCTCGGTGCTTGCTGCGGGACTTCCGTCGGCTATCACGGCTCGAGTCCGGACACTCCCAGGATTCTGGGGTCCGGCTTTCAGGGCCATGAGGAGTGCCTTGGCCAAGTCCTCTTGACCATCTCTCCGGTTTTACCGGCACCTTCCCTGGGCGTGGAGACTGGGTCTTTGGCAGTTTCCCTGTCCGTAGCCAGCGGAGCCCCGAGGCCTGAGGTTACCCCCAGTGGGGGTTCCCCTCCTCCTGAGGGTTCTTCGGAGTTGTCTTCAGAGGAACCCCCAAGGAAGAGATCGTGCAAGAGGAAGCACGTGGACTCCCCCGAGTCTATTACATCGGACACTGATATGGATGATGCAGAGGGGTCCCCGAAGTCGTCCTCGGATGATGTCTCATTTGCAGACATCTTAGAGGTCCTCAAACAACGAGGTGGCTGGATATCCAAACCCCCCTCTGCTGACGAGTCAGTGCTCCTCAAGGCCTTTGGGGCTCAGCCCTCCGCCTCCTGGGTGTCTCCGCCCTTGATGAGCTTCTGGATTTAGTTTGTCAAGGGCGTGGGAACATCCAGATACCGTGGAACCAGTCCCTTCTCGTCCAAATAAATTTTTATCTGCACCCCGAGAAGGAGTTCCTTACTAAAGGCGTGCCTGTAGATGCCATGGTGCTGGCATCTGCTACACAACCGGACGTGGCCGAGGCTTCAGCGTCCATCCATCCTCCTAATAAGGAGTCTAGGAGTATGGATAGGTGCGGAAGCGCACCCTGACTTCAGCGGCCTTTACCTTAAGGTCTCTGAATTATTTGGCACATTTTACCAGGCTTCAGAGGGATCTGGTCAAGGAGTTGTCAGATTCCCTCTCGGGTAACCTACCTGAGCAGCTAGCCCAGTCGGTTAGCTCTCAGTTGGCTATCCTTACGTCAATTTCTAACTCGTCCATGAGGCTCATTTCCTATGCGGCCGAAGGCGGGTAGAGCGGCAGGCACAGGCGTGGCTCTCGTGACAAGCCTGGCTCCGCTTGTGTCAGTTCTGGAGGCCTTCAAGTCTTCCTTCGCCGATGCTCCCTTTGATGGGTCCTCATTGTTTGGACCCAAGGTGAAAGACACCCTTACCGCTGTGAGCAAGAGGGAAAACGTTATCTGCCGTAGGGGCCCGTTATTCCACTCCCTTTCGGCCTTACCCCAAGGCCAAAGGAGGGGAAAATGTGGTTCCGAAAATCTCGCAAGTTTTTCTCCCAACAGCAGGAAGATTCCCCGTCCAGAGGCAGAGGGCGGGGAAATTTTTCAGGGAGACGCCGTCCCAGAGGCGGCAGAGGGCCCCGCAATTCTGGAGACCGCAAGTCCTTTCGTGGCTCTTCAGCCTCCCACACGACATGAGGGATTGCCCGGCTGTGCTGCTCTGGAGCCAGTCGGGTGTCATTTTGCCAAGCACCTAAAAGCCTGGGAGTCAATCACTCAGGACAGATGGGTGCTTCGGATCATTGCCGGAGGTTACACCATCCCATTCAAATACTCACCCCCTCCGTCCAAGAGAATTCCGGACCCACCACCCAGTCAAAGGGAAATAGCAGCCGCAGAAGCTTTAAAGCTGCTAGAAAAAGGAGTCATCCAACCGGTCCCCACAGACCAGATCGGATCAGGAAATTACTCCAGGTTCTTTTTAGTGCCAAAAAAGACAGGGGACCTGAGACCAATATTGGATCTCAGCAGACTGAACCAATCCGTCACGAAATCCAAATTCCGAATGGTCACGTTACAATCCATTCTCCCGTTGTTGGAGAAGGATGTTTGGATGTGCTCCATAGACCTCAAGGGCGCCTATTATCACATACCGATACATCAGGCGTCCAGAAGGTATCTGCGCTTCAGCCTGGGAGTCAGTCATTACCAATTTTGTGCTCTGCCCTTTGGTCTCACCACAGCCCCCAGGGTGTTCACCAAGTGTTTGGCAGTAGTGACGGCTCACCTGAGAAGTCTTGGATTCCAAGTGTTTCCCTATCTCGACGACTGGCTCCTGACTGCCACCACCAGGCATCTACTAATGGACAACCTCAAAGCCACCATCTCCCTGGGTGTTTCCCTAGGGATTACATTCAATTGGTCAAAGTCTGTCTTGCTGCCCTCTCAACGCATAAAGTTTATAGGAGCAGAGATAGACTCAAGATTGATGCGTCTTTCTTCCTGCCGAAAGGATCCGAACTTTACAGGGCCAAGTTCAAGCTCTGATCTCGAGATCCAAAGCCCCAGCCAGGATGGTCCTACAGGTTCTAGGCTCAATGTCTGCCACGGTTCTTTTAGTTCCTCTAGCAAGGTTACACATGAGGATTCTTCAGTGGCTCTTGTCAACTCAATGGTCCTTTCAGGATCTTCCCCTCAATCATCACATCATGATTACGGAAATATGCAAAAGGGACCTTCGCTGGTGGCTTCAGACATCCAACTTGGATCAGGGAAAACCCTTTGTTCTCCCCCCTCCAGTGGTTACCCTGACGACAGATGCCTCCCAGATAGGGTGGGGGGCATTGTCTGGGCAGGCTAGTTCAGGGCTCCTGGCTTCCGGATGAGCTCTTCTCCACATCAACGTGTTGGAGATGAGGGCTGTACTTCTATCCCTACAGGCCTTACACAAGTTTCTTCCTCAGGGCATCATCGCCATCCACACAGACAACATGTCGGTGGTTTGGTATCTGAACAAACAAGGAGGGACCAGATCGTATCCCCTTTGCAGAGAGGCCATGAGAGTGTGGGAATGGGCTGTAGCTACCAACCGCTTCTTGGTAGCGACCCACATCCCGGGAAAGTCAAATGTATTGGCGGACAAATTAAGCAGGACAATTCTCTCTCCTCACGAATGGTCTCTAAACCGCACAGTAGCAGCCCAGGTTTTCAAGAGATGGGGGACGCCGTGCTGCGACCTATTTGCAACTCCACAAAACACCAAGTGCCAAAGGTTCTTCTCCTTGATTCCACATCAGGAAGTACCAGCCAGGGATGCTCTAGCACAACCTTGGCCAACGGGGCTACTTTATGCCTTTCCTCCAATTCCACTCCTTCCCAAAGTTATTCAAAAGCTTCTCAACTAGGGTCTTCAATGATTCTGATTGCCCCATACTGGCCTCGTCAGATATGGTTTCCTTACCTGAAAAAGCATGCAGTGGACGATCCGTGGACCTTAGACCTGATCCCGGATTTGCTAATCCATCAGTCGGGACATTGGCATCAGTCCCTTCAATCTCTGAAATTGACAGCTTGGCTCCTCCACTTCCAACCTTAGTTAGAAGTCACACACTAGACCCGGAAGTTGTTCACATTTTATCTTGCCCACAAACCCACCACTAACAAATTGTACCTCAGTAAGTGGAAGAGGTTTGCTATCTGGGCTCAACTCAAGGG
This sequence comes from Protopterus annectens, assembly GCF_019279795.1. NCBI lineage: Eukaryota > Metazoa > Chordata > Ceratodontiformes > Protopteridae > Protopterus > Protopterus annectens. Next base: position 769,280,527 of record NC_056729.1, read on the forward strand.
CTTAGACCCTATCACTGCTCCTGTCCCAGAGGTTTTGAAATTCTTAACATCCCTGTTTAATCAGGGATCTTCTGTCTCAACTATTAAAGTTCAACTAGCTGCTATCTCTAAATTCCATGAATCCACGGATCCTCCTTTGATGAGCAGCAGACTATGCAAAACATTCATTAAAGGTGCGAGTCTATTAAGACCACCAGTTTTTCATCCTGCACCTCCGTGGGATCTTGATTTGGTGCTTCGCGCATTAACATCTCCCCCTTTTGAACCGGCTGCTACATGCGAATTAAAATATCTGTCTTGGAAAACGGCATTCTTAGTGGCTATTACTTCTGCAAGAAGAGTCTCAGAGCTTCAAGCCCTGTCTATTAAACCACCGTACTTGATTTTCCACAAGGATAGAGTATCACTTAGGCCTAATCCATCCTTTGTCCCAAAGGTCTGCTCTAGTTTCTGTCTTCAACAGTCTCTAGAACTACCAGTTTTCTTTCCAAAATTCTCTAATGAAGCAGAATACACTCTCCATAAATTGGATGTTCACAGGCAATTACGCTTCTATTTAGACAGGACTCAGCAACTTCGTAAGTCAGACCAGTTGTTTGTGTCCTTCTCAGATAATAAATTGGGCCAAACCATCACAAAAGCTACAATCTCAAAATGGATCAGAGATTGCATAACTCAGGCCTATTCTTCTTGAATAAACATCTTACATCATCTATCAAAGCTCATTCTACCAGAGCTATGGCTACTTCTATAGCCTTTCATTCCAAGCTCGCTATATCGGAAATTTGTGCTGCGGCTACTTGGTCCAACCCGCACTTTCATTTCCCACTACAAATTGGATGTGGCATCTAAAGGGCGAGCATCATTTGGTTCCACGGTACTCAGGAGTGTTTTCCAGTGAGCCACCCAGGATTCAGGTGCTAGGGGCTGTCCCATCATTCAGAATGTAGGCGAGATAGGATCACATAACATCTTTTAGTTATGTACTCACCATAACTTCAGATGTTTGGGATCCATCTCCTACATTCCTGATACCCACCCTCCTTCCCCCTGCCTTGCAGATCAGAAGAGATTGAACGGTTTTGAGTTCAACTGTTTTTATCTTGTTTCATCTGACGATGTTATATAAGCAGGGTATGCATGTGTGCATGTATGCGGACAAACTAGATCTGGGGGACTGGTAGTGGTGCATCCTGGGATATAGTAAGCTCAGCCAATAAGAGACTTCGCTCTTTGGCATAAGCGTGTCGAGTCGGAGCCGAGGGATCGGCTCCGAACCCATCATTCAGAATGTAGGCGAGATGGATCCCAAACATCTGAAGTTATGGTGAGTACATAACTAAAAGTTTTGCCATCCTCCCTTACCTCTGCTTTGGGATTCTACCCATATGTAAGGACTGCAGCAATGTGAGATGAAGAACATAGTACAGTTTTGTACCTACCATAAATGTAGATGTTCGAAGATCTACATTGCTGCAGTCCAATTTACCCTCCCTCCTTCCCCTCTGTAGTTAGAGGCGGTGGTGTAGTTTGGGTTGTGAATATTGTAAATATTGTAAATATGATTAGTGCAGGGGTGGTTGGTTGTTTTTTGCTGTCTTTTGGTTTTGGCCTTTCTTTTTAGGGCCTTCTGACATCTGGGGCAAGAAAAGACTGAGGATATGACGTCGGTCATGCGCATTTGTACCCTGACGTCCTGATGTCAGTCTTAAGCGCCTTGACCGACGTCAGCCTAATACTTTGGTATTCGGGCCGACCGAGGACAGCGGACTACCCATATGTAAGGACTGCAGCAATGTAGATCTTCGAACATCTACATTTATGGTAGGTACAAAACTGTACTATTTTACAAGGAGCTGAGAGCTGCAGGGGAACATAAGTTTAGTGTTGCTTAAGTGAAGTTGGTTTGCCTTGTTAATAGCACAACAGGTTGTGTACTTGTTTTTGATACAGAAGGCTGTGGGTTCTACTCCCACAAGGGGTGAATGCTGCCGTACTGAGAATGTTCTCCTTGGTGAAGATACTAACTATGAGTCTGTTATCAGTTTGCCATCCATTTCCTCTTGCAATATTACTAGCTTATCATTTTTTAATGTAATATAGGCAATTTATTCCTGAGGGGCAACAGACACTTTATTTTTCGATGAAAAGTGAAATATAAAGATGTTTGCTAGCAGCAGCCTCTTCATTAGTTACAGATTTCTTTAATGTGGTATTATTTAGATGACTTTTACTTCTTCAGAGATTGTGCATATTTACTGATAATGGACTGTAGAATTGTGCATTTTTACTGATAATGGACTATAGAATTGTGCATATTTACTGATAATGGCGGACTGTAGAATTGTGCATATTTACTGATAATGGTGGACTGTAGAATTGTGCATATTTACTGATAATGGTGGACTGTGGAAGTCTGAGTAGACTTTTATGATAAATGTTCTGAACTGGGCAGTTTTGCCATTATGGGTGCATGCGTTTTGTTTCATTGCTTACTGGAAAAATGTTCAAATCAAATTTAAAACGCCCTCTAACAACTGTACTGTATTGTACAAGGAATATAATTTAGTACAATGAGGAAGGTGCATCAAAGAGCACATGTATGTTTCATATGCAAGGGGCCTATGATTTGAAAACAGCCCAGAATTAATCTTTATCTGCCACTGGCAAAATGTATTTTCTTTGAATGTGGGTTTCAATGCTGTTTCAATGAATGTGAGTTTCAAGGGCAGAGAAGTTTTAATGCTAAGTTTTCATTGTGAGACTGCATTGCTTTGTTTAGCAGATTACTTAGTGTTTGTGCTGTAAAATACAAAATAAAACTTTCAAATGAAGTCCAACTCATCATAGAAGTAAAGCAGTATGCACATTGGTGTTTATGGTACATGGAGTGAAATAGCCAAGTAATGGTTCATTGGAATGGCTGCAGAGGCTCCATTCAACCATGATTTTGTCAGGGGGGATGGGCAGCAAACTCAGACAGGCCCAGCTGAACTATACCTCCCAACTGTCCAGATTTTCAAAGAATGAATAGATTTGTGCTTCTTATTTTTGGTTTGTTCTTCATAAAATTTGTAGTTTTCTGGCAAATCATTTAGGAATTAAGTCACTAAATAATGATACACTGAGTTTCAGACTTCATAACCTTCAGAAAAATGCATGCTAAAGTAAGAACTGTTATTCTATCAACTGTCTCAATTTATACAAGAGCAATTTTTAGTACCGTTTATATGTTCCCCCAATATATTTGGCCTTGTTCAGATTTACTGCATTAACAGGTTGAGAGGTACATGCAAATAAATTGCTTTATAGAATTAGGCATAGCCAACCTCTCAACTGTCCCCGATTTTGGCTCAAAATGTTGCTCTTCCGCCTAATAATCCCTCCGCAAAATAGCAATTTTGGAAGAAAACATGGAGGGTTTACAATTAAGAAATAACTGTAATAATCAAAGCTATAGATTACTTGAAATGCATGTAGATTCTTTTATTTTGTCAGCTGCTCAAGTTAGCAGTACTAATATTAAAGTGTCCCTTCTTTGACAGGTTCCCAGCTGTATTGTGTGGCTATTTTATATTTTTGCATCACATTTCTGGTCCATTTTTCATAAAATTGTGTTTTTTGGCAAATTAGTGACAAATCACTGAAGACTGAAGTTAGAAAATAATGACAGACATTTGAGTTTCAGATTGTATACCCTTCAGAAAATTCATACTAATGCAAGACCTATTCTATTAAGTTTATTAGAGCAATATTTAAAAATTGTCCTTATTTTTGGGCCTTTGTCCCACTTCTGTGTATGGCTTTGTCCAGATTTCTTGCTCTGAGGTTGAGAGGTATGACAAATGTGTCAGGGCCATCACAGTCAGCCAGAGGCATTTCAAATTGTGACATACTTGTTGCACCCCACTCCCCCATGTAGTGACTCTGGATGTGTCCAAGCAAGGCAAGGAGTAGTTATGCAGTGTAAATGTGCAGTGTGTCCCCCCATCCAAGGTAGACACAAGTACTACAGTGGCTTTTCATCTGTCCTTGATTTTGCAGAACGGTCTGGTTTCTGTCATATTTTTGTACTGTTGATTTATGCTTTATTACTCAGATTTATGCTTATTACTCAAAGTGCCTGTTGCTCTGTGTTTAAGTAGCAATGCTTTAATGACCATAAGGTAAGCTTGTCTGAGATCGTAAGATGCAAGTAAGCTTTAATAAAGCATACTGTTAAAGAATTGCCAACATTGAAAGCCTTTCTGTTGTTGCCTTGCAGAGAATACTTGACTAGATAATGTATAAGCCTTTGGTATTAAAGAAATGGATTCCATTATTTTAAAAAGCTCATTACACTTGTTGGAGACTTCAGTCATCTCTACAGACTTTACCCGTAAACTAAACCAAATGCCAGTCATGTGTGGTCCATAACCTGTACAGTAATAGTTTAAGCAATGTATCTTGAGCTTGTTTCTTGTTTGCTTTTCATTTTTTTACTTTGATCATGTTTTCCCCATGAAACAAGTAGATAGTTGTCAGGCAGCAGGTCTTTTTTGGATAAGAAACATTTTTACATGTGGGGGCATCATAGTGATTTCTACTTTCAGCATGTTACTTGGTACTTTAATAAAGCTGAATATAAATTATAATTAGAACTGCAGTGCAAGGAGAAGTGGTTTGAGTTGAGTGCTTCTGGTTTTTCTTATACTTGATTTTGACTGGCATTCGAGTAATGTATTTAAAAAAGTAATTTATTTTTTCATGCCTCACAACCTTTTGTTTCCATCTAGATATTAAGTAAGCTATCATGCATCCAATGCATTGAAATATTTTTATTCTTCTACACTTATTTTTGTCTTGATTGGACTCTCATAATGATGGTTTGCCACCCAGGGCAGCGTATTTAATTAAAGTTAGTTTTTGTGGTTTTAGCTCCTCCCCTTTCTAGTTGACCACACCCCTTCCACTTGACCCCACCCATTCAGCTGTCTCCTGCAGCCCCCCTTTGATTTAAAGTCACCAGCCGCCACCCGCCACTGGTAATAGCCAAACAGTGAAAACTGTTCTGGACCCTCCTGGCAGTAGCTAAAGTTATTATAAAAATTGGAAATAGGTTTCAGTTCCTACATTCAAAGATTTTTTTAAAATTAGCAGCAGTACTAAGTAAAGCTGAAAACGAAATGATCAGAAGAAGACCTAGAAGTCAAACGCAGACTTTTAGCTGTTTGGATAGTCTTGAATTACTCTTAATGCGTTAGTTGTGTAAGATTAACTTTATTTCATTGTATTCCTAACATTGTATTACTGTATGTGATTTGGAGTTTCTTCCCTTTGTCTGTATATTGTAACTATGCTAAATTAATAAAAACATTTTAAGCGGAAAAAGGCAAATTGTAGGACATTTTTGTATAGATGCTTTAAAACATTTGGAAAGAATGATAGAATGAAAAGAAAATTAAAGAATTATTTGTAAATTATTTCTGTTAAAAGTAGAAAAGCTATCTACTTACTTTAGTGTAGTTAAAGAAAATACTAGCGTAATGAAAGATGATTGAGGAGAGTATGAAGGTCTCTGGGGCAAATTGTGAATATTATCGTAAATTATGTAAATGAAGTCTTTCAAGATAAAAAGATGCACAAAAAGAATGGAATGTTAATCAGACATGGAAAATGAAGCTTTTTTTATATGAATTGGATAAAACACCTGGGACAAGCTAATGTGCAGTCAGTTGCAGGCCCGAATGGAATAGGATACCAATTCTATAAGTATTTTACAGATTGGCAAAAAAAAATTCTACTTAAAAGTTATGAATGACTGGTTTAAATGAAGGTTTTATATATGCAGATTTATGCAGTGGTATATTTAAATTTGTATGGAAAAGGGAAGACAAAAAACCAAAACTGGAAAGTAAAATAAATGGAAGACGTATATAGTTTAAAGGGAAAATGAGAATTATTAATATAAGGGAAATTGTGGATATACACAGGAAAGACTAAACAAAGCATAGACTTGAAACATTTAATACAGTACAATATGAACTTTTGTAGATAATTAGGAGAGGATATAACAGAAAACTAAGAATGTTTGTTCAACATATGATGGCATATGTCAAGGGCATCCTTTGAGAAGTGTACTTTTTGCATTAGTTGTGAATGTATTAGACATGCAAATATATGCATGCAATGTGCTACTTATAACTGGAAATTATATCCGTTCATTAGTAACATGTTGACATGTGCAGGTGATGTACTGATTATGAAAAATGTTCTGGATGAAAGAAATATATTATGTATATAAATACTTAAACACAATAGGCATGAATTTAAAGGTGAATAAAGGGTTGGGTGATATAGTAAAGATATGAGGAATATATTTTGGTGAAATAAATCTCTGTGTTTGATATAAAATTTAGAGATAAAATGTAAGGAAGGAAGAGTGGAAAAGGATAATAGATGACATAAAGGGGCGTTGTTGTTTTTGGAAAACATTCAAGTTATATTTTTAGTAAAAAGACTCATTTGATTAATTTAGTTATACTGGGAAAGCTGTCTTATTTAGCAAGTGTCTGTATGCCGGCAATACTTCATGAAAAAGAAACAACTGCAAGCAAATTCTTCTTTTATATGGGGTTTGAGACTGAATCTGCTGAAGAGAGGAGTCCTTTTATATGTATAAGGAAGGGAGAGGTTTAGGCTTAATAATGCTACTCTCGCCATAACTGTAGCAAGAAACTTTGAAACTTCCAGGCAGGTTCAGTACCCTCTCTATTACAGGCTACTTCTGTGGGTTTTTTTTTTTTTTTTTTTGTAAAGGAGTCCACCCTAAAAATGTACTAGAGGCAGTATTTTGGTAATCTTTTCCCCACTTAAGCACTATAAGTTGGGCTCCTCAAGGTCCAGTACAGGCTTTGCTAGGCTTTGCTAGAGTATTCTCCAATTCTGGACTCCCTCCTCCTTACTTCTTCTGTTTCTAAACTCTGTTATTGTACCTGTATATTTTTAGGCTGCTGCAACAATAACCTCTTCAAACATCACTGTTATGGTAAATTTACTTACACAAATGTTTTTTTCTGCCATGTTTGCATCTTTTATGATAATCCCTTGTGAATTTGTCCAGTGTTTTTGTCTGGACTTTATTTTAAGATTCATTTTGTGCCTTCTGATTTTAATGAGACAAGTACACTGCAGTTGTAAGCATTCTACACACTTCACATGTATACAGCCAGTCATAGCTAATGGGGGGACTATGTCACTACTCCATCACTCTATATGGGAAATTTTGCGCTACTTTTGAGTGCCATCCAACTAAAGTTGTACCCACGAAGCAGGAACACTAAAGTCTTCTATTGTTGTGGCAGAATATTTATGCTCTTGACACCAGTTTTCTATTCCTTGGCTGTAGTGCATTCACCTGCCATTTCAGCTGTAGTGCAGTTGACTGTCATATTGGAGCTAACTTTACAACCTACCAGGTCCTAAAGTATATCGGCTGTTGTCTGGGGAAAAACATAGCCGGAGCAATTGATTAACAAGGAACCCAACACTGTCTTTCGTAAACCTAGCATATGAGAATAATTCCTTATTATAGGCCTGAAGTGCTTTTTGCAGTGTCTCTAACCTGTTTTTTTTCCTTAACAACAACAAAAAAATAAATAAAATGGAGAGAGGATTCCCAATCCCATTGGTCTCACAGGCACTGCAGATAGTATCCACTTTTGTAAAAGAAAGGCTAGTCAGAAATGCAGATTTTGCAAACAGATGTGTCCTTGCATAGCTTTTGCTTTGACTAATACAAGAAACTTTTAAAAATGTGGTGATCAATTCTTTTTTTTTTCAGGAGAGCAGCCATCTCAATAGCTTTCTTGTAAAATGCTTCCATTAAAGTTATTTTTGAAGCTGCATCTTGGATTTCTGTTGACATATTTGCCAAGTACTTAACTCTGATCTCTGCAACAGATGCTTAATGTTCTCAACGTTAAATGAAGAGCAATGCTTTTCACTGCATATGAAGATCATATACTCTGTCACTACATGGGGGTGGAGCAGTTCACCCACTCAGCGCACTATTATTTTTTCCATTGGTAGCAAAATTGTGTTATTTTCAAAGTGAATACTTTGTATGACCATTTTATCCTTTGGTTTGGATGTTATCTGATTACAGTCGTGCTAACATTTTATGGACATCAGGCTTTTTAATCTCTGTGTTATTGTCAAACAGTCCACATATGCTGTACTGACAAGTTGAGGAGAAGCAAAACATGGCATGTATGCAGCTAGTGAGTTTGAGCTTTATTGACCTGAATGTACCATAGTAGATTTAAAAGTAAAAAGTCATGGACATTGACAAGTCATGTAGTAGAAACATAGATATGTCCTTAAGGGATCATTCACATACATCTCATGGGGCTCAGTTACAGGAGGTTTAATGTATTGTGTGTGTGTGTGTGTGTGTGTGTGTGTGTGTGTGTGTGTGTGTGTCCATAAGATCAAAAATTTAAAATGCCAACAACCCAAAATGTTTAAAACTCACAATATTGAAAATGGGAATTTGCCCTTTGTTTGACTATTGTGGAATCTTGGAGTTGGTATAAATTGTCATGGGGGTGCAGGGAGGGGGCTTGCCCCTTGCATTAATTTTTTTTAATATTTTAAGTTTGACATTTTGGGTTTTCAGCATTTTGAGTTTTTGACCTAATGATGTAGACCCATGTGTTTGTGTGTGTGTATTGTATACATGTATGTATAATTTATAAAATCCGCACGCGTATACACACATATGTATATATACATGTGTGTTATAGATATTATTTCATATATATATATATATATATATATATATATATATATATATATATATATATATATAAAATATAGTGTGTGTGTTTGGTTCCCTGTCTAAACCTCAAAACATCCACACAAGAGCAGGCATTAAAACACCAAACCGATATCTCCAAAAACATAGACGAACATTATGGGCTGTCACTGTGTGGGATCGCAGTACAGTGGGGACTTGGCTTTGCCCCCTTTCCCCACTGTATTGCCATTTCAGAGTTTGTATATGTAATACCTCAACAGCTTCCACTGCAAAAAAAAATTTGTGATGTGGGTTTGTTTTAACGCTTGCTTTTAAGAATGTTTGTTTAGACATGGGTGTGTGTGTGAGTGTATGTATGTGTGTGTGTGTGTGTACATATACATATATATATATATATATATATATATATATGTGTGTGTGTGTGTGTGTGTGTGTGTGTGTGTGTGTATATATATATATATATATATATATATATATATATATATATATATATATATATATATATATATATATATATATATTAAGTTAAAATAACAATAAAGAGTGCACCATGTAAGCCAAACCGAATAATACTCCAAAGTCTTCAGATAAAACCAAAAGTCCACGCTTTATTGAGCAACAGATAAACAGACTGCAGTGGTATAAGCGCTTTCGCGTTGCTTCTCAACGCTTCATCAGATATAAATGCAGTGTAGAACCCCCCTCCCTTTATACAAAAAACAGATAGTGACATCACAACATTCAATAAAACAATAAAATAATTAAAAGCTTAATTAATGTTAGTGCTTTAAGGACCTGGAAGTTAGGAAAGGCTTAATAGATAAATTCTCATTGAGCCCAAACCTATGGGCTTGTAACCTCATTATCCAGTGGCTCTCCCTTTCCTCAATCCTATTTTTTATGTTGCCTAGCCTCTTCCCTGTGTTAACCAATTCTAACACTTGAAAACTAAAACCATGTGTATTGCCTAGCTCTGATATATGTTTCGCAAGTGCATTAACAATATTACACTTGCTGATCGCATAAACATGCTCTCTGATGCGCTCTCGTAATGACCTTGTGGTCATGCCCACATAAAACATCGTGCAGGCTTTGCACGTTGCTACATATACTAGACTCAAAGACTTACAAGTGGCATGTTGTCTAAATGAGTACCTCTTGTTGGTTATGGGATGAGTAAAAGTGTCAGTAGTAGATACATATTTACATTGATTGCACATATGGCATGGAAAGGTGCCTATTCTGTTACTCTGAGGCGCATCAAAGTGACAACAATCATAACATAACAGCCTGTTCAATGAGGGCATGTTCCTATATGCCACCCTAGGTCTTGTGTCAACTAAAGAACTGATCGTATCATCTGCCATTAGAATACTCCAATGCTTCCTGAATACATTTAGGATGTTGTTATTTCTATTGGTGAAAGGAATAATAATCCTATTGTGGTTGTCATTAGTCCTCCTTTTAACAGATTGAGAATATCTACATGTTCTGTTGATCAAAGGTGCTCCATCAGATGATCTATGTGAGTCACCCAAAGAAATGGCTTCGGATACATGTCTCATATTGTACCCTCTAGATAAAAAGTTCCTAGTGAGTGTCTGTTTGTGTTTATTATAAGCTGTCGTCTGGGATGTTAGTTTGGAGATCCTGACCATTTGATTGGTAATAATATTGTTGTATATATGCCGAGGATGCATACTCTCACGATGTAACAGGTTGTTTCTCCAACATTCCTTCCTATAAAGTTCAGTATCAAAACCCTGATCGGTATTGATTATTTTGACATCCAAAAAATCAATGGTGTCAAAAGAATAAGTACATTCAAAACTAAGGAAATCTGTGGTACTATTGAGGTATGCTACGAAACTCAAAAGCTGTTCAACAGTTCCCCTCCACAACAAAAACACATCGTCTACAAATCTGTTATAAAATACAAGATGGTCAACAAAAACTGAGTCTTCATTCAAAACAAAGCAGTTCTCCCATTGTGCCAACACCAAATTGGCATAGGCGTTGGCACAAGGGGTACCCATTGCTACCCCTTTAGTTTGTAGAAAATAAATGTCCCAATAGCAAAGGACATTGTTTTCTAAAATGATCTCCAAAAGTGACATGTATCTAAAGATTACACGTTCAGATAATTTATAATGCACCAACATAGCCCTGACAAAATCCATACCAGTAGTATTCGGGATGGAAGTAAAAAGAGACTTCACGTCTAGTGTAACCAATATATCATTCTTACTAAAGGAACAAGATTGACCATGATTAGCTAGTTTCTCAAGAAAATCCGTGGTGTCCCTTAAAACATGTTTAACCTCAAGAAGTAAGGGTTTGAACGCCTTGTCTAAATATATAGAAGAAGGTTCAGTCAACCAACCACGGCTGGACACTATAGGTCGCAGCGGTGGGTTTGTTATGTTCTTATGAATTTTGGGTAGACCTCTAAAAGAGGGCACCAACGGTTTGTCTACCATCAAGTATGTATATAAGTCATTGTCAATGATTTCAGTCAGCATCAGGTCATATAGGCTAGCATGAACGTCTTTAATTAAATTATTAAGTTTAAGGTTAGATAGGGGTAAATAGGTCTCAGCATCATTAAGCATATTCTCCATTGCATTGCAGTAGTAAAAACTATCCATAATGACAACGGCGCCACCTTTGTCCGCTTGCCTAATTACAATGGTTTCATTATTTTTTAATCTATGTAGGGCATTCCTCTCATCGAATGTTAAATTAAATTAAAAAACTCACACTTGGTCTCACTATTATATAATTCAAATAAGTCCCTTTCTACTGCTTGCTCAAAGGCATCTAACAATGGATGTTGTTGAGGAACAAAGGTGGAAGGCTTTTTAAATGTAAAATGGTTACTGTTGGTTCCTGTCCCTTCCTGTCCATAAAGCATCTTGAGAGCTATGTTCCCAGTGAACATTTTGACATCTGCAATGATACCAGTAATGTCACTGCAATCAGAAGGAATAAATCCTAGTCCCCTATTCAAAACCGACATTTCATCCTTGTCTAAAATATATTTAGAAACATTAACAACTAAACAATCATCAGTATCAGTGTCAATGAAAGGTCCATTCAAGTCTTCGATTTTTGGTACCTTTTTGTTGTGTGCAAAGTTGTCTTCTATGCTTTTCCTTTTTACAGCTCTGCCCTGTGGGGACCAAGTTCTCCTCTCGAAGGGTCTGAACGGCAGGGGAAAATAAGGCGAGCCGTCCCCCAAAGCAAAAAGGTCGTCTTCCGATTGAATAACAAAGGGATCAAGAGTGATTTGTTTCTTGCGCACTTCTTGGCTCTTAGAGCAAGGAATGTTGGTCGAAATCTCTGTGAGACTGTTAGTAATGCAGTCGGCATGAACCTGTGCTTCCACGACCAAAGAATTGGGTTTGGAAGCCATCGCCGAGTTGTGTACGTCTAGGACAGGAGTATCTTTGCTGTCGTTGACTCTGGCAGCTAAGGATGACGTCATCACAAGTGGATTAGCTATATCAGCTGATGGTAGCTTACCCGTTTTGTTAGAGGGATTACCAAAACGATCACTTCGTGAGGAATTAACATCTCTGGGCCACGAGAAAACCTGGGATTGATTAAAATCTAGGAAATCTCGTTCCAGTTTTCTTTTTTTGTCCTGCATGCATTTAAAGTCCAGCGAGGAAAGCATATGCTTTAAATCATTGAATAGCGTATCCAAGCCGTCCACGTGTAACAGCCTAACTGCTTCATTTTGTATTGATTTAATATCATTTCTTAGTTCACAGATCATTTTCTCATAGTGTTCAACTAGGATAGAAATGTAAGTAAAGCTGGTTTCTAGGTTCAACTTTTGCCAACGGGCTAGGAGTTCAGGATCAGAATCACCAAAGGTGGGCATCTTGAGAACTCTTAAGCCCCTAGGTATCAGCTTAAATTTAATACAGGCTTCCATGTGCAGTTTTTGCCACTGCACATTACGGAGTTTGTGTAACTTGTTCTCCAACTTCCTGGTTAAAAGAATAACCTCCATGTTGTTCTTGAAGCTATGCGCTCCATTTTTGGCTTGATTAAAGTCTGCAGCAGTAAGTTTGAGCAACGGGTTGATATTCTTATTAACAATACCATCTAGGTTAAACATAATTTCACCTTCAGGAATCGAAGTATTGGCCATGTCCTGGCGGAATGGTAATCACAGAAACGGCAACAAATAAAACAATACCGCCAGGCAAAGCACTCTTAATGAATCCAAGTAAACCAAGTTAAAATAACAATAAAGAGTGCACCATGTAAGCCAAATCGAATAATACTCCAAAGTCTTCAGATAAAACCAAAAGTCCACGCTTTATTGAACAACAGATAAACAGACTGCAGTGGTATAAGCGCTTTTCCGTTGCTTCTCAACGCTTCATCAGATATAAATGCAGTGTAGAACCCCCCTCCCTTTATACAAAAAACAGATAGTGACATCACAACATTCAATAAAACAATAAAATAATTAAAAGCTTAATTAATGTTAGTGCTTTAAGGACCTGGAAGTTAGGAAAGGCTTAATAGATAACTTCTCATTGAGCCCAAACCTATGGGCTTGTAACCTCATTATCCAGTGGCTCTCCCTTTCCATATATGTGTGTGTGTGTGTGTATACATACATATATATATATATATATATATTTATATATACATACATATATATATAATGTGTATGTATATATGTATATATATATATATATATATATATATATATAACACATTATATATATATATATATGTGTGTATATGTATATATGTGTGTGTGTATATATATATATATATATATATATATATATATATATATATATATATATATATATATATAAAATCTTCTTTCGGCTGCTCCTGTTAGGGGTCACCACAGCAGATCAGCTGTTTCCATTTCTTCCTGTCCTCTGCATCTTGCTCTGTCACACCAACCACCTGCATGTCCTCTCTCACCACATCCATAAACCTTATCTTAGGCCTCTCTCTTTTGGCAGCTTCATCCTTAGCATCTTTTTCCCAATATACTCTGCATCCCTCCTCAGCACATGTCCAAACCAACGTAATCTTGCCTCTCTGGCTTTGTCTCCAAACCTTCCAACCTGGGCTGACCCTCTAATATACTTATTCCTAATCCTGTCCATCCTCGTCACACCCAGTGCAAATCTTAACATCTTCAACTCTGCCACATCAAGCTCCGACTCCTGCCTTTTTGTCAGTGCCACTGCCTCCAACCCATATAACATAGCTGGTCTCTCTACCCTCTTGCAGACCTTCCCTTTCACTCTTACTGGTACTCTCTTCTCCACCCACTCCTTCCTGCCTGTACTCTCTCCTTCACCTCTCTTCCACACTCACCATTACTCTGAACTGTTGATCCTAAGTCATCTACCTTCCCCACCTCTACTCCCTGCATCCTCACTATTCCTCTATCCTCCCTCTCATTCACACACACATGTTCTGTCAGCCCTGTTGACCTTCATTCCTCTTCTCTCTAGAGAATATCTCCACCTCTCCAGGGTCTCCTCCACCTGTTCCCTACTCTCACTACAGATCACAATGTCATCTGCAAACATCATTGTCCACGGAGACTCTTATCTGATCTCGTCTGTCAACCTGTCCATCACCATTGCAAATAAGAAAGGGTTCAGAGCTGATCCTTGATGTAATCCTACCTCCACCTTAAACGCATCCGTCACTCCCACCGCAGACCTCACTGCTGTCACACTACCCACGTACATATTCTGTACCACTCTTACATACTTCTATGACACTCCCGAATTCCTCATACAATACCACAACTCCTCTCTAGGCACCCTGTCCTATGCTTTCTCTAACTCAACAATGACACAATGCAGCTCCTTCTGACCTTCTCTGTACTTCTCCATCAACATTCTCAGAGCAAACATCGCATCTGTAGTGCTCTTTCCTGGCATGAAACCATACTGCTGATCACTAATCATCACTTCCCTTCTTAACCTAGCTTCCACTACTCTTTCCCATAACTTCATGCTGTGATTGATCAGTTTAATCCCTCTGTAAGTTTATTACAGCTCTGCACATCACCCTCATTCTTAAAAATCGGTACCAAAACACTTTTTGTCCATTCCTCCGGCATCCTCTCACTTTCCAAGATTTCATTAAACAATCTAGTTAAAAACTCCACTGCCATTTCTGCCATTTCACCTAAACACCTCCATGCTTCCACAGGTACGTCATCTGGACCAACAGCCTTTCCGTTCTTCGTCCTCTTCCTAGTTATCCTTACTTCCTCCTTGCTAATCCACTGCACGTCATGATTTACTATCCGCACATCATCCAACCTTCTCTCCCTCTCATTCTTTTCATTCATCAACCCCTCAAAGTACTCTTTCTATCTGCTCAACACACACTCCTCGCTTATGAGTACGTTTCCTTCATTATCCTTTATCACCCTTACCTGCTGCACATCTTTACTAGCTCTATCCCTCTGTCTAGCCAGTCGGTATAGGTCCTTTTCTCCCTCCTTAGTGTCCAACATTTTGTACAACTCTTCATACGCCTTATCCTTAGCCACCTCTCTCTTTGCCATGCACCTCATCTCCTTATACGCTTGTCTACTTTCTTCATCTCCTTGACAGTCCCAATTCTTATTCACCAACTTCTTTCTCTGTATACTCTCCTGTGCTACTTCATTCCACCACCAGGTCTCTTTGTCCTCCTTCCTATTTCCAGATGTCACACCAAGCACCTTTCTAGCCGCCTCTCTTACTAGTTCTGCTGTAGTTACCCAGCTATTCGGTAACTGTTCACTGCCACCCAGTGCCTGTCTTAACTCTTCCCTGAACATCACTTCACAATTACCCTTTTTCAGTTTCCACCATTTTGATCCTTGGTGTTGCCCTCACACTCATCCTCCTCTTCTTGATCACCCATGTCATCCTACAAACCACCATCCTATGCTGCCTAACTACAGTTTCCCCTGCCACCACTTTACAGTCTCCAGTCTCCTTCAGACTGGCCCTTCTACAGAAGATATAATCCACCTGTGTGCATCTTCCTCCAGTCTTGTATGTCACCCTATGCTCCTCCCTCTTGTTAACATACGTATTCTTCAGCCACTGGGGATGCACAAGCCAGTACATTTCTTTGTGCCGGTCCCAAGCCCGGATAAATGGGAAGGGTTGCGTCAGGAAGGGCATCTGGCATAAAATTTTGCCAAATCATACATATATATATATATATATATATATATATATATATATATATATATATATATTTAGTTTAACTTGCATCTGGGTCACTGTAACTTAACTCCGGGAAACTAACCACTTGGCCACAATGGTGAGCCTTGACCTTTTCTCCACTCTAGTGTGATCTCTGAGTTGATATATTTAGTTAGGGTGGTGAGCCCCCCCCCCCCCGAGTTGGGTAGGTTTGATTTGCTTTGGTTTCTTTTTAAAGTGTTGGTGGTCATGTGGTTAGTTTCCTGGGGTTATGGTGATTGGGTGTTCAGTTAAGTAAATTTTTGACAAAAGTTGTCTCGTATTTCTGTTTGGCTAAGTGGGATTTCTCTCTCTTTCTCGCTCACACCACTCTCGGGATCCATGAGTGACTAAAAAAGAAAATGAGTAAGTCCTGGGGGGATTGGAGAGTAGTTGGTAGACCTGGCATAGATGTTTGGTACTGGAGGCTTGGTAACAGTGCGGTCCGAGGGGACCAAAAAATATACATTTTTCTGCCACACCAAAATTAGACCTCATTTTGTACAGAAGGAGAACGATGCCATTCTCAGAAAACCGCTGAAGTTTATATCCATTTTTAGAAAAACATCAAAAGCACTTTAAGAGCTACAACTCTTGATGTTGTAGGGTGGCATAGTAGGCATAATGGTCAGTAGTGTGGGGACAACCCTTGCAGATATTGTCAGCCATGAAAGGTTTAAATCACCCGACAAAATGTTGGTCATGCTTTGATGCCCCTGGTTTGTAGAGTTCCATACTCTATCCTACTTGGCAAAGGTAACAAGTGTTGAACATTAGTTTACCTAAGTGTTAATATGGTAAACAGCAGCAGGATGTATCTGTTCTTATAAGGGTATTACATTTGTTTAAATTACTAACACCTGATGCCTGCAACCAAAGAGACTGGACGTATAAGTGAATTTAAGTACACTTTTGTATCTGCTCTTTTTCATATAGTATTGCATTTCAATTATTTGTGTTTTTTCACTGAAAATTAACTCGACTGAAGTTGTGGCTGTGTCTCTACATAGTACTTGTTAGAATTTCTGTGTAGCCATTGATAGCAGTAGGGGGTAGTTTCACCTCATCACTGATATTCTGTCCTGCCTTATATAAGTGGTACATTTTGGGTTATTTCTGCTTAATATCTGAGCTTTGCTTTGGCTAAGATCTACCTGAAATCAACTGGATGCATAAGTGAATTTAAGTACACTTTTATCTGCTCTTTTTCATATAGTACTGCATTTAAATGTATTTGTGTTTCTCACTGAATATTAACTCACCTGAAGTTGTGGCTGTCTCTGCAGTTCCCCACCCACCCACTCTCCCTGTTCTTGTTTTGGTGTTGATGTTGGTGGCTTTGAAATTGCCTGTCCCTTTTGTAAATTTGTATTTGGATACTCCTGCTGGTCCCATCTCATTTGCTCACTCAACTGAGTGCAGTGAGATCATATTCTGATTTCCGGCACTCCTGCTGTGTACAAAGAGAGCATTTGAGAAGGACAACCCCTGTAGCCTCTTAATCCTGCTCTGTTCCTTCCCTCAAAAAATAAATAAATACATAAAAAATATATATATTTATTTTATTCAGCTGTTCTTACTGCAAGTGTCTTGGCAGCAACTATCTGTTCAGTCGCTCTTACTCTGCACTTATTACTGCTTGTTAGTAGCATTCTAATTTACTGCCTTCTGCACTTGTTTTGTAGTCATTTGTTAATGTAATTGCATTTATTTAAACTGTATTTGCCGTAATATTGCTACTCACTCGTGTGCTATTCTGCACTGCAATTTGAATTGTATTTACTGCTGTTTTAACTTCTTTTCTGTTTAAAAAAAAAAAAAAAAAAAAAAAAGTCCTAGTCCAGTTACAGAGTTGCTGTATCCAGGACTGTTGGTAAGCTTCTGAGCCCCACAAGCCTTTCTGTGTTGGAGGAAAGCCTTCTAGCTTATAAGTGGGAGTGGTAAGCACTAGGTAGCCTGTCTACCACAAGAGGAGTGGTTCTTGGCCCAGAAATTGTAGTTTACTGACCATGTGGACTGTTTGTCCATCTCTTTCAACCTTCTGGTTTAAAAGATCACATCTGTGCTCGTTTCCCATCTTTCCTGTAACTACCCTACTGGGAAGCATCAGAAAGCCTTAAACTGATACAAGCCTTCTAGCTTAGAAGAGACTTTGGCGTGATTAAGTATCAGTTTTCTGTACTTTCTTGTTGTACTTAAACTGTTTTCCACCTAAATGCCGATTTTTTCCAGCATTTATTGTGATTTAAAAGCTTGTTTTTTTTTTTCACATTTTGTACTTATTTTACTGCCTGCACTTTTAAAAAGTCGTTTTTTGTTTAATTTGTTTAGCTGTTGTAGGCTACACACTAAGGTGCGACAG
Source organism: Protopterus annectens (assembly GCF_019279795.1). Taxonomy (NCBI): domain Eukaryota; kingdom Metazoa; phylum Chordata; order Ceratodontiformes; family Protopteridae; genus Protopterus; species Protopterus annectens. Next base: position 769,298,939 of record NC_056729.1, read on the forward strand.
CCTTTTCTGGTCATTTGTAGTCGTTTAAAGCTGTTATAAGTGTATTTTTACTGTTTTTGCCTCATCTTTTCAAAAAAACTAAAAAATTCCTTGTTTCCCGCCTTTCTAAGCTAGTATAGTCCAGTTTTCAGGCTAGTGCTGAATTCAGGGCTGTGTTACAAGTTTCTGAGTTGCCCAGACCGTACTTGGATAGAAGGAAGTTTCTATGTTCACCTGTGAGAGAGGGGGGCTTTGAGCAGCCTATCTGTCCCTTGAAGAGTGGTTCCAGCCCAGAAGTTGGTAGTTTATTGGGCATTTTGGGCTAATTTCTCTCTTTCATTTCCCTGCTATAAAAACCACGTTTGCACGGTTAGCCAGGGTTAAATTATTCCCGGCTCCACTAAGTCTCCTCTTCAGTTTTTCCCTTGAAACTAGTCTAACTCTCAACCTAAGCACTCAAAAAGCATCCTACAGCCCAGCACTTGCTCAAACCTAATAACAAGCACTAGAATACCCGAGACTTGATTGCCCAGCAGGGCAAGGCTCCTTATTCACCCCTCACCAACCAAACGACTAAGCAGCTCACCCTACTATTCAGGCATGACCAAAGGGCAATTTCAGGTGTACTCTCCAGTCCATCTGGTGTATCTAATATGGGTATCCTGAGGCAATGTTACAACTACCTCATGTACACAGACAACCCTCTCCTCCTACCACAAAACACTAACATATGCAAGAGATGCGATTATACAGCCAAACTGGAGGCTAAGCTGTCTCCACCCAAGACTGGAACAGACAGTCAAGAGGAGAAGGTTAACACTTGCACCACACCTCCAGCCACACACAGACCTACTGAACCAGCACTGGCAAAAAATACACATAAATACACAAAAATCATACTCGGAGGCTCTAAATAAAACCTGCAAAAGCATCAGAGACCTCCAAAGCAGACACCCAAACAACCTGCACCTCCCATCACAAACCAGACAACGCATAAAACACAAAATCAGTGTGCCATCCAATCACAGCCCTTAAGGCGAAACAACATACTTAACACACTAGTAATAGGTGACTCTATAGTCAGGCACACTGACGTCCCACTCACTAAGCTGGACAAGCAGAAGGTTACTGTTGCTGCCTGCCCGGAGCCAGAATCCGCCACATAACACAAGCACTCTGGTCACTCCAGAACAAGTACAAATATGACTTGGTGATGTTGGTGTGAATGACTTAAGACGTATCTCCCTGGACTACGTGAAAAGAGATGTGGAAGAGCTCTCTGTAGGCTGGTATGACCCTGACTGGCATCTTGGCCTCACCAAGAATGATACCTCAGTATAAAGAAAAAATGATTAATTTCAACAATTGGCTAAGCTTCTGGTGTCATTCAAAGGGGATCCAATGTTAGCCCGGGACGACCTGCTCGACAAGCTGCGTTGCTTCGCAAGAGACTGCTTGCACCTGTCACCCCCTAGGCTTTTGAATACTGGCCAAGGCTCTTGTTGCCCCCATAGTACCTTTTTTAGGCAAGGCTCAAAAGTCAAACTCACCTCCATAAACAGCACAATTAACAAAAAACTGAGGGTTATGCTACTCAATGCCAGGAGTTTAAATCTCAAAATGCACACACTTGAAGCACTCCTCAGTATGGAGAACGTCGACATCTGTGCAGTAACTGAAACCTGGTTCAAGGCTCCAGAGAGCACCCCAGCACTACCGGGCTACAACTTGTACCACACGTTTCTGCCACAGAACACGGACCGAAACACGAAAGGAGGGGGTGTATCCATATTCATCAAGGATACCTACACCTCCCAGGTTAGTGGCACAGCATGATACCTCTGAGATCATCTATGTGCAACTAACATTGGGCAAATCTGCAATGCAAATTGTGGCCTGCTACAGATCACCCTCCATGACCCAGGAACACCACTCCATCTTTCTGGAGACATTGGAAAACATGAAGGTCCTTCTGAACACCCTGATATTGGGTGATTTTTGATTACCCTACCATAAACTGGGAAAACTACTAGAGTACAAACTCCAAACTCCCAAGCCCAGTGCTTCCTGGAATTCATAAAGTCAAACACCCTGGATCAACTCCCCTACCAGAGGTGAAAACGTATTGGACTTGGTCATCTCCAACATGGGCGACAGGTGTTCCACACAGGAGGATAAAAACCCGTCACTGGTTGGATCAGACCATAAACTAATCACTCTGGATGTCCACACCCCACCCCCACCCCCAACTAAGGAAACCACAGTAAAAAAAACTTTTCTAAAGCAAACATCACCTTACGTAAGACAGAGGCAGTAAGTTTCACAGCCCCCACGCTGAAGGATAATGCTGCCCAAGATGCAGAAACCTTTACAAATGCACTCCTATGAGCACCTACAAGGATGCATGGATCGTGCCATCCCTAGCAAAACCAAGACTCGCTCTTCTAAGAGAAGGAAACCACTCTGGTGGACCCCTGCCATAAACAGACTGTACAGTTGAAGGAAGAAGCTAGTTCAGAAAAAAAGCAAATCCCAAGAAGGAAAGACATCCCTGATTAGTATCCGTAAGAAACTAAGGACCCTCATAAAAATCATCAAAGGCTAACTTCGAAAGAAAAATAGCCAAGGATTCAAAAGATAACCACAAAGCCTTCTTTAACTATGTTAATAATCTAAGTGGCAACTCGCAGATATGCACTGAACTAGTGCAAAATAGCACAAAATGTACTGAACCTACTGATATTGCCAGCATCCTGGCAGATAGATTCAGTGCAAACTTCACCCCCGAAAGAGCCCACCACAATACCTGAAAAGTGTACTGTTCCAGAAATCACAGACGCACAGGTGAAAATAGCCCTTTCAAAAGCCAAAAGCACAGTGTCAGTGGGGCCAGATGGTGTCCCAGGCTCCGTCTTGCATGAACTACAGAACGAACTAACCCCCCCACCTAAACACGCTGTTCAGACTCTGCCTGTCCACAGGCTACATGCCCATAGAATGCGCACAGCAACGGTTATTCCACTCCACAAAAGAGGGGCCACAACTGACCCTGGTAACTATCACCCCATAAGCCTGACTAGCCTGGTCTGCAAGGCTATGGAGTGCATCATCATGGAACTCATTAACAAAGACATTGGGAACCTCCAAACACTTGACCCGACCCAGTTCTGCTTTAAGGGCAGATAACGCCTACTAAACCTGATTGACTTCTTCGAGACTGTCACCAAGGCCATAGACAAGGGAAAGGTTGTTCACACAGCCTACCTTGACCTTGCCAAGGCTTTCGACACCATTCCCCACTTGGGTATTACAGAAAACCTCACCAGCCTGAACATAAACCCCTACATCACGAGATGGGTTGCCAACTGGCTTACAGACAGAACTTACACGGTAAGAATAGCGGGCTCCAGGTCCAACTCTAAACCAGTCACAAGTGGTGTCCCGCAAGGCTCGGTCCTGGGACCGCTACTGTTCGGCATATACTTCTCAGAAGTACAGGCAAACACAGGAGGACTGTGGCTAACCAAGTTCGCCAATGACTGCAAACTGGGAGCCATAATTGACTCTCCAGCTGACACGGACATCCTCCAAAAGGGCCTTACTGAGATGAACACCTGGTGTCAAAGTTATGGCCTCAAGCTAAATGCCAAAAAATGCATAGTCATCCCGTTTGGGAAAAACAAAACGCCCATAAATTACCACATAGGTGGCAGCCCCCTTAATACAGAAGAGGTAATAAGAGATCTGGGATCCCAGGTAGATAGTAATCTCTCCTTTGGCAATCATATTGCCAAAGTAGTTGGGAAATCTTTCTGTGTAGCCCATCTAATTACCAAAGGGTTTGCATCAAGAAATAGAGGTTATAGTGCCCCTCTACTAGTCACTCATCAGACCCATCATATACAGTACAATGCCCCATTTGGGATGTACCTCCTAAGACACTTCCAGCAGCTGGAAAAAACACAAAAGTACCTCACCAAGAGGATTACTGGCCTCAAACATATGTCCTATGCAGCCCGACTGAAAAAAAACTCTGGCTGTACTCAGTGGCATATCGCTTACTCAGAGGTAATCTCTGCCGGACTTACAAAGCCATGTCCAACTCCGAATTGATGGACGTGCTCCAGGTAAAGAAATCCAAGTCACTGAGAACCACGTGCTCTAGTGAGCTAAACCTCACCACAACAATAAATAGAACATGCTGGAAGGATAGATTCTTGTCACAGAGACTACCCATGCTTTGGAACAAAATTCCAAGCTACATTAGGCAGAGCCCCTCCCTAACACTCTTCAAGAGAAACCTTGACGAGTGGATGGGTAACAGAAAATACACCCTTGGGATCACTTTATTGGCTCTGCTTGACAAAGGATCATAGGTTCATACTAGGCTATCTGCCCTGGGGCCTTACGCCACCCCTTGATTTGAGTATACTGTGCCCTTTTTAAAGTTTAGTTTACTGTGCCTCTGTCTTAGTGACATGGAAGTAATCCCCGGGACAAACCTACGATCCCCCATCCACTCATCAAGATTCTTCTTGAAGAGAGTCCGTGAGGTGCTCTGCCTAACATGAATTGAAATTCTATTCCAGAGCGAAGGGAGCCTCTGGGTTATGAATCTGTCCCTCCAGCATGTTCTATTTATTTCTGTGCTGAGTTTCAAGTCCCTCGAGCGTGTGGCTCTAAGGGATTTAGATTTACTGAGGTGGAGCGTGTCCATTAATTCTGGGTTGGACATAGCTTTATATGTCAGGCATAGATCGCTTTATATGTCAGGCATAGATCGCCTCGAAGTAGGCGGTATGCAGCTGAGTAGAGCTGGAGTTTTTTTTTTTAACCGAGCAGCATATGACATCTGTTTGAGTCCCTTGATCCTCCTGGTGAGGTACTTTTGGGGTCTTTCTAATTGCTGCAGGTGTCAGGTAAGGTACGTCCCAAAGGGGGCATTGTATTCTGTGATGGGCCTGATGAGGGATGAATAAAGGGGCACGATTACCTCTCTTGATCTAGATGTGAATCCTTTCATGATGAGGTGGGCTATGTAGAAGGTCTTTCTAACCACTCTGGCAATGTGGTTGTCAAAGGAGAGATTGCTATCAACTTGGGTCCCCAGATCCCTAATTACTTTCTCTGTACTTAATGGGTTACCACCTATGTGGTAATTTGTGGGCACATTGTTTTTGCCAAAGGGTGTGACTATACACTTTTTGGCATTTAGCTTTAGACCATGGCTCTGGCACCAGTTATCCGTCTCTGCGAGACCTTTTTCAAGGATGTTTTTGTCAGGTGAAGAGTCGATTATGGCCCCCAGTTTGCAGTCATCTGCGAACTTGGTGAGCCATAGTCCTCCCACGTTGCCCTGTACCTCAGAAAAGTAAATACCGAACAAGAGAGGTCCCAGGACAGAACCTTGTGGGATGCCACTTGTGACTGCTTTCGAGTCTGACATGGCTCCAGCAACTCTGACTCTGTGGGTTCTGTCTTTGAGCCAGTTTGCGACCCATCTTGTGACATAGGGGTTTATATTTAGGCTGGATAGCTTATCTATGATGCCCGAGTGGGGTATTGTGTCATATGCCTTTGCGAGGTCCAGATAGGCTGTGTGGACTACCTTCCCTTCATCTATGGCCTTGGTGACTGTTTCGAAGAAGTCGACTAGGTTCAAAAGGCAGGATCTGCCCTTAATGAAGCCAAATTGGGTAGGATCTAGTGTCTGTAGGTCCCCAATGTCTTTGTTTATGAGTTCCATGATGATCCTCTCCATAGCCTTGCATACTAGGCTAGTCAGGCTTATGGGGCGATAGTTTCCAGGGTCCGCAGAGGCACCACCTTTGTGGAGCGGGACCACTGTTGCTGTACGCCATTCTTTGGGCACATATCCTGTAGTGAGGCTGAGATTGTACAGCAGTTTTACTTGAGGGATTAGTTCTTCTTGGAGTTCATGTAGGACGCAACCCGGGACGCCATCTGGTCCCATGGAAGCAGTGTTTTTTGCTTTTGAGAGGGCGGCCTTCACCTGAGCGTCAGAGATGTTTGGGAGGCTGCACTCTGCCGGGATAGATACTTGCTCTTTTGGGGGGGGGGGTGCAGAAGTTTGCACTGAACCTGTCTGCCAGGATATTGGCGATGTCTGTGGGTTCAGTGTATTTTTTGTCGTTTAGAATCCACTCAGAACAAGTCTGGGAGTTGCATCCCAGGTTCCTAACATAACTGAAAAAAGCCTTATGATTGTCTTTAGTGTCCTGTGCAATTTTTCTCTCGAAGCTGGCCTTGGAGGATTTTATGAGGGATCGTAATTTTTTGCTAGTACTGATCAGAGATGCCTTCCCTTTTAGGGATTTTGCTCTATCATGTAGTAGCTTCCTCCTTCTGTTGTACAGTTTATTTATGGCTGGGGTCCACCAGACTGGATGCCTGCCTTTGGATGATTGGGTCTTGATTTTGTTTGGGATAGCATGATCCATGCATTCCTGGAGATGTCCGTAGAATGTGTTTATTTAGGATTCTGCAGTTTGGGCCGTAGTTTCCACTGGCCTGGGGCCTTGAAGGATTCCACTTCAGTTTTGAGAAGTGTGAAGTTCGCTTTTGAGAAGTTTTTCACTGTGGTTTTCTGGGCTGGGGGTGGGGTCGGGATGTGGATATCCAGTGAAATTAATTTATGGTCTGATCTTACCAATGAGGGATATACTTCTGGTATGGAGCATAGAGTCCCCATGTTGGTAATGATCACGTCTAGTATGTTTTCCCCTCTTGTGGGAGTGGTGACTAGTTGTTCCATAGCATTTGAGTTTATAAATTCCAGGAACCTTTGGGCTAAGGTGCTGGGGCTTGAGTAATGCTCCCAGTCTATGTTTGGGTAGTTGAAGTCGCCCAATATAATGGTGTTCGGAGAGATCTTAGTGTTCTCCAATGTTTTCAGGAAAGCCGAGTGGGATTCCTGACTTTGAGAGGGTGGTCTGTAGGATGCTATAAACTGAAAAGCAGTCTTGCCCACTGTCAGTTGCACATGGATGGTCTCCGATACTTCGTGCACTGCACTAACCTGGAGGTATGGATATCCTTGATAAATATGGAAACTCCCCCTCCTTTTGTGCTTCGGTCCGGGTTTTGGGGCCGAAAAGCATGGTATGAGGTATAATCTGGTAGTGCTGGGGTGCTCTCCGGAGCCTTGAACCAGGTTTCTGTCACTGCACAGATATCGATGTTCTCCATACTGAGGAGAGCTTCGAGTGCATGCTTCTTGAGGTTAAGACTTCTGGCATTTAGCAGCATTACCCTTAGTTTCTTGTTCCTTGTGCTGTCTATGGAGGTGGGTTTGACTTTTGAGCCTTGCCTAAAAAAGGCACTATGGGGGTGGCAAGAGCCTTTGCCAATATCCAAAAGCCCAGGGGTGACGGGTGCAAGCCGTCCCTAGCGAAGCAATGTGGCTTGTCGAGCATGTCATCCCAGGCTGACAGACACTGGATCCCCTTTGAATGACACCAAAATTTTAGCCAATTGTTAAAATCGATCATTTTGTCTTTATACTGTGGCATCATTCTAGGTGAGGGTAAGATGCTGCTCAAGGTCAGCGTCATACCGGCCTGGGCTACATGATCAGAGAGCTCCTCTGTCTCTTTTCATGTAGTCGAGGGAGGTACGTCTCAGGTCATTCACGCCAGCATGTACAATGACTGAGTCATATTTGTATTTGCTTTGGAGTGACCTGAGTGCTTGCATTATGTGGCAGATCCTAGCGCCCGACTGGCAGCTTACTGTGACCTTCTCTTTATTCAGCCTGGTGAGCGGGACATCAGCGTGTCTGACAATAGAGTCGCCTATTACAAGGGTATCAGGTGTGTTATTCAGCCTTAAGGGCTGTGACTGCTTGGCACACTGATTTTGTGTGCTATGTGTTGTGCGTGTTTTGTTTTGGGGTAGCGTTTGCTTGGATGTCTGCTTTGGAGGTCTCTGTTGCTTGGGTAGATTTTTATTTAGAGCCTCCGAGTATGTTTTTATGTGTTTGGTTCGCTGTTGTGGTGGGACTGTGTGATACTGGAATTGTGTTGTGTGAGGTTACCTTCTCCTGCTGACTGGTTACATCAGTTTTGAGATGAGAGAGCTCAGCCTCCAGTTTGGCTATATGGTTGCATCTCTCACATATATTTGAACCTGTTTGGAGAAGGAGAGGGTTGTCCGTGTACATGAGACAGTTGTAACATTGCCTCAAAATTCCCAGATTCACCAGCTGGACTGGAGAGGAAACCATTGACTGACCTTTGGACATGCTAGAGTAATCTAGGGAACTGAATTAAAACGGACCAATAGGGGACAAGGTAATCGTAGAGAGTATAAGAGTAAGTAGTGCTTATGGTTTGTTAGTGCTAACTTGTAAGATTACTTATTTGGACCAGTGAGGGGCCTTAGAATGAGAGTATAGTGTTTTAATTTGAGAGATAGATAGTTCTAAGGGAAGAAGTGAAGAGCAGGCTTTGTGGAGCCAGGAATAGTTTAAACCCAATTAGGCGGCGCTGCCCGATGTTGCGCTATGCGCAAAAACGCGCAAATGAGGGTTTTAAGAGAGGGAGATCAAGGAGTTTGGAATTTACCCAAAATGGCCAATAAAAGTACAGTTTCAAGGCAGTAACCACTCCCACAGGGGCAGGCAGGCTGCTCAAGGTTTATCACTGCCACTGATGAACACAGAGACTTCCCTTTAGCCCAAGCAAACGATGGCCTCCAAGAAACTTACAAACAGTTCAGAACAGCAAGTCTGTAACTGAACTTTTTTAAATCTCAGAAAAGTGGGGAAAAAAGCAATTAATTAAAGCAGTTAATTAATCAATGGGGTGGCGAATGCTGACGCACTCTGGCTAGGTTTATAAATGCCCTCGAGCAGATAGGTTCATAGGTATGTACTAGGCTATGTTGTGGGAATTGGAGGTGCAGGGGCACAGCTCCATGCAATTTTATTAGTTTAAATTGCTTTAATATACTGTGATAGTCCAACAAGCTGCACTAATATTATTAGACTTTTGGAGGTACATAAAAGTTTTATAGGTCAAAGTAGACCCATTTTGATGATATGCCTTTTTGAATGCACCCTTGTACATTATGTTGCAGATCAGTGATTTTTGTGCAACTGTTAAATATTTTAGCTGCATTTTATTTCAAGAACTGAAAAGCTGTCAAGTTGTTGTTTTTTTTTTTCCAACGTTTACTTTTCATCAGCTTAAGCAGCTGACAACTGTTTTTCGTTTAAAGTGTTATGAATTACTTTTTTTTTTTTTTTTTTACATTTTACTGTAGAAATTGCCAACACTGCATTCTGCAGTTCATGTGAATGCTGAAGATGCTGCCGTTGCTGCTAAGACCAATTTGGGATTTATCCATGCTTTTATTGCTGCCATATCGGTCATCATTGTATCAGAGCTGGGAGATAAAACGTTCTTCATTGCAGCTATTATGGCAATGCGTTATAACCGTTTGACAGTATTAGCAGGAGCAATGCTTGCTTTGGGACTTATGACATGTTTATCAGGTTAGTTTAAATGTTTTAGCACATAATCAAGTATTTAATTTGAAAATATGTAATTGGAAATTGTCCTGGTGTCCTTGTAAACTGTGATACAAGTATTGTAAAGCAGATTTTTTTTTAACAGCAGGGTCATTTCTGAAGGTTGGTCTTCCTTGCTGTGAATAACTAAAGCAGCAAGATGATAGTCATGCTTCGAAATTTTAAGAGAACCAGAGCAGTGGCATTATTTTAGGGCTGCATTGTGGCTTAGTAAAGTCCATATTATTATAGGACAGTTTTGCAAAAATTAAAAGTTGTACCGATCACTGGCTGAGACTGAGCTTTTAGTGGAGAAAGTTTTAAAAAATGACAGTCAAGTTTTTCAGGTGCTTGTAAAGCCAACTTTGTGTAAAGATATTTTGGGGGGAAATTTGAAAGTTCAACTGATTTGCTTATTTATTTTTTGGTGATTTTTTTTTTCTTTTCCATTTATAATGTGTGTGTTTGCAACCCATGATATTCCATTTTTCTGCCTCTGAGGATGTTGTAAACGGAATTGCTTTCAGGTCTCTGTCTCTCCAGAATTCACTCTCTGTCTTGCCATATGAGTAAGATGCAGTAGCATTTTATAACTTTGTGTATGTTGTACATCTTTCTTGCACTTTTTTCTTGTTAGAAAATCAAAAGTCTCCTTTGATATTGATGCATCACAGTAAACTCCTGTACAACACCTGCATTATTTCAGAAAAATGACTAACCAGTTTGTGTCGCTTAACGTGCATACCACTCTGGCAGTTCTGCATCTCTTATTTAAACAAACAGATGTCACCCTGTTTCGCCATTCTTAAACCAGTGCTGTTTACGTTTTCTAGCTATGTTTCTTATTAATGTCTTCTCTCCTTGGCATTTGGTCATAAAATAATGGACTAGCTTGCATCTTTACTTTATTTATGACTTGCTACTTAAATCATTTTTAAATTTAAACCTGAAACTGCCAGAACAATATATTGCAAGTTTTTTGGAACAGTAATTTTAATATTATGGATGGGGGATCTCCAGCAGCGCACAGTTTGGTGTGGAAATGTGATTGTTTGCTGTCCACATTCTTGTTCATCCTGGCTGTGGGAGTGTCTGCTCATAAATTGTAGGCCTTTTTTGTCAAAAATGGGTGCATCTGTTGGACCTAGCTCCACTATGATTCTAGCTGTGACATGTTAACATATTTTGTATGCAGGGCCAAAACAAGCTGTGCTGTTCTATACTTGCAGCGCTGTTTACATGGACTGCATCAGGTCTGCAGTTATCAGATGCAGACCACACACACACACACACACACACACACACACACACACACACACACACACACACACTGTGGTTACGATGTGCATCAGTCCTCATACTGAACTGTCATTGTCCAGTACTGCGATTTGCAACTTGTATATGACTGAAAGCTTTCAAAAGCGTGAACAGCTTTGCTTCATTGAAAGCGCGTTTTACTGCATTTAAGGATTTTTCTTTTCCAGAGCTCCAGGCAGGTGCTGTCCAGCTTAGCAGTACATATTTCACACTTTTAATAGTTTGAAGTGCTTGCAGTAGTGAATTAGTTCAGAGACTCTGGCATCTTCTTGAAAGAGCTTGGCGAAGGGTATAATTTTAGACTAATCATCACCAAATCACATACATCCATTGTGTTGGCTGTTCCCTCTCTTCTAAGGTTGAAATGGCATTTCCAGTTAGATTGGCCTCTGACCACAATAAATATGAAGGGGTGAAAGTCAGGTCAGGTCTGGAGGATATGTCCTGCTGGAGATGGAGGAGCTTAGGAGTTTGCCTTGACCAGGGCCTTCAGCACTAGTTGAATATGTGAATGCAGACTGCCTGGAATCTTGTGTTTCTCAGTTTCCTTTTATAGCTAAGTTTATTGTACTTCCTGATGGCTTTGTGGCACATTCTTCTAAGGGCTTAAACAGATGGCGGCAACATATGTCCATGTCTGTGATACCTTTTTAAACTTTGGGTTTATGTGAATTGCTTGGCCAAAACTAATTTGGGAGGCACACTGACCGTGTCGATAGTGCTCTTGCTTTATGGTGCTTGGCTCTCCAGTTCAGTTCTCAGTTGAGATGTCTTGTTGAGGTGCCTTCCCTGTTGAGTCTTCATATTCCCCTGTGGATACTTTGGTTTTCACTGGCTGTTCTTATTTTCTTGCATGTCCATAAGATCTGCTGTAGGTGAGTCAGGAGTCTCCAAACTGCCTGTATGTGTGGCGCATGCCGTGTGTGCATCTGCACCAGTTTCCTCCAGTAGACTGTCATCCTAATATTCATTTGAGTGCCCAGTAGAGGCTTCAGCTTCCTCTTGACCATGAGTTGGACTTTGCAGGTGATAACACCCAATTGTTAACCAATTAGACCCACTGGATATGGTCTCTTTTTCAGGGGCGACCTGGCAGCAAAATCTAATTAAGTAACCTGCTCAAGGGCACACAGAAGACAAATGTAAAAGCTGAGGTAATCAACCCCTTTACCACAGGAACTACAGATCGCAACCTTAACACTGTGCACCTGATGTTAGACATGACATATATTTTCTCTCTGGATTTCCATTACCTATTGTTATGCTTGATGGAAATTAGTGAAATGGGGATATATGAGTCGGGTGTTTGCCAAGGAAGTAGGCATACATGGTACTGATGGGCTTGATTGGCTTTCACAGCTGGCAGGCTGATTTGAGCTAGGTAAGGTGGGTTCATTTTTAGTCACTGACTCTCCGCTACATTGTGCTACTCTTGCCACTGCTGAGGATTTCTGAAGAGAGGTTAACCAGGGGCCCTGTGGTTTAATTTCACTGGGAAGGACCTGTACCTTCAAGAGGCACATTCCTTGTTCCTTCTTGACCTTGCTAGTGAGTTGGGCAGTGGAAGCATTCTGCATCTCCGATGGTTGGTCACATTGTAAGAGTTTTGTATACTGATGAAGAATTTCCTTTGCTCTTGTATGTAGACACTGGAATCCAAGTTATTGAGAGTAGAGATATTAAACACAGTTCCATTTTACCAAATGTATTCAGAAATCAGGAATAACACTTTTCCACTTGCCAGTCTCTCTTTCTGGGATGAGGTTCACGCTTGTGCTTGAATTGGTGCAATTAATCATCTCTGGAGATGAAACTAAATGCATGCTCATCAAAAGCTACAAGATGCAGGATACATATATTTTTGCACAGTGTTCTAAATTAATTCTTTTCTGGGGTGAGGTGCAGAGCTCGCATTGCAGCCTCTCTCTGGCAGACGTTGTTAGAATTCGCTACTTATGTGAAACTGAAGATTCTTTGAAGTTGTCCTTTTATTTTTAAATGTGAAGTGTCTTAACAGTTGCCTGTAATTGCATCACTGAGCCTTGGAAACTGGCTATCCCCTCATGTCTGCATGAGTGGAAGGGACTTGTTTAAAAGGTATTACTTGATGAAAATCACATGGCCCCCAGAAGAAAAATCTACGACTTTGCTGTCCCCTCCCCCCCTTAATGAATTATCACTTGTGACACAGGCAGATTTACATTCATATATATGACTTTGCTGTTTTGGTTATAAATTGAAGAATGTATATAATGCCTTTGATGGGTGCTGCATGTGAATCTGTTGCTTTCTTTTTCATGATGTTGTCCAAAACAAGCAAAAAATATACAAAGAATGCAGCATGGCATCTAAAGAACATCAGCATTTTTTTTCTTTGGCTGGCTTAGAGAAATTGCCTTTCCTACTTCACTGTGGTCTTTTTTTTTCTACCCCACATTTAAAAATTTCCTTTACCTCTCACCTTTTTTTTCAGTAAGGAGATTTTCTAAAATATGATTCATTTTGTTTGGAAGAGAATATAAAGTATGATGTACAGCAGGTTAAGGTGCTGAATGAACATTTCATCTTAGTGTTATCCAAACAATGAGAGAGGAAAAGAAAACGTAGTTTTGTGGTGGGGGATATGAATGTTAATGATAGAAGGTTTTCCAGGGGGTGAGATCAGTAGAACTGAGCAGCAGATGAAAGAAGGGGCCAGGTAAGTTATAGTGGGCTGAAGATCCCCTGTGTGCTAAAGGAAACTGGAAAGCCATCCCTTAAGAATGGAGAGATATTAAAGTAGGGGGGCAGGCCAGTATGCTATCGCTGTACAAAGAGCAGTGTAGAAGAAAGGCCAGATATTTCTTAGCGAGTCCAATGTCTTGCATATGGAGAATCCATCATAGTGTATGGCATTTTTGATGATTAGCATCTCAGCGGTCGTAGCTTTACTACAGTGAGATTTTGTGAATTAACCCAATAATGTTCTGAATTTGGCTGATGAGAAGAATGGACCCAGGAATTGTTGTGGATGTTTTCCTCCTGGACTTCATCAAGGACTTCTGAGTCATTGCTGCTGTGTAAACTAAAGCTTTGGGTAGGGCTGTGTGTCTGACAGGCCATTGACTAACAGAGTGACAAGTACCTTGATCATCAGTTTGGTTCTCTTCTGTTTTGGACATTGATATTGCACATTTTCTTAGAACTTGAAAAGCACCAAAGCTGAGGCTGTATCCTTGGACGGGGAAGCAGTATACAGAGAAGCAACAGGCTTTCGGCTTGGATGGAGGAGTATAGCAACTCGGTTTCAGTGGTAAGAATTGCAGGGTAATGGGTTTAGCAGGGTGATTCCTTTGAAGAGTCTTGGTAGAAGAAAAGGCCTGCAGATCAGGGATTTCTTATACTAGAGATAAAACAATTTACTCAACATAGGTGGGCAGAAGCCACGCAAAACTGAATGCTTGGTAAGGTTACATTTCAAGTACTGCCTCACGTTCTGGAAGCTGTATATTAAATTATTACAAGTTTAGTAGAGGAAAGTGTAAAAAGAGCAGTTAAAGTGATATAGCTGTTATAAGGGAAATGTGTATAGAAAGGAGATGCTGAAAATCTATGGTTTGGGGGAGAGGATATGCAGGAGGTGATATGTCCTAAGACAAATGATGGGTGGGGGGTATAGGTTATAGCTGGTTAATTGAAGAGTCACGGTTTAGGGTGTAAGGGGTGGGGGTATCATGTCTTGGAGAACATGACTGAACATGAAACTTCTTACTGTGCTGAGTACATATTTTGTTAATATCTTGACAAGAGTTTATGATTTAGTACTGCGATACATCATGGAGAAGAGTGGAATGTAGATGCTGTAGTACTTAAGATGGTCATCTAGTGCTAGCATAAGTTGCATGTTTCTAATGTCATTGCTTTCTCATTCAGTGTCTGGATGATTCTAAATAAAATAATACTCCTTTGTGAAATGTTACTTCCTGACCTATAAACCGTAATAGATAGCCGGTTTGGTCTTCAGCTGAGGTTCTTGTGCTATCTCATCTATTTGGTAGTGTATTTGCAGTCCGTACTGCTTTTTCTGCTGTGAAAGACATATGTCATCAAAACAAAATTTTACTTTGTAATAGTATGTTGGGTTTGTCCTGAAAGCAGTGTGCTTCCCTTTCATCTATCTTTGTGCTAGAACAGAGTACACACTTGTAAAATAGGAGTGAATGTTCATGCATTGAGGTAACCTTGCCTATACTCAAGATTGCGGCTTTATCACTGCTTATGTAGTCTGCAGTGTGGAACTGCTTTTCATGTCAGCTGTGAAGCTGCTTCAAAAATGCCTTTGAGAAACTGCTTGCAGTACACAAGTACACTGAACTAGCTGAAGCCCTTTAAATGATTGTCACAGTAGTAAAACCAAAGTTAATCCAGTCTCATGGTCGCCTTCTCCATGTAAGAAACAGCTGCTCTTTTGCCTTGCCCTTCAGCCATTAAGCTGTCTGCTTAACAGATTAGGTCATTGCTATAATTTGACTCCCAGAAAGAAACAAAGTGTAAAGACTTCCCATCTTCTCTTTATAGATTGTATAGCTGATCAGATGAGGAACTGAAAGCACAACTGCAAGTAATCAAAACCTTTTCAGATGATGTAAGAATGTCATTTGGTCTTGATAAATGTGCAAAAGCAATCTTTTAAAGCAGGAAAGCTGCAGCACCAAGAAAACATCAGTTTGGGACAAGAATGTGATATAAAAGAACTTGAGCAAGAGGGAGTGTGTAAAGTTTGGGAATTGAAGGATCAACAATAAAACCTGAACAAATGCAAATAAAACTCAATAAGGAATATTTTAGAAGACTTTAATCCTGAAAACCGCGTTGACACCTAGGAACAAAGTTCCATCTATAAACCAATTTGCTCTTCCTCTCCTAACTTACAGTTTTGGAGTGATTGACTGGTCCTAAATGTTGTTGGATAGATTAGACAAGAAAACAAGAAGGATGCTTCATGCTCATCAAATGACTTTTATAAAAATCTGTGCATACCAAGGTTATATATTCCCCATTCCGAAGGAGTTATGGGTCTCCCCTGATTTTGATTTCATGTATAGATCTGCAGTCGTGGGACTGCATCAGGGTTGCCAGAGGTCCCTATTTCAGTGGGACTGTCCCGGGATCAGCAGCCCAATCCTGAGTCCTGCACCGCCGGTAAAAATCCCATTGAAACGGCCTCTGCTTTGCAATTTATGATTGGCCCGTATGCTGGTATACGAGCCAATCATAAATCACAAAGAAGAGCCACTTCTGTTCAGTGTGGAACAGTGAGCTGTTCTGCATTGAACAGAAGAGGCCCTGCTGTGTGATGTTTTTTTTTTTTTTTTTTTTTTTTTTGCTCAATCAAAAATGGCAAATGCAGAACTGCCTGCTGTTATGCATGAATGACCTTTTGTCTTCACTTAGCGTGAAGAAGTTTATATCACATGGGATCATCCATTACCAGCAATTTAAAGAAAAAGATAGATGCAAGAAAACCAGATGTAGTAGTCTATAAAAAGTCAAAAGTAGCATTGATTATTGAACTCTGTAGACAGTGATTACAGTGTTTTACATACAGAGACAGAGAGACAAAGTCTTAAAGTACCAAGATTTGCAGGCAGAAATGAGGGCAATATGGAAGAAAGATACCCAGACAGTTCCAGTAGTAGTAGGAGCAATGAGTCTTATAATCTACAATCTTATTTAGATGCGTTATTGATGCATGTAACTCCGTACAAATTATAGGAGGAGTCATTACTGGGCACATTGTGGGTGCTGTGAAGAGCAAGTCTGGCTAACATAAGATTGAAACAATACTATTGTCATGAACTTTAATCATACCTTGACTTATTCCAAAAGAGGGAATGAAACATAGTATCCAAAAGGAAATGGGGTACATTATATACAACTACACTGATTTAATCATGAATGAATCCCATTTCAAATTATTTAGCAAAGGGGAAAAGTTTGTACCAAGTTTTGGTTTGGATGTAACCCAGGTATTGAAAAGTTTCAAGCTATTTACAAGGGAAATTAACTTGAAACTTTATTTCCATACATCAGGTACTAATAGTAACATATCCAACGGGTTGCACCCCTCCAATTCACTTAGGAGGAAGAGCACATTCATGCCACCTACTGATAAAGAGATCAGCATTTTTGAAAGAATGGTGGAATACGAGTTGAGGAGACTTTGTTTGCAAAGGGCCACCTATGTTGATAATGTGACTAACAATGAAAGGGCAGTTCTTAAAGAACTCACATCGACGGGCCAATATAGATGCATGAGACCTGATAAGGGTGGAGGGATGGTCATCATGTACAATATGGACTACGTTGGCCAGATGATGTCCATCTTAAATAATGACAACACCTATACTAGAGTATCGATCCATGAGATTAATTCAGCATACCAGAAAATTGACATGTACTTACTAGATGCTTTATATCAGGGAGTGATCAATGAGGCAGATTTTCACTTTTTAGTAGTGAAGTTTCCTTATATGCCAAAATTTTTTGGCATACCTAAGACCCACAAGGGAACTGATTCTCTTCAGTTTCGTCCCATTATTTCAGCAAAGGGTTCTAAGACCGAGCCCTTGGCAGCATTTGTAGATTTCCATTGTAAGAAAGCTTTAACAGATGCTGAACATATACTGAAGGATTCATGGCACTGTTTAGAAAGGTTGAATTCAATTGATTTTTCAAAACTAGGCAACTTTGTTTTTTTAACAGTTGATGTTGTCAATCTTTTTTCAGTAATTCCTCACTTGGAGGGTTTAGAGCTCTTTTATGACAGCCTATATTCGAATAGGAAATTTGATATGGAAAAATTGGAAATTTGTTATGGACTAATGGAATTGATACTGAATAATAACTTCTTCATGTTTGAAGGTGAAAGATACAAACAAATGACCGGGGTAGCAATGGGTGCTAAATATGCCCCGGTCTATGCTAATTTAGTTCTTCTAGCATGGGAAAAAAAGTACATTCTCAGTTCTAGATTTGGGAACAATATATTGTCTTACAATAGATTTCTGGACGACCTACTCATTTTATGGAAGGGTGACGAGGACAGTGTTGGGGAATTCATGGACTACATAAACAACTGTTCTGGATTCCTCAAATTTACATACAATTGGAATAGTGATTATGCTAATTTTTTGGACATCAGGATTTCCAAGAATGAAATGGAGTTTGTAAGTAATATATATAGGAAACCTAGTTATGCAAATTCTATGCTGCACTACACCAGTTGCCATCCTATGCACCAAAGGAGGGGCTTGGTCAAAGGTCAGATGGTTCGTCTCTCCAGGTTGATCAGTGACGATGAGGATTTTAAAAAAGAGATATACACACTCATTGGATTTTTCTTGGAGAGAGGTTATCCTTTGACACTTCTAATTAGAACTAAAAAAGAGGTGTACAAAAAGAGGAAAAGTAAATATTTCCCAATTTTGAAAACAGGGGTTAAGGATTCAGTTTTGTATGGGTTGAACGGTGATGACAACAATGTGGGTATGGATAAAGAAAGGCCTAAATTCATTTTGAAATATAATGACACTTCTTTAGAAATCTGTACAAACTTAAAAATGCTATGGGATTACTTTCTAAGTGAAAGTTTAAAATCAATTTTGGGTGACGCCCCTGTAATAGTCTTTAGTAGGGGAAACAACTTGAAGGACATACTAGAGAGAAAAAATGACAACTTTGTGAGATCACAGATGAATAGATGTGGTAGTTGTAAATGGTGCAGATATATAGCAGTAGGTTCCAACCTTACTGTAGTAGGCCTTGGTCGTACCATCGCATGTCCTGGGCGATGCAACTGTGTCACCAAGCTTTGTGTATATGTTGCATCGTGCATGACATGCGATGTTTTTTACGTGGGCAAGACTATAAGATGTTTAAAAGAGAGAATTAGGGAACATTGTGGTTCCATTAGAAGAAAGGATGACCACAATGCCCTTTATTTACATAGTAGAACTTGTCATGAATTCAAAAAATTTTTATTTTTTGTAGTAGACAAAATTAAACCTGACACATTTGGAGATGTTGACAATCTAGTTGCCCTCCGGGAAATGGAATGGCAGATTAGGCTAAATGCTACTAAATACCCGGGGATCAACGAAAGCATTTCTTTAAAACCTTTGTTAAAATATAGATCTAATTTTATTTAGATTTTATCCTATGGGATGACTGCCTAACATTTTTTCAGATGGTTGTAACATGAACATGTAACTGTTGAATTGTTATATTTGTTTACACCAATTAGTTCAATGCATTGAAAATACAAAGCATCTGATTTTGTTATATTGTTGTTTACATATGGCAGTGGAATTTCTAGCTAGATTTCTAGCTAGATTGTTTAATGAAATTTTGGAAAGTCAGAGGATGCCTGAGGAGTGGAGAAAAAGTGTTTTGGTACCTATCTTTAAGAATAAGGGTGATGTGCAGAGCTGCAGTAACTACAGAGGGATAAAACTGATTAGTCACAGCTTGAAGTTATGGGAAAGAGTAGTGGAAGCAAGGTTAAGAAGGGAGGTGATGATTAGTGATCAGCAGTATGGTTTCATGCCAGGAAAGAGCACTACAGATGCAATGTTTGCTCTGAGAGTGTTGATGGAGAAATACAGAGAAGGTCAGAAGGAGTTGCATTGTGTCTTTGTAGACTTGGAGAAAGCATATGACAGGGTGCCTAGAGAAGAGTTGTGGTATTGTATGAGGAAGTCGGGAGTGGCAGAGAAGTACGTAAGAGTGGTACAGGATATGTACGAGGGTAGTGTGACAGTGGTGAGGACTGCAGTGGGAGTGACAGATCCGTTTAAGGTGGAGGTGGGATTACATCAAGGATCAGCTCTGAGTCCTTTCTTATTTGCAGTGGTGATGGACAGGTTGACAGATGAGATCAGACAGGAGGCCCCGTGGACTATGATGTTTGCAGATGACATTGTGATCTGTAGTGAGAGTAGGAATCAGGTTGAGGAGACTCTGGAGAGGTGGAGATGTGCTCTAGAGAGCAGAGGAATGAGGGTCAGCAGGGCTAAGACAGAATATATGTGTGTCAATGAGAGGGAGGGTAGAGGAATGGTGAGGATGCAGGGAGCAGAGTTGGTAAAGGTGGACGAGTTTAAGTACTTGGGATCAACAGTTCAGAGTAATGGTGAATGTGGAAGAGAGGTGAAGAAGAGAGTACAGGCAGGGTGGAATGGGTGGAGAAGTGTGTCAGGAGTGATTTGTGACAGACGGGTATCGGTAAGAGTGAAAGGGAAGGTCTACAAGAGTGTAGTGAGACCAGCTATGTTATATGGGTTGGAGACAGTGGCATTGACAAAAAGGCAGGAGTCGGAGCTGGATGTGGCAGAGTTAAAGATGTTAAGATTTGCAATCGGTGTGACTAGGATGGATAGGATTAGGAATCGGTATATTAGAGGGTCAGCTCATGTTGGACAGTTTGGAGACAAAGCAAGAGAGACGAGATTGCGTTGGTTTGGACATGTGCTGAGGAGGGATGATGGGTATATTGGGAAAAAGATGCTAAGGATGGAGCTGCCAGGTAAGAGGAATAGAGGAAGGCCTAAGATAAGGTTTATGGACGTGGTGAGAGAGGACATGCAGGCGGTTGGTGTGACAGAGCAAGATGCAGAGGATAGGAAGAAATGGAAAGAGATGATCCGCTGTGGCGACCCCTAACGGGAAAAGCCGAAAGAGAATGATGTTGTTTACATACCGAACAACACAATTTGGGTTTGTGAAATATTCACAATTTGTGAGTACTCCATTCAACATTAATATTCATTACATTTAGAATTTATTGTATATATATATTATCACATTTATTCAATTTTACATTTTATGTACTTTGATTTGTATTTTGGTTAGTTTATGTTGGTTACAAAGATAGGAAGGATATTTCTTTCTTTATTTATTTATTTATTATTATATACAAACATTTTCTTCATTTATTTTCATTAATGGACTTATATATACATATGCATTTTTAGAAATGTTTTTGGTTTTTGCATAGTTACCTTTTAGGGTGTTTTACCAATTAAGGAATTTTAGTTGATTTAATTGATTAATTGATGTCTTAAATGTATATAAGAATATGCTGGGTGTGTTTGAATTGTTTATGACTGATGATACCAGGTTTCTGGTGAAAGCGCTCAGTCGTGGAATTGTGGATTAAATTGCTTCCTATAGCTTTCAGTGGTCTTAGCCTTATTGTGACTTTTTTCCTGTGGTGGACCTGTTCACCTCTTTACTCGTTGTGGATTCCTGTTGTTTGGGGTCCTTTGTGTTTTTCTTTAATCATACCTTGACTTATGAATGGGGCCATTCCTGTTATTCTGTATAAAACCCAAAGGGCTTGGAGAAATTAAAAAAAAAAACAAAAGGAAGCAAAATAATAGCTTCATTCTAGCAGTCATCCTCTCTATGCACATAGTATTGGGCAGTAACAGGGTAGCAGAAGTGAAGAAACAAGTTACCTATATAAGGAGCCCTCTTTGAGGACAGAAGTAGAATAACAGCAAATCATACTGCTGTCTTACATTTCAGTTTGGGATGTATTATGTCTTAGTCTTAAGCTTAGCAATGGCAAGTAAATTGTTCATTTACTTGCTAAGAAGTTAATAACTGCCTCCCAGCTTAATTGATGTAAAATGTCAACAAAATTGTGTATAAAAAAATGTCCACTGCAAGAATTTCCCCGTGTACTGAGATACCCCACTGTGGTGAGAAACTAGCACAAACCCTGCACCAGAACTGTTTCAGCTCTCATGAGTTTGTATGTGTCTGATCCTAAGGCTTGCCCCTTGTTGATTCAACACCTTCTCTGATCTAGGTGACTGTGAGCTGGATCCATGGTTTTGGGTTGAGTCCAGGTATTTAGAGCCATCACATCCCCTTGAAACCTCTATGTGCACCTCCGTGTTGAGGCAGGTCAGTTGTTTAGTTCTTGATTTTTCCATGACCTCTGCCTTTGAGGTAGTGGAGAGACCATTTTCCACCTCTGGGCAAGACACCCTTGTCCCTCTGGGGTGTATCCCTCCGCAACTGTGTTCGGATCCCGAGTATTTTCATCCTATTCCATCAGGACAGCTGGCCCAGTCAAGCCTACCTCCAGGATTCTGTTTGCACTTCTGAGTCCTTCCTGGAGCATCCCACTGGAGAGTCCCCTTGGAAGCGTACTTGCAAAAGGAGGTACTTTAAATTCCCTACAGGAGTCTTTGATGGAGGGCACTGAAGTTAAAAAAGAGGGGTCCCCCAGATCACCCTTTGAGGATATCTTTCAGTGAAATCCTAGAACTTTAGAAACAGGTGGTTGGTCTTTTACCCCCCCCCCCCAGAAGTTGGCGTTTCTCAAGGCTTTTAAGCTGGCTCAGCTATATCCTGTATAGTTACCCCCGGTGGATGAGGTGGTGGATCACCTCTCCCACTTGGCGTGGTAGGATCCAGATGTCATGGAGCCTATCCCCAAGAGGCCAGATAAGTTCCTTGTTGAGCCAAACGTTTGGGCCCAATGGAACGAGGGTCCCCAATGTATGCTGTGGTGGTAGAAGTGGCCACCAAGAACTTGCAGAACAGAGTTCTTCTGTCCATCCCCTGAACAGAAAGCCCAGGGAGTTGGACACAGTTGGGAAGCATGATTACACATCAGCAACCTTCACCCTCAGGTCACTGAACTACTTGGCACACGCTATGAGATTTCAGAGGGAATTGATCAAAAAGTTTACCAATACTTTGAGTCCGTGTCTGCAGAGGAACAGAAGACTGTTTATTCACTACTGGCCACCCTCCTGTCCCTATCAAATGCCTCCATGAGGCTGATTTTTCGCACCTCAGAGGTTGCTTCAGGAGCTACAGGTTCAGGAATTGCCATAAGAAGGCACACCTGGATGCATCTGTGACTTTGCAGAGCCCTTAAAGACTTCATCATTGCTTCCTTTGATGGATCCATTTTGTTTGGCCCTAAGGTGAAGGAAACTCTCTACAGGAACAAACAGGATGGGGAGACATTATCTGCTGTAGGGATACATTTTCCACCCCTCAGAGGACCGTTTCATGGAATCTGAGAGGGGGTAGGAAGATGTGGATGTTCTTCATGTTTCACTGTTGCAGTCATTACATTTGGGTAATCTGCTGGCAGGTTGCCCTCAGTCGGCCTGAATAACAAAGTCTTGGGTCCTGTGTCGGTTGCTATCTCTTCTTCCATGACGTCAGGTCGTCGGGTGTAAAACATGCAGCCAGTGCCATTTTAATCGGTCTTTCTTACTGCGCTGTGCCCGAAGCAGAAGCAGTTCGCAAGTGCCGGTTGGCCGACTCCTGAAATTTGTTTCAGAACCAAAGTCTTCAGCTTAAAGCTAAGTACCCCGTTGGGGAAACTTTTTCTTGCTCCTTTCCGATGTCAGTAAAAGTTAATAATTGTATTACTTGTGGGAAGCAAATGCCTCATAAGGATTTTCATTTATATTGTATTCCTTGCCTAGGCCCTGACCGTAACGTGCCTTGCTGTCGGTTTTGTGCTAAATTTAACCAAGCGTCGGTATATTTTTGCTTCTAAATATTTTGGCTCAAGATTTAACTATCCAGAAATGTCTGTTAGCAATCCGACTACCGGAATTCACAAAAAATGCAAAGAAAAAGACCGAGACAAAGTCGAGGTCCAAAAGCGACTAAGCTTCTCCTAAGCCAGTCGCCGGTTCGCCGTTACTCAGTGAGGTGCTTTCGCAGCCCCTGATGCTTGCTACTTTTGATTCACAGGCCTCTACCGAGACCCATTCGGAGTCCGCTATGCCGCAAGACACTTCAAGAATTGAACCCGCGGATGTCTCTCCCTTAGATGGATCCGGAGCAGGCACCGGCTTCTGAGGGTGTTTTCAGGCCTAAAGATCTGTATATTAAACAGACGCCATCATCAAAAATAAGGCCAAAACCAACTTCTATGTCTAAAAACCTGATGCATGGGCCACGTATTCAGTATTCAGGCCTCTATGCCTAAAAAGCAAATGATCAAAATGGCTGAGGATTTAATTACCTTGATCAGGGGTTCCCAACCCCCTCTTGCTAAGAGGCCTAGGCAAGGTGCTGATTATGAATCTTCAGATCAGGTTTCCATTTCTTCTGATCAGGAATTTTCTATTCCCCCTTATGAGGACTCTGATGCAGAAGAATCCATCCCTTCTGCTTCTCCTCCTGAGGATTTTTCTTTTGGAGAAACGTTGCTTACCTTAAGGGGACATTTTCATTGGGAGAGTCAGGATTTTTCAGAATCCAAAAAGAGGCTTAGGGATTTCTTCTTTTTCCTCTGCATAGGCCTTTGGCTATACCTCCTGTTTGACATTGTTGATGTTTTCTCAAAATCCAGCATGGCTCCTGATTCCCTGCCTCTGGCTCCTAGTAAGCCAGACAGATATTACAGGGTTCCTGACTCCCACAAGTTTATTTTTAAAAACCCTACTGCTGATCCTGAAACAATTTCTCAGGGTCCCAAGGGTGTTGAGGCTTCTACCGCTAAAAATCCTACCCCTTCTGATAGAGACTCCAGGGCGCTGGATAGATAGGGTAAGAAGGTTTACACATCTGCAACCCTGGCTATTAGAGCTGTAAACTGTCAATTTCATATGCTTAAATATCAGTAGCATATCATGGGCTTACTGAACCAGAAAATGATGTTGATTTCTGACCGTGTGGAAAATAGAGTTACAGGATTTATTGCATTCAACTGAACAAGTTGGAAAGCATACTTTGCAATGTGGTTTTGATTCCTTAGTGGCCTCTTGCAGGGCTGCCATAACTGGATCTGTGATAAGAAGGCATGCTTGGCTCAAGGAGCAAAATCTGCCTGATCATGTTAAAGCAAAATTGTTGGATGCTCTTTTACAACAGGACAGTCTGTTTTGGTAATAAGGCAGAAAAAGTCTTGAAAAAGATGGAAGACAAAGCTAAATCTATGCAAACTAAAAGATTCCTTACAAGTGCAGCCACCCATGTTCAGTAGACACTGGCCTACTAAGAAACTGGTCCTTTCCAGTACCCAACCGAGCCGCTCAGGTCAAACCCAGACACTCCAAAGGCTCCAGGTTTCGGTCACAAGGAACTTGCAGAACAAAACAATGGGGTGCCTCCACCTCCAAATCTGGAAGTAGCAAGCCCCCCCCTACGGTAAACTGTCTCAATGACTTTCCTCTGCCATTTCCAAGCACTTATCTTTTGGCAGCCCCTTTGGGGGGGGGAAATAGCACTTCATGCACAAAATTGGCATCTAATTACCCAGGACAAGTGGGTCTTAAATATAGTATCCCAGGGATACAGATTTCATTTCCACACAAAGCCAATTCCAAACGGATGGCCAGATCTGCCTCCAAATCAGTGGGCAGAGGCCCAGAAACAAGTTTTGTCCCTCATGGATATGGGGGCTTTTTAACCAGTACCAGAAAAGGAAAAAGGACAAGGTTTTTATTCAAGACTTTTCCTGGTACCCAGAAAAGGCAAGTCATGGCATCCAATTCTGGACTTCCATTCTAAATGCTTTCCTGGACATTCCAAAATTCAAGATGCTGACTCTACAACAGTTGCTGCCTATGCTGGGCAAGGATGCCTGGTTGGTAACTCTAGACTTTTAGAGGCTTACCTGCATATCCCAATCAGGGAATCTTGCAGAAGATACATCCGTTTCAAAGCAGGCTTTTTGCATTACCAGTTCTCTGCACTGCCCTTTGGCTTATCTACTGCGCCCAGGGTCTTCACAAAGTGCCTGGCACCAGTAAATGCATTTTGCAGACAAAGAAACATTCAAATTTATCCTTATCTGGACGATTGTCTAATTCAGGCAGAAAACAAGGGGACACTCTTCTACAACATCTGGAGTTTGTGAAAAGGCTTCTTACATGCCTAGGGTACACCATAAAACGAAAAGAAATTACAACTGGTACCCTTTCAAATAATTACATTCCTGGGTGCAAGCGTTACAGCTGCCCAGATGGCTTACCTCACGCCAGACAAACATTCAATTGATGACATACTTCAAACAAGTGGCCACAAAAACCCAGCTATCTGCAAGACAAATTCTGCAAGCCTTGGGGTTCATGGCTTCCTGCATTCTACTAATTCCATATGCAAGACTGTATATGAGGAAACTTCAGTGGTACCTAAAAAGCTTATGGAGTCAACATTGTCACAGCCTGGAAACAATGATTCCTATCATTCCTTGCCTGCAACAGGAGTTCCTATGGTGGGCAGAGGCCTGTCACCAAAACAAGGGATTGTCATTCATTCCACCCCCTGCCACCCAAACTCTGACTACAGACACATCAGATTATGCTTGGGGGGGGCCCATCTGGCAGGGAGATGCATTCAGGGCGAATGGAGCCCAAATCAAATGCACCTACATATCAACCAGAAAGAAGTGCTAGCATTACAGAATGCTTTGACAGCCTTCAAGGACATTCTTCATCCAGGACAACTACTGATAAAGACGGACAACACCACAGTTATGTGGTACATAAACAAGCAGGGGGGTACCCACTCCTACCCCCTTTGCAGACTAGCCATGGCTTTGTGGAACACAGCCTTGACTTACCAAATACATCTACAAGCTCAATTCC